>NC_053022.1:562371422-562708696 GCF_003073215.2 Triticum urartu | reverse complement strand
GGATCCCTGCCATATATTTTGTTGCCATGTTTGAGTGCTGTAGAATGTTTGTCTTGATGCATTTAGATGGCTACTTGCTGCTTATCGCAGACCGGTGCCATATTTGTTTAGCTTGCCATTTCCAAACCGTGCATCCGATTCCGGCGATCTTTATATCGATTTCAACCGAAATCACCTCATATTTCCAGTGGCACTCTTGGATTTCGAAGTTGAGTCCAGGTTCAATCATTCCTCGTCAAATCATGCATATGCATCACATACCGCATCCCGCATATCATACCATGTTCATGTGTTGGTTGTTTACTATGTTGTGTGCTTCTTTCCGGTGTTTGCTTCTTCGGTTTGGTTCCGATAACGTCGCGTTTGTAAGGACCCGTTCGTCTATGTTCGTTTGTCTTCTTCATGGACTCGTTCTTCTTCCTTGCGGGATTTCAGGCAAGATGACCATACCCTCGAAATCACTTCTATCTTTGCTTGCTAGCCGCTCGCTCTTTTGCTATGAATATGCTGCGATACCTACCACTTGCTTATCATGCCTCCCATATTGTTGAACCAAGCCTCTAACCCACCTTGTCCTAGCAAACCCTTGTTTGGCTATGTTGCCGCTTTGCTCAGCCCCTCTTATAGCGTTGTTAGTTGCAGGTGAAGATTGGAGCTTGTTCCATGTTTGGAACATGGGTATTTTGTTGGGATATCACAATATCTCTTATTTAATTAATGCATCTATATACTTGGTAAAGGGTGGAAGGCTCGGCCTTATGCCTGGTGTTTTGTTTCACTCTTGCCGCCCTAGTTTCCGTCATATCGGTGTTATGTTCCCGGATTTTGCGTTCCTTACGCGGTTGGGTTATAATGGGAACCCCTTGACAGTTCGCCTTGAATAAAACTCCTCCGGCATGGCCCAACATTGGTTTTACCATTCACCACCTAGCCTTTTCTTTCCCTTGGGTTCTGCAGACTCAAGGGTCATCTTTATTTTAAACCCCCGGGCCAGTGCTCCTTTGAGTGTTGGTCCAAACTGAGCGATGTCCGGAGCTACCAGGGGCAACTCTGGGCTGGCCCACCCGACGTCTGGCTCATCCGGTGTGCCCTGAGAACGAGATATGTGCAGCTCCTATCGGGATTTGTCGGCACATCTGGGTGGCTTTGCTGGTCTTGTTTTACCATTGTCGAAATGTCTTGTAACTGTGAATCCGAGTCTGATCGGGTCTTCCCGCTAGAAGAAATATCCTTCGTTGACCGTGAGAGCTTGTGATGGGCTAAGTTGGGACACCCCTGCAGGTATTTGAACTTTCGAAAGTCGTGCCCGCGGTTATGGGCAGATGGGAATTTGTTAACGTCCGGTTGTAGAAAACCTGAAGTTGACCTTAATTAAAATGCATCAACCGCGTGTGTTACCGTGATGGTCTCTTTCCGGCGGAGTTCGGGAAGTGAACACGGTGTTGGAGTTATGCTTGACATAGGTTGTTTTAGGATCACTTCTTGATCATAAATTCCCGAACGTGCTTTGCCTTCTCTTCTCGCTCTCATTTGCGTATGTTAGCCACCATATATGCTAGTCGCTTGCTGCAGCTCCACCTCATACCTTTACCTTACCTATAAGCTTAAATAGTCTTGATCGCGAGGGTGTGAGATTGCTGAGTCCCCGTGACTCGCAGATACTTCCAAAACCAGCTTGCAGGTGCCGATGAGTCCGTGCAGATGGCGCAACCAAGCTCAGGAGGAGCTCGATGAAGATCTTGTCCTTTGTGTTGTTTCGTTCCAGTTGATCAGCAGTGGAGCCCAGTCGGGACGATCGGGGATCTATGTAGCATTTGGGGTAGTCTTCTTTTGTTTTGGCTCCGTAGTCGGGCCCTGAGTGTATTTGGATGACGTAATGCTTTATTCATGTATTGTGTGAAGTGGCGATTGTAAGCCAACTATGTATCTCTTTCCCTTATGTATTACATGGGTTGTGTGAAGATTACCTCACTTGCGACATTGCTTTCAATGCGGTTATGACTCTAAGTCGTGCTTTGACAAGTGGGAGATATAGCCGCATCGAGGGCGTTACAGGTCGCTTGAATATTTGTGAATTATCTCAGAATTTTCAGGGCCATAAAAATTAGGGTTGCTTTGGAGCAAACAGATTTGGCTTAGGGTTTTAGAGAGAAATTGAATATTTTTCATTTAAGAAAAATATTCCAAAGGTTATTTTGAGGTGGATCAGAAGTGAAATGATGGTTTGGGAGAGAAATGAACACTTGGGTGAAAGCCATGGATTCCCAAGTGTTTAAGTGCAAATGAAAAGATTCAGAAACTCCAAGTTTCAAAAAATTCAAATGAAAACTCAAACAAAAGAAAGAGGGCAAAAACCAGGCTGTCACAAACCTCCCCCACTTAGAATGAATCTCGTCCTCGAGATTCAGTTGCTTGGGAAAACCACTCTGGATACTGACTCTTAAGGAACTCTTCCTGCTCCCAAGTTGCTTCTGACTCTGTGTGATGCTCCCACTGAACTTTGAAAAACTTTCTGACTTTGCTGCGAGTGAAACTTTCCATTTGATCCCAAATTTTGAACGGTCTTTCTTCATAAGTTTAATATTTTGCCAATTCTATCTCAGTCATTGCAGTTCTTTTATCAGGCGGGGATATGCATCGTCTCATTTGCGAAACATGGAACACATTGTGTATATCTGACAACTCCGGGGGTAGTTCTAGTTGGTATGAAACCGTATCCACCCGAGACATAATTGGGAATGGACCAATGAATCTGGGTGCCAGCTTTCCACGAGTCTGAAATCGTTTAATTCCTTTCATAGGAGTGACTCGGAGATACACGTGTTCTCCGGGCTCAAAACTGACCTGCCGGTGCTTTGCGTCATAATAACTCTTCTGACGGGATTTGGCCAATTGCAGTCGGTCTCTGATTTCCCGGACTTGTCTCTCAGCTTCCATCATGAGATCGGTTCCAAGATATGGCTATCTCCAGCTTGAGACCAATTTAGAGGAGTGCGACACTTATGACCATATAGAGCTTCATATGGTGACATCTTTAGACTGGTCTGGAAACTGTTGTTATATGAGAACTCGGCGTATGGCAAGCAATCTTCCCATTTTTCCCCGTTGGCTAGCACACAGGCTCGCAACATATCTTCGAGTATTTGATTTACTCGCTCTGTCTGACCGTTCGTCTGAGGGTGATAAGCAGTACTATATTTCAGTGCTGTCCCCAAGGCTTGATGGAGACGGGACCAGAAAGCGGAGGTAAACAAAGATCCTCGGTCGGAAGTGATAGTCTGGGGTACTCCATGTAGACTGACGATTCTAGATACATATAGTTGTGCAAGTTCGTCTACTCTGTATGTGGTGCTGATCTGGATGAAGTGAGCAACCTTGGTGAGGGTGTCCACTATAACCCAGATGGCGTCTTTGCCTCGCTGAGTCCTAGGCAATCCGGTTATGAAATCCATGCAAACATCATCCCATTTCCATTGTGAAACTGGCAGTGGTTGGAGAAGTCTAGCTGGCTTCTGATGATATGCTTTCACCTTGTTGCATATGTCGCAACAGGCTACAAAATAGGTAATGTGTTTCTTCATCCCATCCCACCAGAATATTCGTTTAAGGTCTTCATACATTTTCCTACCTCCTGGATGAATGGAATACAAGTATTCGTGTGCTTCTGACAAGATTTTCTTCTTCAAGTCCGGTTGATCTGGTACACAAATTCGTCCATGGAATCGGAGGGTACCGAAGTTGTCCTTGAAGAAATCTGGGGACTGCTTTGCATGTTATTGTAGCTCGGCGTCATCTGGCTGGGCCTTGTGGATCTCCATCTCGAGTGTGGGGGTAACTTCCAAAATATTAGTGAGGCCAGCATCCATGATGACCAAGTTGAGCTGAGCGATCTCCTCCTGAAGTTCGGTAGGTAATGATTTTAACATGACATTTAAGCTGATGGGCTTTCGACTGAGCGCATTGGCAACGACGTTGCCTTGCTAGGATGGTAATTTATCCCGAGGTCATAGTCCTTGACCAACTCTAACCATCTTCGCTGACGGAGATTTAAATCTGGCTGAGTGAAGATGTACTTGAGGCTTTTGTGGTCGGTAAAAATTTGGCACCTTTTCCCAATGAGATAGTGTCTCCAAATTTTTAATGCATGAACCACTGCAGCCAATTCCAAATCATGAGTAGGATAATTTCCTTCGTGTGGTCGTAGTTGTCGTGAGGCATATGCTACTACCTTGCCGTCTTGCATCAATACACAACCAATACCTTGTCTAGAGGCATCGCAGTACACATCAAAGCTGCGATAAATGTCTGGAAGGGTCAATGCCGATGCGGTTGTCAGACGCGTCTTTAGCTCATTAAAACTCTTCTCACAGTCCTCTGTCCACTCAAACTTTGTATCCTTTTTGAGCAGTTCCGTCATAGGTTTAGCAATTTTGGAAAACCCTTCAATGAAACGACGATAGTATCCAGCTAATCCGAGAAAACTACGGATCTGTGGTACAGTCGTGGGCGGTACCCAATCGAGCACATCCTTTACTTTGCTCGGGTCCACGGCTATACCTTCGGCGGATAGTACATGTCCGAGAAACCCAACTTGCTTGAGCCAAAATTCGCACTTACTGAACTTGGCATATAGCTGATGGTTGCGGAGCCGTTGTAGTACTGCTCGGAGGTGATCCTTATGCTCTTCTTCACTCTTGGAGTAAATGAGGATATCATCGATAAAGACTACCACGAATTTGTCGAGGAAGTCCATGAACACTTTGTTCATCATGTGCATGAAGAAGGCAGGGGCATTGGTGAGACCAAAGGACATCACAGTATATTCGTAAAGACCGTATCATGTAGTGAATGCAGTCTTAGGAATATCTTCCTTTTTAATCTTGAGCTGATGATATCCGGTCCGTAAATCGATTTTTGAGAATACTTCAGCCCCACTAAGCTGATCAAACAGATCATCAATCCTTGGCAGTGGATATTTATTTTTTATGGTGACCTCATTCAGTTGACGGTAATCTATGCACATACAGAGACTGCCATCCTTTTTGCCCACGAAAATTGTAGGTGACCCCCATGGTGAAGAGCTGGGACGAATATAAACCTTCTAGAGTAATTCGTCAAGCTGTTTCTTTAGTTCCACTAATTCAGCGGCACCATGACCCAGTCAATGGTGTATTCAAGTTGAGTTATTTCTAGTTTCAACTTTAAACTAACAATGACCGGTGTCATAGCATGCCATGAAATGCAAAATAACACATGCATCATAAAAAAATTGTACCGATGTCATCTATGCACCAAGCATAACCGTCAACAACTCACGTTACTCTACTAGCTCAAGATGACTCACAACTTAACCAAAATATTTTGCAAGAAAGCAATTCCGATAACTTTTTCATATGCATAACAAAAGATTTCACCATCAACAATTCTTACTTTCTTTATCACTACATTAAGTTCAAACTTTCTGTAAAACAAGTAATATGATTTAACAGAATATTTTCTAACAAACTCTTATCAATTTTTGGAAAGCAAAAATATAGCTAAAATAACTATCATGCATAACAAAATTATCTCTAACATCCTCAAATAAATCTTAACTTGCTTTATCCACTAAACTAGTTTCAACTATTCTGTAAATCAAGCATAACAATTATTCAACATTTAACAGAATACAAATAACTCAATAATTATTTAAAGGCATGGATTAATCATTTCATTCAAGTGAGAAAATCACAAATATTCAAGTGGCACCATAAAAATGTTGCTGTGGCTTACCTTAGTGTAGGTGAGGTTCACAAGCCTCCTGGTGATCCTCAAGACAAGCCTCACCTTCTGAAAATAAATTTAAACACACAAATAAAATATCAAGAACACTTCTAAAATTCACCAGAAGTTCTAAACAGCTCAGAAAAATCTCATATTTGGTGAGCTGTTAGATTTTCTTTCAAAGAACACAATGCAAAAAGAATCAATTCATTTGGACTTATGGTTAAAAAGTTATAACTGTTTGAAGTGTTCTATAAATTCAAATGAATTTGAATAAAAAGAGTAAGACTGGGGGGTGACGTCGAAGGCGTAAAAGCCCAGGGGCGCCACCACTCGTACCGCTTCACGCGCGTAGTGAGTGACTGACTAGCGGTCCCCGCTAGTCAGGTGGGGGAAGACGGAGAGAGAAACAGAGACGGCCGCGGCTTCGCCGGAGCTCTCGCCGGCGATGAGGGCTCTTTGGCCAAAGCGAGAGGGAGGGATGGCAAGAGGAGGTCGAGGCGCACCTGCCCATACCCGTAGCGTGGCTAGGGGTGGTCGAACGGCGTCGGATTCGAGCTCGCGAGCGGAGGAAGAACGAGGAGGTCGTCAGAGTTGAGGAAGACGGCGAGCAGAGGCCGCTCCAGGGGCGCCAAGCAGGCGAGACGGCCTCACCGGAGAGAGGCGGAGGCCCTGGAGAGGTCGCCCAGGCCTGGGAGGGGCTGGAGCTGCCGCGGCGACCAGAGGGGATCGCCGGCGAGCTCGAGCTCGGGGACGGCGGCCCGAGGCCTGCTCGGCCAGGCTACGGCTTCCTACTCTACCGTGGAGTGTGTGTGAGTGCTGGAGGATGCTCGGAGAGGGTGGGGAGGGGCTCTATATATAGGCGAGCGGCGAGGGTGCTTTGGGCTCCGCCGGTGGATACCTGTCCACGGCGCCCGGCGACGAGCGGCGTCTGTGAGAGGGGGAGAAGGCGACGGAGGTCACGCGGCCACTATGGGCGAGCGGAGACGAGCACAGGATCAAGGGGGGTGACGACGAGCACAGTGCACACACACTGTTGGGCTGGCCGGACCTTGCCCGTGCTCGCTGCGGCGAGCTCCGGCGTCGGCGAGTGCCAGGGTGGATTTAATGGTGTCGAGACGATGATGGTGGCGAGCTTTGGCTAGGTTTGGCAGGCGGGGGAAGCGAGCACGCACGAACAGAGCGCTCGGCGGCTCCCAGAGCGCGTCGACACACATGCCTGGCATCGTGGACACGCGTGGTCACCGCGTGAACTCCCTCCACAGGCCGGCCTTCGTCCAAAAACCATGTCTGGTATGTTGTTCGTGGTGGTTTTGAAGTTTACCACGGTTGGGTTTGGATCCAGGTGCAGTAGATAAAGTTTTACAAGTCTGGTAAGTTTTTGGACAGTAACTTTGTGAGGTTACTATGGTCAAATGGCTGGGAGTTTGAAGCCGTGCTTTGGAGGCTAGCTTAGAGTTACTAAGGTAAATGAGCACAAGAAAGATCAGGTCAAATGGAGCAAGTAAAATGGTAGTTGCTGTAGAAACCACCATTCCTGTCCAGAACAGAAAAGATTTTCTGTAGCAAAAATATTCCAAAAAGTGATGAAATATTTTTGCTGAGGGAGGTGCCCTAGGGTCTCTAGAATATTTGTGAATTATCTCAGAATTTTCTGGGCCATAAAAATTAGGGTTTCTTTGGAGCAAACAGATTTGGCTTAGGGTTTTAGAGAGAAATTGAATATTTTTCATTTAAGAAAAGTATTCCAAAGGTTATTTTGAGGTGGATCAGAAGTGAAATGATGGTTTGGGAGAGAAATGAACACTTGGGTGAAAGCCAGGGATACCCAAGTGTTTAAGTCCAAATGAAAAGATTCAGAAACTCCAAGTTTCAAAAAAATTCAAATGAAAACTCAAACAAAAGAAAGAGGGCAAAAACCAGGCTGTCACACAACGCCCCCTACAGGCCCCTTTTTTAAGAAATAAGAGGGATCGTTCACCAAGAGAGCTGGATAGCAAACGATTTCGGAGAGCTGACCTGACACCCGACCAGGTGCCACCAAATCAGACGAAAGGAAGGGTAATTGGCGGGCTCCCTACCTCTAGCACGGTTGATTTATAACTAGCTACTCTTTTTGTGCCTAGTCAACTTTCTATCTTTTCCCCTATTAGAGTGTCTGTGAGTGTGAGCGCAACTGGTGGAGAGGCGACCCCGAGAAGATCAAATCTTGGTCAGTTTGTCGTCGCTGCCCGTCAAGCTTGATCTGCCATTCCCATCTTCCCTAACCTTCCACATAAGCCTTTTGTGCGAGTCTAGGGCGCTAGTTCGTACACCCACCCACAAAAAACCTAGTGTTGGTTCGGTTCTGTTTTGTCATATGAGGAGGGAGAGTCATGGAGGATGTGGAGAGGATGCCAGGCTAGGAGAGAAGGAGAAGAGTTTCGACTGGGCACCGGACGACCCACGGGCGGTAGGCAAGCTTTTCTCGGAGCATGCGGAAATGCACGAATATGAACCTGCTACTAAACTTATGTTGGGGGCAGCATGCAATTTCAAAAAAATTCCTACGTTCACGCAAGATTTATCTAGGAGATGCATAGCAATGAGAGGGGGAGAGTGTGTCCACGTACCCTCGTAGACCGAAAGTGGAAGCGTTAATTTAACGTGGTTGATGTAGTCGAACGTCTTCTCGATTGAACTGATCAAGTACCGAATGTATGGCACCTCCGAGTTCTGCTCATGTTCAGCTTGATGACGTCCCTCGAACTCTTGATCCAGCAAAGTGTCAAGGAGAGTATCGTCAGCACGACGGCATGGTGACGGTGATGGTGAAGTGATTCGCGCAGGGCTTCGCCTAAGCACTACGACAATATGACCGGAGGAGTTAACGGTGGAGGGGGGCACCGCACACGACTAAGAACAATTGATGTGTCTTAGAGGTGCCCCCCTGACCCCGTATATAAAGGAGGGAGAGGGAAGGAGGCCGGCCTAGGGACGCGCCAAGTGGGGGGAGTCCACTTGGACTCCTAGTCCAATTCGTCCCCCTCTTTCCTTTTACTGGAAGGGGAAAGGGGGAACGAGAGTGAGGAGGAGAAGGAAATGGGGTCGTGCCCCCTCCCCTAGTCCAATTCAAACTCCTTCCCTGGGGGGGGGAGCGCCACCCTTTGAGGGCTGCCTTGCCTCCCTCCTATGGCACATATGGCCCATATCTTCCCTCGGGGGTTCCGGTAACCCCCCCGGTACTCCGATATGTACCTGATACATTCCGAAACTCTTCCGGTGTCCGAATACTATCGTCCAATATAACAATTTTTACCTCTCGGCCATTTCAAGACTCCTCGTCATGTCCGTGATCTCATCCGGGACTCCAAACAATCTTCGGTCACCGAAAACACATAACTCATAATACAAATCGTCATCGAACGTTAAGCGTGCGGACCCTACAGGTTCAAGAACTATGTAGAGATGATCGAGACATATCTCCGGTCAATAACCAACATCGGAACCTGGATGCTCATATTGGTTCCTACATATTCTACGAAGATCTTTATCGGTCAAACCGCAATAACAACATACATCATTCCCTTTGTCATCGGTATGTTACTTGCCCGAGATTCGATCATTGGTATCTTCATACCTAGTTCAATCTCATTACTGGCAAGTCTCTTTACTCGTTCTGTAATACATTATCTCGCAACTAACTCATTAGTCACATTGCTTGCAAGGCTTATAATGATGTGCATTACCGAGAGGGCCCAGAGATACCTCTCCGATACTTGGAGTGACAAATCCTAATCTCGATCTATGCTAACCCAACAAACACCTTCGGAGACACCTGTAGAGCATCTTTATAATCACCCAGTTACGTTGTGATGTTTGATAGCACACGAGGTGTTCCTCCGGTATTTGGGGGTTGCATAATCTCATAGTCAGAGGAATATGTATAAGTCATGAAGAAAGCAATATCAATAAAACTTAATGATCATTATGCTAAGTTAAGGGATGGGTCTTGTCAAATGACAGCACATGTCTATGGTCAGGAAATTTAACCATTTTTGATTAACGAGCTAGTTTAGTAGAGGCACACTAGGGACACTGTGTTTAATGTTCACAAATTTCAGTAAGTGTCATGAAATAAAATTTGAGAAAATAAAATAAATAAATAAGAAAAGGATAAATAAACTAAACAACAAATGCCCTTACGGGCGGGGCCCCCAACGACCCCACAACCCCCGAAGCACCAGGATGCTTCAGATCAAGGGAGCTTAGTATCTCTATAGATAGATATACATGAACCTTGGTTTGTCACCACAGGTTACACTCTCGAGTGTTCTGGTATTGAAAAATAGGAAACCTACAGAGGTTAGAGTTTGTGCAATGTAAATGCTAATGATCATGTTATGTAAGAAGTTTCCGTGTCATGAATCTATAGAGATCCCTTTTCTTTAAAAAAAGGTAAGATAGTGTGTACAAGAACAAGAATTATGTGTGTGTCAATAGTACATTCTAAGGCAAACCAAAACCTGAGATTCTGGTTCAGTTTTAGCTTTTGTCTCCACACCTAGATTAAGCAACCAATTGAGCCTGGCATCCTTAGTTAGCAGCTGCATGATCAAAGTACTGAATTCGTAGATCGTTTATTCCTAGCAAGATCTCTGTCAGGAGCAAGTGCCATGGCATCCTTAGTTAGTAGCTACTAATAACCATCTACTAATTAACTAGAAGCATCTTCAAAAGAAGATGCAAATTTGGAGATGTAAAACAGGAGATGTAAAAATTTACATGTCCAAAAACTGCCTTTTGCATCTCCAAAAAAGGGCCAACTCCAACAAACGGTGCAGAACAAAGATGTAAAACAAGTACTCCAATAGAAGATGCAAATGGAGATGTAAAAACTATATTTCAACTAGTACTTCATTTGAGAGGGCGGCGAGATCGGGCGGCGGCGACGGGGCGGACGGCGTGTGGGCGGCAAGGTCGGGCGGTGGCAGGGTCGGGCGAGGTCGGAGTGGCGGCGTGTGGAGGTGGGCGGTGACAAGGCGCCGACAAGGCGGATGACGCGGGGGCAACGAGGTCGAGCGGTGACGAGGCGGATGACACGGCGGCAGCGAGGTCGGGCGGCGGTGACGGGGCGGACGGCGCGGGGGTGGCGAGGTCGGGCAGCGACGAAGGGGCGGACGGCGCGGGGGCGGCGAGGTTCTTGCGCGAGGTTGGAGCGGCGTCGTTGGGCGGCGGGGTGGGGGCGGGCCGACTCAAGTGACGGCCGAGGGAGCTGGCGGAGGAGCGGCAGCGGGGCCGAATAGGGCGGTGACTGGCAGAGGAAATTAGTGGCGGCCGACGACTGAGGGACTTCGGTGCCGGCGAGGCAGGCCGCGGGAGACACGGGGGGTGGGGGTGAAGTCGCGGCCGGACTGGCGGCCGTCGGTCAGGCGGCGGCGGCGATTTGGTGCGATTCGGACAGCGGCGGAGTGGGGCGGGCAGCGGCTGGTTGCGCGGAAGAGAATGGAACGGCAGTTGGGCAGTTAGCGGTCGGTTGCGTTTTTACATTTTTTGTAGGCGGAGATGCAAATTTGCACCGCCAGGTGTTGTAGTTTATATCTTCAAAAGGCGAAGATGTAATTTTTTTTGTATCTACACCATCTGTTGGATAGGTGTTTTTGGCCTTTGAAAATACAAAAGTTAATTATTTTTACATATACATCTTCTATTGAAAATGCTCTAAGGATGTCTTAGTTAGCAGTGCCTGGCAAATTAGAGAAGGGGAGCAAACCAACTAACCGAGAAGCAAATTAGAGAAGGGGGGCAAACCAACTAACCGAGAAGACAGTGATGGCTTCTTCTTATGCTTTAGCTGTTAAGCTCCTACAGGAGCGAGTGTTCCAACAATGACATGGCGACCACAACCTTTAATTTGAGCCTGGAAGAGGAGCTGCGGCGACAACTAAAGGCAGCGCCGGCAACAAATTCGGTCACTGTATCAAGACCGCATCATATGTGTGTATGGTCCATCGGTTTCATAGCTTATTTGGTTCTCTTTGGAGATCTCCCAAAAACAAACAGTAGACATGCCTTGTCTAGCTAGGCTGCAAGGACTCCACGTGTGTGCGTGCCTCATGTCCGTTTCTTGAGTGTTTCCGCCTTGTTTCTGGATTCATGCGGAGCGATTAGGAGGACAATTTAGTTGTGAGCAGTGGCGAGTCCAATGGGCAGGCTTCAACAGGCTGAAGCCTGCCCTCGATAGAAAGCGATTTTTCTTTACTACTAGTATGCTTCGTTTTGGCCCGGACCAACTAGTCCCAGCGCCCAGCCCATCAACTCCCAGCTCCCAGCCAGACGTGTTTCTCGTTCTCGTTCGAGCCAGCAGAGAGCAGAGAAGCGCCGCCCCCAATCCTAACCCTAGGCAGCAGGCCCCTCCGCCCCCCCCCCTCCCCCGGTCCCCCCGACTCGACCTCGTACAGGCACTCGACGGCGGCACGGCCACCTCGTCCAGGCGGTCCACAAAGTGCGCGCGTCGACGACAGGCTGCAGGACTCGCGCGGCATCGAAGGCCCCTGACGGCCTGACCCTGAGTGCAGCCACCAACTCGTCGTTGGCCAGAGAAGTGGAGCCGCCAGCTGGCCAGAGCGAGCATTCGGCTCGCATAGCCGCACACTGCCACGCCCCGTTCCAAGCTGAGCGCATCCAATACTGGCTAAGGTATAATTCCCAGTTTGCTTCCAAGTTCCATAATTTCATTCCTTTCTTTAATTTGGCTCATATCAATTACAGTTTGTTTGCTAGTTCATGCGCTATTAGTTGATTTAGGTCAATTACAATTTATTTGCAGATTTAAAAATGAAGAGAAAAACTATGAGTATGCATAGTTTTTATGCAAGCAGTTCAATTACCCCTCCCCAAAGGCCTGCTCCTCCCCCTACCGATGTCGAACCTGAACTTGAACCAACTAATGTGACTGCAAATCCCCTCCCCTTAATTGTTGTGGGCACAATCCCTCCTCCTGAACGCCCAAATGAATCCCCAAATGTTGAGATGAATCATACCACAATTGATGAGAGTACAAACCAACCAAGGCAACCTATACCAGAATTTCATCCAAGTCAAATTATTTCAGATCTAGGACTTCGAATACCAATAGAAGATTATGCTCCTGAAATTAGAAGTGATGTGAGACGAGCTTATTTGTTGAAAGGGAGAAACAAAGCTATTGGGCATAATTTTGAAAAGACAAAGGATGGTAGAATTTGGAGATCCTTTCAACCTGCGTGGTTTGATACGTATGATTGGTTGGAATATAGTGTGGAAAAGGAGACCGCTTTTTGCTTCCATTGCTTTCTTTTCAAGAAACCATCACAAGCCATTAGATTTGGAAATGATGTTTTCACAAAAGATGGTTACACTCGTTGGAAAACAGCCCTAAGTAATTTCAGGAAGCATGTTGGTGGTCCATCTAGTTACCACAACATTGCTAAGGGAGATTGTGATGATTTCAACAATCAGAGAGCAAGTGTGGCTACCCAATTCCGTGTGTACAGCAAGGAGTCTGAGATATCTTATAAAATCCGCCTAACTGCATCATTGGATTGTGCAAGGTATCTCATAGCACAAGGTGAAGCTTTTCGTGGGCATGACGAATCCTCCACTTCCATCAACAAGGGCAATTTCAGAGAGTTATTGGACTGGTATAAGGACAAGAAAGAAGATGTGAAGGAGGCATTTGATAAGGGGCCAGGAAACGCACAAATGATTTGTTCCGACATCCAGAAGGACCTTGCTACAGCTTGTGCAATGGAGGTAACCAAAGTTATTAAGAATGACATTGGAGATAAGAATTTCTCAATACTTATTGATGAAGCTAGAGATTGCTCAATAAAGGAGCAAATGGCGGTGATTGTCAGGTAACACATGCCATATTCTAGTGTTTTTTTAAATTGTTCTACTAATGTTTACTAATCTGATTTCCTGATGCATGTAGATTTCTAGATGATCATGGAGTGCTTCAAGAGCGATTTCTTGCAATTAAGCACATCACAGATTGTACATCTGCTGGAATTAAAAAAGCTTTGGTTGATGTGTTGGAATATCATGGTTTGTCAACTTCTAGGCTACGTGGTCAGGGTTATGATGGTGCTTCCAATATGAGAGGGGAATTCAACGGTTTGCAAAAACTGGTTAGAGATGAAGCTCCATATGCATTTTATGTTCATTGCTTTGCTCACCAGTTACAGTTGGTGGTTGTCAATGTGGCTCAATGTAGTCCTGCTATTGCTGATTTCTTCAACTATATTCCGTTGATAGTTACTCAAGTGTGTTCATCTTGCAAAAGGAAGGATGCATTACTTGCCAAACATCAAGATGAGTTGTTAGATTTGATGGAGAATGGAAAGATCACAGCCGGAACCGGGCTGCATCAAGAATCTAACATAACAAGGCCAGGAGATACTCGTTGGGGCTCACATCTCAAAACTTTGCTTCGTATATTCACAATGTGGAATGCTGTGGTGGAGGTGCTAGGAATTGTTGTGGTTGATGCCCGAGAACACACATGTCAAGGTGGAGCTAGAGGTTTGCTTAAAAACATGGAATGCTTTGAATTTGTGTTCATCATGTTGTTCTTAATAAACTTGTTGAGCAACACAAATCATCTATCCCAAGCTTTGCAAAGAAAGAATCAAAACATTGTTGAAGCCATGTGTTTGATCTTGGATGTGAAAGAAAGCTTGCAGAGCATGAGGGATAATGGGTGGGAGTCTTTATTCTGCCAAGCCAAGAACTTTTGTGAAACACATGGTATTGATGTGCCAAACATGGATGATCTTGTTGGAGCTATGGGTCAATCTGTTCGCACTAAGAATAAGGTGACTCGACTTCATTATTACAAGGTTAGCATATTCAATGTTGCCATTGATGCAACTATCACTGAGATGAATCACCGATTCAATGAAGTTTCCACCGAGTTATTGGATTGTATGTCTTGTCTTAATCCAGCAAACAACTTCTCAAAGTTTAACGTTGACAAACTTATTCGGCTTGCTGAAATTTATGATGAGGACTTCACAGAAGCTGATCGGTTAATGCTAGGAGTAGACCTCCCAAGATTTCTTATGAACATTAGGAGAAGTGAGGAGTTTAATGGATGTCGGGATGTGTCCACACTTGCTCGGTTGATGGTTGAAACAATGAAACACACATCTTTCCAGTTGGTATATCGCCTCATTGAGTTGACACTTATTCTTCCTGTGGCCACTTCATCCATTGAGAGAATATTTTCAGCAATGAAGATAATCAAGACAGATTTGCGCAACAAACTATCAGATGATTGGCTAAATGATTTGATGGTGTGCTACTGCGAGAAAGAGATATTTAGAAGCATTCCTGATGACCAAATCATGATACAATTCCAGAAAATGAGGGATCGGAAAGGACATTTGCCTCATGAGTTTCATGTGATTTCTTAGAGGTATTGATGCCACTGTTACTAGTTTCAATACTTATTCGTTCATGACTTATTGTTATATCACTAACAAGTGTACTAATGTGAACAGATGGCTTGCAGGAGGTGCCTTACGCATACATTTCTATATTTTGGTGTGAAGGTGTTCTATAACTACAGTACTAGTTAGTAAGAGCAACATTTCATTCTCCTTTTTGTTGTTACTTCTCTTGTACTTTGATATCTTGTGTATGAATTGTATTAACATTTCTAGTATGGTTAAACATGTTATTACTATTGCTCTTGAAAATTTTCATGTCTTTTTGAGCACTGGTTTGGCAGATATTGTCTTTGCAATACCAATATTAGTTTGAAATTCAATTGTTAAAACCTTTCAAAAAAATCCAGTAAATAGTACATGTTTCCAGTAGTATTCCTGGAAAGCTTGAGCACATTTGCACAAATGGCCTAGAAAATAATGGCTATTTAGCTAAGCAGATTCAGAATTTAGTTCAAATTTAATATGTTTCAAACATTCCAGAGAAAAAATCCAGTAAATACCACATGCCTCCAGTAGTATTCTGAGAAAGTTTGATCACATTTGGACAAATGGACTAGGAGATGATGTTGTTTTTCATCAAACGGACGTTTCGTTTTTTTTCTCTGTTAACTTTGAGCCCACCCTCCATTTTCTTTCTGGATTCGCCACTGGTTGTGAGTGCACTGGATGCAACTCTCGGGTCTAAAGATCAATTTTCATACGAGGCCCATCTGTACGCTGAACTATTCGGATGCGAGTTGGGTCAGTTTCCGATCACATATTTGGGGATACCGATACATTATCGGATACACACAAATGTTGAATGGAAACACGTCGAGGAGAGACTGCAAAAAAGACTTAGCAGTTGGAAAGGTAAACTGCTGTCTCTAGGTGGAAGATTGGTTCTCATAAATTCAGTACTTAGTAATGTGGTACTATATATGATTTTCTTCTTCCAGTTATCGAAAGGAGTTTTACATAGATTGGATTACTTCCGATCAAGATTTTTTTGGCAAGGAGATAGCAAGAGAAAGAAATATCGACTGGCTAAATAGAGTGTGGTTTGCCGTCCCAAAGACCAAGACGTGTTGGGCATTCATGACCTTGAGGTTAAGAATAGGGCCCTCCTTGGCAAATGATTGTTTAAATTACTAACGGAAGATGGTGTATGGCAAACCCTCCTAAGGAGGAAATATGTGGGCTCCAAGGCGGTATCCCAAGTATATTGGAAGCCTGGGGATTCCCACTTTTGGGCAGGTCTAATGGCTACGAAGAAATATTTCTTCTGCTATGGATCCTTCTCGATTAAGGACGGCTCGGAAATTAGATTCTGGGAGGACAAGTGGCTAGGAAATGCCACACTCCGAGAAAAATATCCGGCTCTATACAACATTGTGCACCACAAAGGTGATACTGTCGCCACAGTAATGGAATCATTTTCGCCAAATGTGACGTTCAGAAGAGACTTAATTGGACCCAGACTCCAATCGTGGAATATCCTGCTCCAACGGTTGTCCATGGTGCAATTGTCACATGGGTCTGATGTATTCCGATGGAACCTCCATGGGAATGGACAGTTCTTAGTGGATTCTATGTATAGAGCGTTAATTCAGACCGATGTGCCAGTTGTTAATAACAAGAAGATCTGGAAGATGAAGATACCTCTTAAGAATAAAAATTTTGCATGGTATCTTCGTCGCGGAGTCATTCTTACTAAAGATAACCTTATTAAGAGGAATTGGCATGGAAGCCCGCAATGTGTATTTTGTCACCATGAGGAGACAATAAAACATTTATTCTTTCAATGCAAATTGGCTCGTTCTATATGGTCAGTCATCCAAATAGCTTCTGGCTTGTATCCTCCCTGTAGTGTTGCTAATGTATTTGGCAACTGGTTACATGGGATTGATCACAGGTTTAGAACTCTTCTCAGGGTGGGAGCGCTTGCCATTATTTGGTCGCTTTGGCTATGTAGAAATGATAAGGTTTTTAACGATAAAAGTACTTCTCTGTTGCAGGTTATCTACAGATGTACCGGGACTCTTTGTTTATGGTCCTCTCTACAACGCGTGGAGAATTGAGGCCTGTTTACGAAGGTGTGTACACGATTGGAGGCTACGGCGAGGGATACTTTTACCCAACATGGGTGGCAGCATGATCTAAGGATTGGCCCCCCCTCCACATTAGGCGTTATACGAACTCTACATATTTTGTTGTAATTCGCCTTTTTTTAATTTTGTGTGAGAGGATTTTATTTGGCTGTGTGCATCTTAATTATGCAGAGACCGGGTTTAATGCTTAAATTTTTTAAGTAATAAAGTGTCCCTTTTCGAAAAATTTGTATGGCTGTAGGAGTGATGGCTGTTGCATTGTTGTATACTGACTGAATTGTAGGCGCGGGCGTAGTTTTTTTGTTATATGAAATTGGCACGCGCCTACAATTCAGTGGCGGAATGGATGGAGTGCGCGACCACTTGTGCATTAATAAAAGCATACCACTGGTATTCTAAGTTACCGTGGTGGGCGCGTATAAAAGCCTGCCACTGGTAACCAATTATTAATGGCAGCCGTCTGACCCGCCACCATTAACATGTTACCAGTGGCTGGCTCAACTTGGCCCAAAGCCCGTCACTGATAGCCATTTTGTGCTTGCCACCGGTAGTGTGTTCTGCAGTACTGTGCTCGGATGGGGAGGAGAACTACGTGACCCAGTCTCTTCTGTGGCAGAAGTCTTCGTGGCTGGTATGCCGCCTCTGGTGTCAAGCCATCGTGGAGGCGCGATAGTCGATCCATCTACTATAGCATCCCACAATGCTGCAGAGGGTGAAGGACATCGTGGCGAGGCACAACTCACTCGGGAGCTACGGTGTGCTGCCAAGGATCTCCTCAACACCCCCATTATAGGTGATACACCGTCCGATCTCGCTCTGGAGACTACGCGCCAGACCACCCTAGCTGCGTGTACCCGACTGGCGCAAGTCGAGCGTGATCTGTCGGCGCAAGAGCAAGCGCTAGCAGAAACCAATCGGTCACGTCACCCGCCGGCTCCATCTATGGTTCGACGTGGTCCTCATATTAACACCACATTCGCAGTCGAGGCCTAGGTGATGTTTGCACTCTTTGAACACCAATTGACAATGTCAGAGCTGTTACTAGATTGGCAGACGCAATCCAGCGCCTTGAGGGCGGGCCTATTGCACATGACATTCGTCAGTTGTCAACACTCTTGAAGGCTACAGTCACGCAAGACGAAATGATCTCTCAATATCCCGGGCAATCGGCCGATCGACGGGCTGATAGTCGGGCGGGAGCTGGACAAATTCCTTCACCGAGGCACCGAGAGATTCTCCTCGGTGGCACGACGATCCTTCACCATGCCGCCAAGTGGACCCCCCTCGACAGCGTGATGACATCTCACCGCGGCGACGCGGGGATCCTCCTCGAAGACGTGATGATCTATCATAGTGACGCCAGACAGCTTCGCCTCGGTGCCATGATGATTCGACGTGTCCTCGGGGTCATAATCCTCAATGATGTGATGACTCGCTGTTCCTCCTCGAGCTGCCCCGCACACTCTCTCATCTCCCAAGCTCTTATCAACTCTCTTGTACTATCTCTCTAATGGGTTCTCTCAAGAACACACACACACACATCAGAGAAACTCAAACACACAGACGTATACACATGTACCAAGGAGGAGCACAAAGCTTTGCCGAGAGTCTCTTCTCCTTGGTGGACACGACTACATGTTTTCTTCCAGCCCTCACGGCCTCTTTTTCTCATTCATTTGCTGAATTATATATGCATAGGGAGCTGATCATCAGGCACCACTCGACAGCCACATCCGGCCACTAACACCAAGTCTCTAGGCACTACTCACGCCCACTCTCTCCATGCACCAGCACATCCTCGAATCTCTCCATGATGCAACTCACTCGGCCAACCGGCCACTAATCAAACAAACTCAGCTAGCATGCATACTAGGAGTAGTTATCTTTCCGTGGCTGAATCTCTCAGTGCACTTCATCAACAAAACATCCTTTTAGCTAGGCCACTAACTAATCTCTGCATGCATCTAACTAACAACTGAATGCATGCACTAGCGACATGTACTACTTGTCATTGACCGGCTAGTACTTACACATTGTGCACACATGCATGCTTCACAAGTCACATGTCAAGATTATTTCCAACACTCGCCACGCAGTCGTGTTGTCCCCGACTGCGTGATGGTATGCCGTGCAGACAGGTGGCGTCTTCCTATAGGCGGGATGATTCGCTTCGACGTCGGGATGATCTACACTATGATGCACGTGGTATCTTGATGCGGAGCCAAGTGGACCACGCACGCACAGCTCGCCGGGACCGAGAGCGCGAAAGGCCGTGTCGCTCAGGATCTTCGAAGCCGATGTCCTTCAGTCGGCATATCGGTACAGCTCATTTCCGTGACCGATGTGCTTCAATCGGGATATCCCTACTACTCTTTTCCATGACTGAGTGGACCGCACACGCACAGCTCGCCGGGACCGAGAGCACGACAAGCTGTCGCTTGGAATGCTTGGAAACAAGCCACTGTGTCACGCTTAAGCACTGAGTCTGAGTATAAGGCGTTGGCTAATGCTACCGCTGAAATCATATGGGTGCAATCTAATCTTTTGGAACTTGTAGCCACTTCGAGTAGTCCACCTGTGTTATGGTGCGATAAGATCGGCGCAACATATATATCTCCCATCAAATCCGGTATTCCATGCTCGCGACAAGCATATTTTTGAGTTGACGTGTATGGTATTTAAACCGTTTATTGTAGCAGTATGAGTCCGGCTAAGTAAAGTCTGTTGTATTTTTTTTTATAGTTGACATGTATTGTATTTAAACCGTACAGGGCAGCTGTTAGGTTTGATCTGTTGTGGTTGTAATAACGTAAAAGCCATGTACTCTTTCCTATATATAAATATACAATTCACCCATGTACTCTCCTCCAAAATCATCTCTGGTCATACGTTTACAGGAGGAGACCGGCGATCGGCGGCGCAGCATAGGGATGGGGAGTTCCCGGAGCAAGCCGGTGCGGGAGCAGCAGCCGGCGGCACCGCCAAAGCCGAAGCAGATGCCGGAGCCGGAGACGGAGCCGGAGCCGACGCCGACGCCAAGGCCGAAGAAGAAGCATGACCCGAAGGTGGAGGTGCCGCCCCTCATCGACCCCCCGCCCAACGCCGCCCGCACCAGGTGCGTCCCCCCTCGCCCACATAGCTTGTCTCCCGTGAAAAAGCTCGCTGTTGGTTAGCTACTTAATTTGCTCGTGACAGGATTTACCAGCATCGAATCGATCGGGTTTAGAATTTCAATTTCAGATTCATGCTTTGACTAGGTGTATCTATCTGCCGATGCTCCGTTGATTTGAACCGGAAAGATTGCTTCTGCAGATAAAACACTAGTTCTCTGAATTGCAGTGCCGTGTTAACGGTGGCTAATTAGTCTACGGATTAAGTTTACAAAAAGTTGATCTACGAATTAAGTTTAAAAAAGGAATTAGTCTATGAATTGCATGAACTTGTATATAAGCGCGCTGAAGTGACTGATGGTGGTCTTGAGCATGCAGGATGCTCGTGCCAGGGTACGATCTGTGGTTCGGGAAGCCCTCACTGCGCGCCCTGTTCGACGACTACTTCAATCAAGCTGGGAGCGTAAACGCAGGGGTCATGCTCAAGATGGTGGAGGATCCTCATGTCAATCTGACCGCAGCTGTATCCAGCAACAGTCGTTCATGATATCGTATTTTTTTTCTTCCAGTTTTGGTTGTGATCATACATGTGTGGTTTTGATGGGTATATATTACTTGGTAGGAGATCGGTCGACGAAGATCAATGGGTTTTGTGTATGCATTGCTAGCCGTTCTATTTTCAGGATTT
The DNA here is from genome assembly GCF_003073215.2 of Triticum urartu. Lineage (NCBI taxonomy): Eukaryota > Viridiplantae > Streptophyta > Magnoliopsida > Poales > Poaceae > Triticum > Triticum urartu. The sequence goes on along the minus strand of NC_053022.1, from coordinate 562,687,572 downwards.
AATTTGCCCTTGGTTATTTTATATATTGCAACAAAAAATCGGTTTTTCCGTAACTATATTTCGCTAGGCGTCACCAGCTGGCGGGGAGGCTCAGCTTCGATGGCAGAGGTAGTCATTGCATAGTTTACCAAATGTCATATTTCTTATGTACTTATTATTTATGATATCCTGTTAACTATACTCTAAACACAATGTGACTTGACTGTTTTTGTAGTGATTTGGATAATCCAGATACCTTTGTGCACTTTCTTGTGTCAACGCCGAAATCGTAAGATCTTTATTGTTCAATAGTAAAAACTTTTAACGATTCCACATTGATGGCCTATGTGCATGTGGATAGTGATGATTTTTCTTATATTTTTTAATATACAGCACTTTGAAGCTCAGATCGAGTGCACATTCTCCTAAATATGGTATTGGTGCCTTTTATGCAATGCCTTTGCATTTTGGAAACAGGTAGGCTGTAATATTTTATTTTATTTTTTGCATCATTTTGGTGCATATACCGTGCAGTGCATGTAGCTGTTACATATATTTTCACTTACTTGTTACCTGATGGTGTTAAAAAGACCCTGCACTATATGCATTAGAATATATTTTTTTCCTGCTATTTATATCTAAATATGAATAAAACCATAAGTGACAAACATGAATTTTTCTGTTTTGCAGCACTTGTTCAGAAGACAGTGGTGTCATGGGTTTGAGATATGATTCGAAGAATCTATCACTGGGGGCATCTTTTGTGCCATCTCTCTGTAAGGATATATCCACGTCTAACTTTACTTGAATGAATTTTACCTTGTTATGTATTTCATGTATCCAATCAGATTGTATTATGTTCATATTACCTTTCTTTGCAGTATCTGGTGGGGTACCCTCTGTCTGTGTGGTACCCTATGGTGCATGGTTGGTTGGGAGAATAGGTGGATTGAGTGCAGGAGCTCAATGCAAGCCGCTTAGTGAGTGTTACTAAACCTTTTAACCACACTAATTTTTTTAACTTGTAGGGCAGGGGGACAATACAAGCCCCTAAGCGCGTACATTTTAGAATCCACTTCTTTGAAGTGTAGTTTTTACTGAAACCTACTGTCTTTTTATATGTGTATATTTTAGAATCCACTTCTTTATTCAACATCGCTCTATATTTCAGAGACTGGGTTTACACTGTTTTATTCACAATGGGAAAGACCGTACACATGCACTTGGAGAAAGGTGTAACACTATAGTCACTTTTATCTTTTTATGGAAATATAAGCAGAAGACCATACCCACATTTTCTGGAAATAATATAGTTTGTGACCCCGGATTACTCAAAATTAGCAAGCATGTAGTCTATTACATGTATCAACTGGTTATTTGGCTTACAATAGGAAAAACTGTAAAGTTGTAGGCTGAAGCATAATACATACTAAAGTATTCTATATTGCACAAAACTTTGGGTTACCAAAATTGCCAATCCTGTTGTTTCTTTAGCATGCATGGATTGTTTTTGTTATGGCTTTGGAGTTTGTTCTTGGCATTCATATGATGGCTTCCTAACAAAGCTGAGATTTACATTTATCCACATATTTCGAAAGGCTTTGCCCCTAAGAAAAAAACATTTGGACAAATGTAAATTTCAGATTTATTTGCACTTTTACAAGTCTTTTGTTTTCTTGTCATGTATGAATTTCAGGGTTTTTATTTATACTTTCATTTGCCCTTTGTTGATGCATCATTTTTAGGTACTGCTGGAAACAAGTCTTTTCCTTTTGAGGACTTGAAGAACTGGGATTGCGGAATCAGTTATGGTGTGGGTTCAGATAGTCCACTCAGCCCTTCACTCAATTTCTCTCTAGAGCTTCTCAGAAGCACACAGGTTCGATAGTTTTTCCTCATTTGCTTATTAAGAAAAGCTTTGCACTTTTTGTAACTTACAAAAATCTTTTGATAAGGTTACATACACATAGTGCTGGTGCTTCTGGATACATGAGTACCATCATTGTGAAATATGCCAGAAATTTTGTTGCTTTTCTATGAACTTCTTTGTAAAATTCTTGGATTTTCAGTGAGAAATAGAAATTTTCCCAATCACAGTTAAAGATGCCTTTTATGTATGTTTCTTTTCATGGTCAACTAAATTTTTGTAACAAGATCAGTGGTTTCCAAAAATTGTTACCAAGTAAAACATAAAACTAATTTATTGCCTTGATTGAATCATTACACGATTACCATTGTTGAATCTCATACAATTTCCTTGATGTGCAGCTGGTCGCGTCATTCTATCAGCACCAGGTTGTCCAAAGGCAGGTGAGACGAGATATGTTCTATATTATCTGTTGACATAATTCAGTTTTGTACGTTGTTCTGTTTTTATACAGGGAATGGCATGCAGTTCTATTTTATTCGTGATCCCTAAGACTGATCTGCCTCCCATTTTCTTAGCCTGCTATATGTATTTTTTAGACTAAATGGATGTCTGGTCTATCTCCTCGTTAGTTTACTATATATCAGTTCAACTAAAAAAATAGTATATTAGTTTTTTAAGGATTAGCTTAGTTAGTTGTCTTGTTAGAATATATATCATTTACTAGTTGTATGCATGTTTATTATTGTGTACGTACCTTCCTGGTAATTCCCGTTCTTTTTGCTTTTAGCATATTTAAGTGTTAGGAAGTGCGCTGACATTACATGGTAGCCGTTGAATGCATCATCTGTACACATGAATACACGTACCCTGAATATTTAGTATGAGGATTATCACAGTTTATATTCTTTGAATTGAACTGATATAGTAAACACATGCGCTAAATTTGATTATAGATATCTATCTTATCATATGCTATGTGAATGTTACTAGAATGGGGTACAATTGTGGATAATTGACATAAATGAAGGAATTAAAGGATGCACAATCAATTCTGAATAGGAGTTGCAGTTAGTAGAAATAGTTTAGTCTCGTGCAATTTCTTGAGTGTAAATATGAAACTTTATTATTTAGATATCTCATTGCAAATCACAATTTCTTTTTGAGATTTGATCAAATCTATGTATTTGTGCGTGTCCATTAGGTATACTCTGTGATTCCTACGGAAGCAACCAAAATTACAAACTACATAGATTTTGGGCTTGAGCTAGCCACAAGGTGAGCGTATAATGAACTCATGGTTTTCAGTTTTTCATCAATGCAATTGAATTCAATTTTACATGACCTTTTTTTCTAGGGTGGGTAAGGACGAACCAACAGATGATGCCGACAATTCCTCGTTTCAGATAGCTGCAAACTGGCAGGCTAATAAGAACTTACTACTAAAGGTCTGTTACACATCTTTATTAATATGCCTCCAATTGCTAATAACAAAGAGAGATTCTAGTGCTACAAACACTATGTGTGGGTGATATCACGTTACAAATGCAGTAGCACCCCTAAATGGTTTTGCATAACTCCCAAAATAATGTGTGAAAATATGTATAGAAAATTTTTAACAAAATTTTTTATTTACACGTAGAGAAAAAAACTGAAGTATGAAGTGTTGTATTTGTTTATTCCATTATCTCTAATATTCAATGTTCCTTTCTTAATAGGGAAAGTTAGGTCCCTCAAAATCTTCTTTAGCTTTGGCATTCAAGTCTTGGTGGAAACCCTCGTTTACATTCAGCTTCACAGGTTTGGACACTAACAAAATCCTAGATATTATATTTTTTGCAATAAAACACTTCATTACTTCTGATCAAATGGAAAAACAGAAAGGCTTTCCCACTCTCTGTAGTGCTTGTAACATGACACTCCTTTTATTTTAATCTACTGCCAGATATAGTGATATGTATGTAAGGTAGGGGAACTTCCTTGTTGTTTTCCCTACAAAAAAATTGTTGAAAAATGAATGCTCTCGTATCCAAAAATAAATGGTTAATATTTGTTTCGTTCTTCTGTGAGAATTATTCATTATTTGTTTTATCTAGGTATGATGCTTTGTTAAGACAGCTTTCTACGTACCTCTTAGCACTCTAAGCAGCCTAATTTAAATTGCCCTAAATCGATAATGTCATCTTGTTTTTTATATATACTTCCATATATAGTGGACTTATGGGATTTTTTCTTGTGCGTCGTTTTGGCAAGTGATAATGCATATTTCTGCATTATATATGGTGAATTAGACCAAAAGCAACATATGGTAATATTAGCAGCAGTAGTAATGCTCAGTAATGTATAGTATCATTCCACAAGAAAAGATATCTTTTGTTTTAGCTGAAATGTTATTGTTTGAAGTACTAACGAAACACCCACTGATGGCTGCTGCAATAATGTTTCCTATTTGCAGCTGCAAATGATCATTCGAAAGGTACTACCGCGTACGGATTCGGAATCCATGTCGACGATCTAAGAGAGCAAGTTTCCGGAACCCAGCTCCAGTAGAAGGATTATACCATTGTTTGTGTCACGGGGCGACACGACGAACTACAACGTAAATCCTTTTGTCCTTGAGGCACATCTGAGTTAGTATTTAGTGTTGTGTACTAATGACACTTTGTTTGCACGAATCTTAATTGAATGCAGTTACATGTGCGGCTGTGACACAAATCAAGGAGGACCGAACTGAAGACTAATAGTTTGCGGAAGCACATGAAGAAGCTTTAGAACAGACATTACATTGATTCAGGGAACTGTAACCACTCAGGAAGACCGTTAGAGCTGGCCTGTTGACAGAAAACATTGTGTTTAATTAGCTTGTAGTAGCGTGGAATCTAGTCTTCATCTCTACGTAGCACTGTATTTCCTAAGTCTTTGCTGTGTATTTGAAACATTTGATATTCTGGATTTTCAAGGGCGAGGTAGTTTCGTTAGCAGAGCTCTTCACGCGTCAAAGAGTAATTTCTATTTTGTGCTAAATCTACAACTAGTTACTAATGGCATCTTCAATATCGACCCTCAAACCACCCGCAACCGTCCGGACCACGCGGTCTGGAGGTATTTTGCCATCCAACGCGGACTAGTCCGGATGCACTTTTTCCTACAAACCGGGGAGCGGGTCGGCTTTGCGGGCGTCCGTACCGCTACCACGCCCGCGTCTGACTAACATGGCCCACCTAAAACCCCTCCGCACAAGCGCGCTTTCTCGCCCTACGCTGGTCAGCGCCACATTCATGCCAGCCCACAGCGAAAGCGACCGCTCACTCAAGCGCATTGAAGTGGCGCGCCGGCGAGAGAGCTGCGCACCACTTCCCAGTGCACACAATGTCTATCCGCACTCAAACCGTGCAGTCTATCCGTCTCCCTCCATTAAACATACACGGTTGTTGAGGAAGCTACTCCCGGGCCACCCGGCCTCGTTGCTTGGCCTGCTCTCCGCCCGCTATTTACACACCGGGCCGGCAGCACGGCCGCATCAATCCACCCTCCTCCGCTCTCTGGCTCCTTTCCTCACCACACCCGCCATGGCCTCCTCGAGCTCCAAAGCTTTGTGGGAAGGTCTCTCGTCCGAACAGAAGGAGGAGATCGCCGCTATTGCGACTAGCTGGTAGGGTGCCAGACGGACGAGCTTACTAGAGGCTCGTGCTGCAGATGCGCGTATGGCAGAGGTGGCCGAGACGGGGCCACCATCCGTGCTAACCAATGTAGGCATCACCATGGGCCAGGCTTGTGCTCACTACATGGACATGGTGTTGGAGGAGCGAAATAGCGCATCCCAACGGGGGTTGGCCGACTAGGCCTACATCCTCCACCTCGTCGACAAACACCGACACGAGGAAGAGCTTCTTGCTGCCTGCACATCATAATGTCGAACGTGGATGTGCCCGAGCAGGAGGCGCTTCTCGAGTCCTATCGCTTCGCCCTCCACATCCATCGTGACTGATGGCATTACTGCCATCTTCAGGCGGAGTTAGGAGCTGCCTACGGAGTTCAACGATGCGTCGGATGAGGTGTTCAGTAGGAGCAAGGACGAAGACGAGGTCACCAGCTTAGCCACGCCCCGCCGCCACGACCATGAAGCTGGCACGTCCATGATTGCTGCCGACTGCGATGAAGAGTAGTGCATGTGATGAGGTCGTCGATGCTTGTATCCCATGAAGGCCAAGCTTGGTGGGCTCAACATTGTCAACCGATTAGCCGTTGGCCAGCGACGTGGAGGCGGATAGCTTCACTTCCCCGCGCTAATGGCTGTCGAGGCTCATGGCCGGCCGAAGATGAGTATACGCTCCACGGTCGTCATTTTAGGCTAGGTTTAGAGTTCGGTGTAGTTGAAATATGTATAATGTAACGAATTTGCCCCTGTTTAGATGAAAAGTACCCGGTTTTATGTAAAACATTGTCCAGGTATGAACGAATATTATCCGGTGCATTCGAATATGCATCAAATTGGTCCCTTTTCGTTAAGTTCTTCCAAAATGTAATCGGACATATGCGAACAACTTTGGATAACCGGCTCCTGCATTCGAGTCCACGGACTAGCCCCCCCCCCCAACCAGTCCACGGACAAATGCAGTGTTCGGATTGGGGGTTGGCGATGGAGATGGCCTAATAAAGGGAGGAAAGATTCTGCCCCTGTCACACATTTTTACAGAAACCCTCCGGCCTTTTTGATAATTGACCCATTGACACAAAAGGGTTCTTTTTTTGCGGTTTTACAGAAACCCCTGCCTTTAAGTGACAAGAATTGAAGAGACCCACCACCCCCTCCCATATATTTGGGTTAATTAACCCGCAGTCCATCTAGAACAAATGCTTTTCAAACACACCCATAACTTTTAAATCATGACTCCAATGTTAACAAATTGTATATGAAATTTGATTAGAAAAATTTGTAGAATCTGAATATGATGTTATTTTATTAGTTAAACATTTTTTAAATGCTATTTAGGGTGTAGGCTTAATCAATAGCGCATGATCCATATCTTATATATGGAATTTGATTTAAAAAATGTGTATACTCTGAATATGATGTTAATTGAAGGAAATATGCCCTAGAGGCAATAATAAAGTTGTTATTTATATTTCCTTATATCATGATAAATGTTTATTATTCATGCTAGAATTGTATTAACTGGAAACTTAGTACATGTGTGAATACATAGACAAAAAGAGTGTCCCTACTATGCCTCTACTAGACTAGCTCGTTAATCAAAGATGGTTAAGTTTCCTGCCCAAAGACATGTGTTGTCATTTGATGAACAGGATCACGTCATTAGAGAATGATGTGATGGACAAGACCCATCCGTTAGCTTAGCATAATGTTCGTTTAGTTTTATTGCTATTGCTTTCTTCATGACTTATACATGTTCCTCTGACTATGAGATTATGCAACTCCCGAATACCAGAGGAACACCTTGTGTGCTATCAAACGTCACAACGTAACTGGGTGATTATAAAGATGATATATAGGTGTCTCGGATGGTGTTTGTTGAGTTGGCATAGATCGAGATTAGGATTTGTCACTCCGTGTATCAGAGAGGTATCTCTGGGCCCTCTCGGTAATGCACATCACTATGAGCCTTGCAAGCAATGTGTCTAATGAGTTAGCCACGGGATCATGCATTACGGAACGAGTAAAGAGACTTGCCGGTAACGAGATTGAACTAGGTATGATGATACCGATGATAGAATCTCGGGCAAGTAACATACCGATGACAAAGGGAAAAACGTACGTTGTTATGCGGTTTGGCCGATAAAGATCTTTGTAGAATATGTAGGAGCCAATATGAGCATCCAGGTTCCGCTATTGGTTATTGACTGGAGATGTGTCTCGGTCATGTCTACATAGTTCTCGAACCCGTAGGGTCCGCACGCTTAATGTTCGATGACAATTTGTATTATGAGTTATGTGATTTGATGAACCGAAGTTTGTTCGGAGTTCCGGATGAGATCACGGACATGACGAGGAGTCTCAAAATGGTCGAGACATAAAGATTTATATATTGGAAGGTTATGTTTGGACACTAGAATGGTTTCGGAAAGGTTCGGGCATTTTCTGGAGTACCGGGGGTTACCAGAACCTCCCCCCGAGGGGGAGTTAATGGGCCTTCATGGGCCCTAGTGGAGAGAGGAGGCAGAGGCCAGGTAGTGGCGCGCGCCCCCCAAGCCCAAACTGAATTGGACTAGGGTTGGGGGGTGGCCCCCCTTTCCTTCTCTCCTCCTCCTCCTTCCCTCCTTCTCCTAGTGGGAATAGGAAAGGGGGGGACCGCATCCTACTTGGACCGGGAGTCCAAGTAGGACTTCCCCCCATGGCGCGCCCCCCTTGGGCCGTCCACCTCTCCTCCTCCCTTTATATACGTGGGAGGGGGGCACCCCAAAGGCACACCAAGTCTTCTCTTAGCCATGTGCGGTGCCCCCTCCACAGTTACACATCTCGGTCATATCGTCGTAGTGCTTAGGAAAAGCCCTGCGCCAGTAACTTCATCATCACCGTTGCCACGTCATCGTGTTGATGGAACTCTCCCTCGTCCTCAACTGGATCAAGATATCGAGGGACGTCATCGAGCTGAATGTGTGCTGAACGCGGAGGTGTCGTACGTTCGGTGCTTGGATCGGTTGGATCACGAAGACGTTCGACTACATCAACCGCATTACTAAACGCTTCACTTTCGGTCTACGAGGGTACGTGGACACACTCTCCCCACTCGTTTCTATGCTTCTCCTAGATAGATCTTGCGTGATCGTAGGAAAAAATTTGAAATACTATGTTCCCCAACATTAATTTACCTGCTAAACGTTTTTTAAATGATATTTAAGGTGCAAACCTTAATCAATAGAGCATGATCCATCTTTCTTTTATAGTGGCGGCGATCTAGATAGCAAATGAACACCTCAACAAAACCAGATTGGAGATGAAAGAAATCATCGATGACCATGCATGCACGCCCAACAAAACCTTGCAGGGAAGAAAAGCAAATTTCTCATCTTATGCAGAGAGAGAGAGAGAGGGAGACCTTAGGATTGACCACATTCAAATGCATTATGGTTGAGTGAGCACTGAGACCACCACCGGCGAGAGTAGGAAGAAGCATGAGTGGCAAACAGATGTGATGCCATGTTCAAATAAAGGATGTGGACCTATTGGGGTCTTGAGCCATGGTTATTCAGTTAGTGGCGTGTGATATATATATTTTCTTCCGTTTCAACGCAGCGCTTTTGCTAGTGAAACCCTATTAGCTCTATAAGACCTTAATGAAAATATGTTTGTGTGTGTTGACGCAGCCAAAAGAAAAGAATAAAATTTGTACTTTTCTAGTAAACATTTGACTTTATTTATTTATTGACCAAAGTACCTGAGATTGAACAAACTGAAATAAAAGTTAAATCAAGCCTCTTCAACGTCATTAATCTCTGAGATTTTTTAAGAGCATCATGAATCGCCCACCATTTGCTGCTCCACCCGCAGAGCTTCTTGCCTCATTTATGGGGGCTGGCGCTTATCCAGTGCCAGAAGGTCAAGGAAATCGATTGCCATTGTAGTAAGTGTGTGACCCAGCTCATAAGGGCTATGCGGACTTGACGTATGTCATCCTCGCCTTCCTCCAATATCTCACTAGCAATCCCTCGTGAGCCCAGTTATCAGACATTGCAAGCTTAGCATCTATTTTTTGTATAGGTGGGAACCTTTTTTGTGAATACTAATATGTGGGAACCTACAGTATGGGTGAACACACTGTGGCCCGGAAGACACCCCCCGCAAGGCAAGGTAACAACTAATTCATCATCAGCCTGTTGGTGAAGACCGGGAACACAAAAAATCGAAGTAGGAGAACCCCTAACCAAAACTCATGTGACACTATTGCCGCCATGGCCATGACTGTCAAAAGCAGCGGACGATGATCCGCAAGATCAGAGACCATTGATCTGCAAGACTCAAGATACCTTAGGTTCTCTGGAGTCGTGGGAATTATTTCTTTGTACGATGCCGTCTTCACAATTATGATGTCGGCACCAAGGAAATACAAACATAGCATAGTACAAAAAATTGAAACTGCTCTCCAACGTTAATCTATGGTTTCCCTTGTCTCTGGTAGCAGTTCCCCTATTCTCGTGATGCCTGGAAGGATGCCTGAGACTAGGGGAACTGGCGGACAAAGGTGAGCTCTTCTCCTTTGGCAGCAATAGAATTTGTACAGTTAGAGAACATAAACTTCTCCTTTGGTGGCATCGAGATCTATCCCCGGCCCTCCATCTCCCGGTCTCGGGTGAAACCCAAAATCCCTCGGATTGGGTGGCGACAATGTTGTGGCGTTGTTTAGAATCTTGAAGGAGCCTCCTGGGATGGTGGAGTGGTGCTTGAGGCTTGGCGTGAGTGGCGGTCTGTCGGTGATGCATCCGTGGTTTTCCTGCTCAGGAACTTGCGGCGGGCTTCATGGTTCTTGTCAAAGGTGGTGACGGTGTATGGGCTGTGGTCTCCATGCTTGTCAACCCCTCCTGGGCTCCTGGCAATAGGTCGGTGCTGTCCATGCACGCTCTTGGGTGAGTTTTCCCCCCACTTATGGTGTGGTGTCCTAGGATCCAGGACGAGAGGGCCGAGGGGCATCTTTGGAGGAAGAGACAGATGGCGGGCCTTCCTCGACGGTGGGCTGCTCCCTTGTTGTGGTCGCATCAATGGCATGATGTGGAGTTTCCATAGGAGTCAATGGTCTAGCTTGTTTTTTTTTGCGGCAAAATGGTCTAGCTTGTTATGGGTCCATTGAGAGCATGTTAGTAAGATGTTCATTAGCATCTTGTTTCATTGTCACTTTCTTTTTTCGTCTTCTTTTTCTGTTGTTTCCATGGATGTAAAGCGAGATGAAAGCCTTTTTCGGTAACTCTATCACTACGCATGATGAATTTACTTTTGCCTACTTTATTTATTGAGAACGGGGCAGTAGCCCAATGGCGGGGATCACGGTGGTGCACTAGGTGACCAGAGTTCGACTCTTGCGTGGAGCGAATATATTAGAGTACGTAATGGGCCTGGCCCATTAGTCTTAGGGTTAATTAGAGATAAGGATCGCTTGCTTGGGAGTCGGAGATGTATCAATATAATCAACTAAGAATTAAGAAGAAAATCCCTTCCCTCTTGTCCGGCCATGGGCAAAAAGGCTTCATGGTGACGGTGACGGTGTATGGGGTGTGGTCTCCATGCTTGTCATCCCCTCCTGGCAATTGGTCGGTCCTGTCCATGCACGCTCTTGGGTGGCGGCGTGGCAGGGGCGGAGTGCAAGTGAACCCAACCACTTTTTTTGCCCCCACGTATATATACATGGTATTGATTGGCTATGAACCCACTAAAAAGATCTCTTTTGAACCCATTAAATCACAAATGCATAAGGGCATGTGCATTAGTTTAGACAACTGCTGTCTGTAGGTTTCCTGCATGTCAGTTTATAGACGATAGCTACAGACACCCTGTACAGTAGGTCGTCTATTTGGCTATCTGCAACACAACACGGTATGATGTTTATTTGCATGCATGATGATTTTTTTTGAAACGGAGGCAAAAGCTTTGCCTCATCCATTAATTAAGATAGAAAAGAGTTTGTTACAGGACACCCAACAAACACGGCATGCAGATTATTCGCATGAAATAAAAGACCCTAGCTTCTTTGCGCCGGCGGTTCGGCGTACCATCAGCGCAGGTTAGCCTCGGCAGAGGTGGAGGAGAGCAAGATTGGCGGTGGAGCACTCTTATGCTTAAACACTCTTGCATTACGCTCGTTCCAAATCGTCCATGAGACGAGCATAGTGAGGGAGGCCTTGGCTTGGCGGTTCAGCATACCATCGGCGCAGGTGCTTGCCCACCACTCGTCCACCGAGTCGAACAGGGGCCAAGCGGAAGTGGCAAGCCCGTGCATGAGGAATTTCTCAATGACCAAAGACGCCGGGTGTAGCGGCACTTGTAGAAGAGGTGAGGTCTGCATTCCTGCACCGACCTGCAAAGAGGGAAGAGATCGCAATTTTGCCACCCACGCTTTGCCAATCTATCCGCCGTCCAAACTCTGTCTTGAAGGGCCAACCAAGCAAAAAAAATTGACTTTGGGGGGGGGGGCAAACATTCCAAACCATTTTGTCCAAGGGAGAGAGGACCGTCTGTTGGGGATATTACTACTGGGCGTAAACCGGCCTATCTGGGCCGGATTAGCTTCATCAGTAGTTAAAGCATGTTAAAGCCCATGAAGGTAGATGAGGGCTCAAGACCCATAATCGGTTGAGAGCCCGTAGCCGTAAACCGGCGTCAATATGTAACTTGTATTGTAAGTTAGGAATAAGTAGAGACCAAACCGGACACATCTATGAGCCGGTGTTGGGACTCTGTAAACCGACGGGCGTCACCCATGTATATAAGGGGACGACCCGGCGGCGGTTCAAGGACACAGACAACAATTCGAGACATAGGCGAAGCTTATTGCTCCCTAGTCATCGAAACACCCATCAATTCCACCACAACTAGACGTAGGCTTTTACCTTCATTGAAGGGGCCGAACTAGTATAAACTCTCTTGCGTCCTTGTGTCCGCTTTAACCCCTTCAAGCTAACCCGTCGCGATGGCTCCACGACTAAGTCCTTTCTCTAGGACATCTGCCGTGACAGAAACACGACAGTTGGCGCCCACCGTGGGGCTATCGCACGATGGTTTCCGGTTCTTGGAGGGCCGCTTTGAAGGACTCAAGGGCTACGCTGTAGGCCGGATGACTAAGAGTCGTCGCGGCAAACTCTACATCAACGACGCAGGCTGGGGCCCCGAGGCCGGCTCAATTGAGTACGGGTACCGGGTCCCCTTTGGTAGCATTCACGTTTTCATTGGCAAGATCGGTGAACCGGGCCCTGAGCCGGACATCTGCACCGGCCTCGTCGAGACGGCTCAGCGTGCGCGATCCGCCCGGATTAAACCGGCCATGAAGCGTGCCTTCGTGGGAATGATTCATGGAGGGAGTTATGAGGATGGATCGGAGCTTCACGGGGCAACTACCGTTTGTTCCGGTGACGACTTTTCGACCGGAGAAACCGAATCTCTTTATCAGCTACAAGATGGCCGGATTGAGAGCTGTTCTGATGGTGACAGTATTCCGGACCCCTCTGATCTGCCTAACCGGGTTGGAATATTCATGACCGGAACACAAGCAGCGCTTCACTCTTCGACAGCCGCGGCAACGATCTCCGGTTCAGCAGCGGCAACGGCTGCCGAGGCAGGGTGCCCCGTGCACCCGCCGGCTCAGGTTCTATCAAAACTATTTGATGCGTTGGCGGTGCTTATGGCAGAAGTTAATCCGCCAGATCAGGACGCTCACAACACAGAGATTGCAAAGATAAAGGAACAGATCACCCAGGCCAAAACGGATCTGGCGGTTGAGGACGCCAGGATGGCCGCAGAGCGGGCCGCTTTAGACGCACAGGCCTACAGGCTTATGTTGGACCAGAGCGCGTCGCATGAAGTCATGAGAAGGAAGCGCCAGTCCCGCTTACCTCCAGTTTTCGAGGCCAGAGACCTTTTCAACACTCCAGGACCAAGAACCAGCAATCCGCTAGAGAGGAACCGGGCAGAAGCCCCTGGGACCGGTGCACCGGTTCAGCCCCGTCAGATGGACCCGCCTCGTCAAAACACCGTTATACCTCAGGATGCTTTAATACCTCCGGGTCACTACTCCAACCCAATGGACAATCTTGTTGCCGCTGCTGCACGGCTGGAGGACATTCCAGTTGAGGGTGACTCGCCGCAGGCAGTAGAGACGTGACGGGTCAAGGAACTTCTGAGGACAGCTTTGGCCCAACAGGAAGCGTACTCGTACAGCCGTGACCGGATCCACTCGACCCCCCGTCCAAGCTGGAGTTATAGCAGACATATGGATGAACCAGCAGTGTCGAGTAATGAACGACGTGGAGCACCCCGTGGTAACAACCCGACGGGTGGAGCTGATGACGCTCAGGAAGTGGTGAACCGGGCCCGAGCGCATAGGGAGGCCGAGTTAGCCGCACAGCATCAGGCTCGGCAGCTCACGCCGGTTCGTCCAACCATTTCAATCGAACCTGGTGTTACTTCTAGTTCTTTGGGGGTGCCTTGCCTCGTCCCCGCTTTACGCAACGTGCACCTGCCCAAGGATTTCAAAGGCCCACGCAAGGTACCAAATTATACGGTGGATCAACCACCAGAGACATGGGTAGAGAGCTATGAGATGGCCATGGAGATGCTTGATGTGGATGACACGGCGTGTGCGAAATACTTCACCATGATGCTTGAAGGAACGGCCCGTACTTGGTTAAAAAGCTTGCCCGCTAATTCTATCAGCTTATGGGCCCAATTACGAGCCCGGTTTATCAACAATTTCAAGGATACCTGTAAACAGCCTATGTCGATAGTGGACTTAGCTGCATGCGTCCAGGAGGAAGGAGAGTCAACGACTCATTGGGTGCGCCGGGTTTCACAAGTGTTGCACTCCTCAGACTGCATCAACGCTGACACCTCAGTATTAACCCTAGAAGGCAACTGCCGGTTTGGGCCCCTGAAGTTGAAATTGGGAAGGATGAAGCATCATTGCACCGACATGGGGACCCTCATGGCCGCTTTGGTAAAATATGCTGACTCTGATAGTACCAAGGATCCCGAATCTGATGATGACAAGACAGGGAAGGGGAAGAAGAACAGCAGCTCCAAAGGTCAGCAGCATCACTGGGTAGGCAATGGCGGAGGAGGCAAGCGTAAAGCGGATGGCAACATGGATTTTGTGGCTAATACCAACGTACAGGACAATGGCCAGCGGCGCAAGGGTAGGCCGAAAAATCGTAGTGGAGCACCCAACCCCAACCCAAACCGCCTGAACTATCTGCTAAGCCAGCCCTGTCCAAAACATGGGACGAAGGAGGAGCCAGCAAACCACCTTTGGAAGGATTGCTTTATTATGCAGGAGTTCAAGATTTCTAATAATTTCCGGTATGATCACGGATCTGGCGGTGGCTCAGGGTCCAGGCCGGGTTACGGTGGAGGAAGTTCCGGTTCAGGATTTAATGGTAATCCGGGCGGACATAATGGTCAAAATAGTCAGAACAACCAGGGTGGTTACAACCAACAGCAGCAACAGTCAGGTTACCAAAGCAACCCAAAGCAATTGAGTAGTGGGCAGTACCATGTCTTTACCACTAGCTTGGACAAGCGAGACCGGAAGGTTCAGAGGCGGGCAGTCAACTCTGTTGAACCGGCCACACCCCGTTATCTACGTTGGTCTGAACAGCCAATCATATGGAGCAGAGAGGATCACCCACTCCAGATCAATAATCCGGGTCAGTTGGCTCTGGTGGTGGCGCCTCAGGTGGGAGGTTATAAGTTCACCAAGGTGCTCATGGATGGAGGGAGCAACATTAACATCCTATACTATGAGACCTTCCATCGTATGGGACTAACAGATAAGAATCTCAAACCGTCCAATACAGTATTCCACAGTGTAGTGCCTGGCAGATCAGCATATCCCGTTGGTAAGATAGCTCTTGAAGTGGCCTTTGGGGATGATCATGATTCCAGGTTGGAGACATTAACGTTTGAAGTGGTGAAAATCCAAAGTCCATATCATGCCGTGTTTGGGCGTCCGGCATGCGCCAAGTTTATGGCTCGGCCCTGTTATGTGTATTTGCAGCTCAAGATGCCGGGTCACAAGGGGACAATAACGGTTCATGAAAGCCGCAAAATCGCTTTGGAATGCGAGGAAGGAGATGCGGCTTATGCAGAGTCGGTTTGTGCCACCGAGGAGTTGAAGTACTATAAAGACAATGTTGATCCGGCGGACATGACTCCGTTGAAGAAGCCAACTACGGAGCATGATCCGGCCCTGAAGTTCAAATCGGCAGCAGAAATTAAGCTTGTTGACTTCGTACCTGGCGATTCGTCCAATCAGTTCAGCATTAGTGCCAACTTGGATCCGAAATAGGAAAGCGCGCTCATCGAGTTCATCCGTGAGAATCGGGACATTTTTGCATGGAAACCCTCTGACATGCCAGGTGTACCAAGGCAACTCGCTGAGCACACACTTAATGTGGATCCTAAATACAAACCGGTGAAACAGTTCCTCCGCCGGTTTAACGAAGAAAGACGCAAGGCGATTGGAGAAGAGGTAGCCAGGCTCTTAGCAGCTGGTTTTATTGTTGAAGTTTTTCACCCCGAGTGGCTTGCCAATCCAGTGCTAGTCCTTAAGAAGAACGGCACCTGGCGGATGTGTGTGGATTACACAGATCTTAATAAGGCTTGTCCAGCAGATCCTTTCGCCCTCCCCCGTATTGATCAAATCATTGATGCTACGGCGGGTTGTGAGCGTTTAAGTTTTTTGGACGCATATTCTGGCTATCATCAGATCAAAATGGCAGTTAAGGACCAGGAGAAGACGGCATTCATAACTCCTTTTGGAGCCTTCTGCTATGTGTCTATGCCCTTTGGGCTCAAAAGTGCCCAGGCAACTTATCAACGATGTGTACAGAATTGTCTTCACAAGCAGATTGGCCGTAATGTACATGCTTACATGGATGATATCGTGGTTAAATCCAGGGAGAAGGAGACTCTGGTTGATGATTTGAAGGAAACCTTTGATAACCTAAGGACGTACAAGATGATGCTTAATCCGGACAAGTGTGTCTTTGGTGTACCGGCGGGCAAGTTATTGGGTTTTCTGGTGTCCAGCAGGGGAACTGAGGCTAATCCGGAGAAGATCACAGCCATCACCTCCCTGGCTAAACCGAAGTGTATCAATGATGTTCAACGCCTGGCAGGCCGGATTGCCGCGTTAAGCCGGTTTATCAGCCGCCTTGGTGAGAAGGCGATCCCTTTGTATCAGATGTTGAAGAAGACGGATCAGTTCGTCTGGAGTTCTGCTGCTGATGAAGCATTTGAGGACAATTGGCCAATCTGCCTGTGCTCGCCGCTCCCATTGACAAGGAGCCGTTACTGCTATATGTTGCTGCTAATGCTCGTGCGGTCAGCGTGGCTATTGTGGTGGAACGAAAGGAGGCAGGTAAGGCGCATCCGGTTCAATGTCCGGTCTATTATATCAGCGAGGTATTCATTGAGTCCAAGCAAAGGTATCCGCATTGGCAGAAGCTGGTGTACGGAGTTTTTATGGCAAGCTGGAAGCTTAAGCAATACTTCCAAGGGCACCCAATTACGGTGGTCAGTTCTTCTCCTTTAGGAGATATCATCTAGAACCGGGAAGCAACTGGTCGGATTGCAAAGTGGGCTATAGAGCTGGGGCCGTACGGTTTGAAATATGTGCCTCGGACAGCGGTTAAGTCTCAAGCACTTATTGATTTCATCAATGATTGGACGGAAATGCAAGCACCTAAGGAAAAGCCAGATCATACGTATTAGACCATCCATTTTGACGGATCCAGGCAGTTGGAAGGCTCGGGGGCTGGAGTCGTATTAACTTCCCCACAAGGTGATAAGTTTTGTTATGTTCTCCGTTTAATGTTCCCTTGTACTAACAATGCAGCTGAGTATGAAGCCTTGCTCCATGGTCTTCGGATGGCTAAGGAGATGAATCTAAGTCGAGTTAAGTGCTTCGGTGATTCGGACCTTGTGGCTCAGCAAGTGTCTGGCACTTGGGACTCCAAGGACCCACTCATGGCAGCATATCGTTGTGAGGTGGATATTGTTGCAGGTTATTTCAGAGGCTATCAGGTGGACCATGTGGACCGGCGGAAAAATGAAGCGGCGGACGCTTTAAGCCGGCTGGGCTCTCAGCGCAAACCGGTCCCACCCAATGTTTTTCTGGATGTGCTACACAACCCGTCGGTGAAGATCCCTAGTGAAGAGGATTTGGCCATTCCTGATCCGGAGGATCAATTGGTGGCAGTTCTTCATGTTATTCCGGATTGGACGCTTCCTTACCTGGCGTACAAGAACCGGGGCGAGTTGCCAGAAAATGAGATTCTGGCCCGGCAGATAGTCCGGCGATCCAAGTCCATGGCTGTCATCAATGGTGAGTTGCATCATTGCAGTGTATCAGGAGCTTTTCAACGTTGCGTGTCTCCTGAAGAAGGCCGTGAAATTTTGCGTGAGATCCACGAAGGAGATTGTGGTCACCATGCCGGTTCAAAGTCTCTGGTGGCTAAAGCGTTTCGCCATGGTTTCTATTGGTTAACTGCTCATGCTGATGTGAAGGATCTGGTCAGACGATGTGATGGTTGCCAAAGATTTTCAAGGTGTACTCATGTACCGGCTCAGGAATTAAGGATGATTCCAATTACTTGGCCGTTTGCGACTTGGGGGTTGGATATGGTTGGGCCTTTCAAAAGGTCCAAAGATAAGAAGACCCACCTCCTGGTGGCGGTGGAAAAGTTTACAAAGTGGGTGGAGGCAGAACCTGTTAGCAAGTGTGATGCGGCCACGGCGGTTCAGTTCATCAAAAAGGTGATTTTCCGGTTTGGCTTTCTGCACAGTATTATCACAGATAACGGTACCAATTTGTCCAAAGGTGCTATGAAGGAGTTCTACGAACGGGAGCACATCCGGCTCAACGTTTCATCAGTGGCACATCCACAGTCCAATGGTCAAGCAGAAAGAGCTAATCAAGAGATCTTGAGAGGCATCAAGCCTCGGCTCATGGTTCCTTTGCAGAGAACGCCGGGTTGTTGGGTAGAAGAATTACCATCTGTGTTATGGAGCATCAATACAACACCCAACAGATCAACAGGATACACACCGTTCTTCATGGTTTATGGAGCGGAGGCGGTTCTCCCCAGTGACATCCGTCATGATTCACCTCGTGTCACGGCTTATATTGAAGCGGATAACGAAACAGCACGGCAAGATGCTTTGGACCGGTTGGATGAAGAGCGTGATATCGCAGCAGCCCGATCGGCGATTTACCAGCAGGATCTTCGTCGTTATCACAGTCGCCGAGTCAGAACCAGAACCTTTCAGGAAGGAGATTTGGTGCTTCGGCTCATCCAAGATCAGACTGATATGCATAAGCTATCCCCACCTTGGGAGGGGCCTTTCGTGGTCAGCAAGAATCTGCACAACGGGTCGTACTATCTGATTGATATTCGAGAGCATAAGGACTCACGTACATCATAGGAGGAGACTAACAGGCCGTGGAATATAGCTCATCCTCGGCCTTACTATACCTGAGCCATTGGCTATACTTATGTACATATTACGACAATGTATATATTTTAATAAACCGGAACCTCAGCTAAAACGGGGTATCTGTTCTTTTACATCATGTGAGGTTACACGGAGTTGCTCTAAAGCGGCCTCCGGTTTACCCCTTGAGTTCGCTTTGCTAAAAGCATCGTGTTATATCACTTGGAGGATTGGTCGTGTCCGAACCAATACCATGCCTCTTGATAGGCGAAAGCCACCAGATCACTTGGGGACTTGGTCATGTCTGAACCAGTCACGCCTCTTGATCGGCCTAAGGCCACAGAATCACTTGGGGGCTTGGTCGAACCCGAACCATGACCACGCCATTTGGTCGGCATAAATGCCACAAGAATCACTTGGGGACCTGGCTAACTAGAACCATAGTTACACCTAACGGGAGCTTGATCGTGTTTTGCCATGGTTACACCATTTGATCAGCTTAAATAAATATTTTTTGGTCATGTTTCATACTTTTCTTTGAAGGGTTTTTTTTGCTTTTCATTGTGTTTTTAAACCGACAAAGTTTTTTAACCAATCAATTGACGGAACACAATTCACGTCAATCCGGAGACTATTTTCCCGGTTTGATCCTTGTTGTTAACATCCTCTTATGGAGTAACACGGTGTTTATCACAACCCGGCACGGTTTTATTATAAACCGGCACAATATAGAAGGAGTTATCAGTACTCAAAATTTGGGTTATCACCCTTACTACAAAAAATTGGTAAAACCAACGATGTGATTCAATGTCACAGGTATGATATATTTCATATTTTATTATACATATATACAAGAGTCGTTATTTCCTCCAATAGTGTGGGTTTGCAAAACTCCGCTTCAAGGTTGGCCAAGCCAACTTCACACTCAACGGTGGCAGGTATTATATATCACAAAAATTTTTATCATGTATACTTAAAATTTTTGTTTTGGATGTTTTGACTTTATACATACAGACATCATATTTCGCCTGACGGTACAACCGCGGTGGCACTTAACGAATTTCTTATTTCAAAAAGTATTTTGGAAAGTTCATTACCACAGGAAGAACAAGTTATGCACGAAGGCATATCACCATCAAAGGTATCAGCTAGCCTATTACAAGGCAACATGGTGCCCATAATAACATAAATTTTTTTCACAAAGGAGAGACAGTTTTAAAACCGGCTTTCGGTTTAAGATTGGCCACCAGCCTGGCCTGATGGTTGTGGGTCATCCTGCGCCGCTTCAGCTTCTGTTTCTCTACCCAGTGGCTGGAAATCCACAGTTGTCCAGTCGATTCCCATTAGTGCTTGAAAAACAGCTTCGTCATGGATTAGCAAAGCCGGGTCAATATCAGGAGCGTAAGTATGCTTACAGATTGGAGGGATCAGGTTTTCCGATTCATGGATTGGTGCAGCTATTCGCTTGTTCTGGCTGTCATATCGGGCTTGATAATGAGACAAATATGCTTCCTCGGCCAGTTGACAAGCTAGCGGACGTACCTCCCGGTTTATGGCTCGCAAATCCACTTCACCAAATTCTGACCCGTCTTCCTTCAAGCTGGGATAACCCTGAGCCGCTTCAATAGGATCAAAATCCGGCACCCAGGCTTTTGCCCGGATTAAAGCATTGATTGCACCGGTTCGAGCAGCAGATTTCTTCAGCTCTTCAACCCGGGCAGGAAGCACTGACAGTTTCATCAGAGTATCTTGAATCAAACTGGGCGCCGGTTTGTTATGAGACGCGGTACAGATGATCCGCTGGGCACCAGTATACAATTGTTCAACTAAGGTATAGGCGGCCTTCAATTTCTTCCGCACATCTGACCCCAAGTGACTAATGCGTGTCCCTGAAATACCATAAAGGGTTAATAAACCGGTGACTCTGTAAGAAGGCAGAACCAATTCAGAAGGCAAGCTAGCTTACCAAAGATAGCAGTGGTCATGGCATGAACGTGCCGCTTTATGCTCGTCAGTTCATCTGTCACTGGTTTTAATGCAGCCTCGGCATCCTCTGCTCGTTTGGTCAAAGCGGACTTTTCAGTGGCCCAATTCGCCCATTTATTCTTGAAGTTCTCCTTAAGTTGTTCCATGGCGCTTAAGGCACTGGCCAATTCCTCTTTTGCTTTGGAGGTTTCAGCCTGTTGGGTTTTCAAGTTTTCTTGAAGATCGATGACTTGGTTTTCTTTCGCCTTCAGCTCCGCCTGCAGGCATACAGATATATGTTTCAACAAGTCGGTAGAAGGATTCAAGTGCCAACCACATAACAAGTTATGTGCTTAGCACTTGGGGGCTAATGCATATTCGATCTTCATCTTTTCAATTGTTTACAAAGTCCCAAGCTCAATACAAGTATTCAACTTGGCACTTGGGGGCTAATGGCTATTTGATCATATGTATTCTGATGCGGCAGTTTCAATTACTTAAAGTACCGGTTTAACTATGCTAAGTTGAACCGGCCCTTGGTGACTACATCAGCAAATTTCAAAGCATCAAGATTCATATTATTAAAGTCCCGGTTTGAAACAATATTTCAAATCGGCCCTTAGGGGCTAGGAGAGTCAGCAAGAATGAAAGCATACAAGCAGGAAGGAGCATATGGGAGTTACCTCATATTTATCTTTCATCATATTAACCAGACCGGCTTCGTAGTCATGACTGGTATACAGCCGGTTTAGATAGCCGGAATGGATATCTTGGGCGTTCAGAGAAGCGTAAGCCGTCAGATCAGCGTTCCACTTGCCTTTGCCAAAAGCAGCAAATTCTTCCTTGGCAGAATGTTTGGATAAAGCCACAGGATTGCTTGGCTCAGTATGGCCAGTGCCAGTAATGACAACTTCATCATCCTTGGTACCGCCGGTTTGCACTGGAACTGTTGGCTGATCAGTAGATTTTGCTGGACCGATGGAGCTTTCAATCCAAAGGGAACCTGTGGGCTGATGGATAGGACCTGAGGTATCAGTCGGTCTCTCTTCAGCAGTAAGATCATCATCTGGCTGCGGTGGATCGTTGGGAATATCTTCAGGGACAGCCGCTTCAAGATCAGGTGTCGTGCCTGGTTCAAGAATGACAACTTCTTCGGCCGTTTTATCCAGGCGGGCCTTCTTGCTCGGCCTAGGTTTGGCCCTGAAAAGAATAACAAAATTAAATACAGCATATGTTCTAAGGCAATATACTGCAAACATCACGATAAATATAGCTTACCCAAGCACCGTTTTGAGTGGTGGGAGCGAAGTAGCCGACGACTCGCTAGAAGATGAGTGGGAAACAACCTGATAATCGGAGTCAGACGGATTAAGAGGTTGACGAAAACAGCCCGCTTTAGGACAAGCACTAACAAGCGAATTAGAGATCTCGGAATGACATTTCTGAACCGGACTGTTCGGTAAACTGGCGGAGGTAACTACCTGGCCGCTGTGCCGGGTGGTGCGGCGAGCTTCGTGTTGTTGAGTCTTCATAAGAAGTTTAGGATCCAAATAAGCAAGAGGATGAGAAAATTTAACTTTCCGGTTTGCCTGACGGATTTTTTGTGAAGGCAAAGTTTTTGAATCGGAAGAGAGAATAATTACCTCTGCAACATCCGCATGGCTGGCTTCGGCATCATCCTGACAAATATCATCATCAATAAGATGCATGAAAAATAAACCAAGTGAGTCAAGCTCTACCTCAAGGTCCGGATTATCCACCTTGTCATCAGGGGCCGGATTAGAAGATGCAGTGGTTCTTTTCCGGTGGGCAGTCTTCTTCACAGCTTTAGTTTTTTGCCGGGTTGCTCTTTCCAGTTTATCTGTTTTCTCTGGTTTCTCCTGTGGCAGCTTTTTGTTCCAAAATGAATCATCGCCTTGATTATGCAGACACTGATATTAAAAACAATGACCAGACATATCAAATAACAGGTTCAGCAAAGAGAAAAATCAAAGTCTTATAGCTGGCGGTTTGTTGGTGGCACAGAAGGGAAGCAGGCCGGTTCTAGCGCAGATGTGTTCCGGTTCATTCAGTATCTTACGCACAGCCTCTGTGATTTCTTCACCAGAGAGCTGAAGTCTTGAATGTCGCAGTGGGTCATCCACACTATCAGTATATTCGCACATCAAACCGGAGCGCTGACTAAGGGGCAGTATGCTCCATGATATCCAACAGCGAGCAAGGTCAACCCCTGTTAAACCGTTGGCCATAAAGGCTCTAAGCTTTGACAGCTAGGGAGCATATTTGCTTCTCTCCTGAGCAGTCAATCTTTGAGGAAAAGGATGGGTATTGCTGAGCCGCTCTGGACGAAACCCAGGCAAGGGATTCTCACCAGCAGGGGAGGTGTCTTTGCAGTAGAACCACGTTTGATTCGACTCCTTGGGGTGACTGTGCAGCTTGGCGTGAGGGTATGTGACCTCTTTCCTTTTTTGACTCGCCATGCCACCCAATTCCGTATTAGAGCCATCAGTAAACTCAGTACGGCGGTTTAGATGGAAAAGATCTTTGAATAATTCTACTGTGGGCTCCTCTTGAAAGAACACCTCACAGAGCACTTGGAAGTGGCACATATTTGTAACAGAGTTGGGGCCAGTGTCTTGTGGATGGAGTTGAAAATCAGCCAGAACATCCCGGTAAAATTTGGAACCGGGCGGTTTAAAGCCCCGGGCTAAGTGGTCTATGAAAACAACAACCTCTCCTTCTCGAGGTGTGGGGGGGCATTCTTTGCCAGGAGCCCTCCAATGGAGGGTGTCTTTGCTGCCCAAGGCGCCAATAAGGACTAAATCCTCTAGTTGATCCTCTGTGACGCGGGAAGGGACCCAATTGCACTCATATACTTGCTTGGCCATGACGGAGTCTACAAGGTAGAAGATACCGGTTCAAAAATACATTTGATCAAGGTATGTTGGTATGGGCACTGTTAAACCGGAGGAAGAACTATCTGAACCGGAGTTTCATGAAGCAACCAATATCTGGCGGTTCAACAAGGGGACTAATGGTATATATCGGTTTGTAAAATTCTTCTACAAAGTTAACCCGCCGGATCTAAGCATTGAACAATCAAGACTGCAGATGAGTAAGTACGCAAAAACAGATTTCACAACATTATGCTACAGCTTTGGATCTGGAACATGTTTATAAAGGAGATAAATATTCAAGGCCCAAAAGGAGCAGTACCGAATCAATAAGCAAAGGTATGGATAAGATCTATGCTCTTAGTATGCCGGACAGTGAAAACGGAGGATAAAAACTATCGCTACACAGAGCGAAGATACACAGACTCTTCTAAGGATCTATCATATGAACAAGAAGCAAGCGATGAACACGGGAAGAACAGGGAAACCCTAGAACAGATCTATGATGGAAAGGATAGAAGACTTACTAGGGCTGAGGAAGAAGCGGAAGGTCGCCGCGGTGCTCTGGTGTGTTCAGGGTGATGCAGCGGCCAAGGTTGGTGTAGGGGTCGACGGCGGCAGCGGAGCTTCGAAGACTGGGCGACGCGAGGAAGAGGAAGCAGAAGGGCACGAAGGGGAAAAAAGGGATGACCCTTCGGTCCTATTTATAAAGCAAGGGACATGGGTCAGGCGCGAAAATCAAGGAGCCGCAAGTTTGGAAACAGAGCGGTCGCCTCGATCATTGCGGATCTATTAAACAAGAAGGTATCACGGATAGTTTCTTTATGATAGATGACGTCATGCCGATTTACAGCAATCAGAGAAGATGACATCACGGCGGTTCACCAAACTACAAGAAGATGTTGAAAATGAAGTTTTTGCTAAGGATTGACATGAACCTGTTCAAATCAATCTGGGGCCTAATGTTGGGGATATTACTACTGGGCGTAAACCGGCCTATCTGGGCCGGATTAGCTTCATCAGTAGTTAAAGCATGTTAAAGCCCATGAAGGTAGATGAGGGCTCAAGACCCATAATCGGTTGAGAGCCCGTAGCCATAAACCGGCGTCAATATGTAACTTGTATTGTAAGTTAGGAATAAGTAGAGACCAAACCGGACACATCTATGAGCCGGTGTTGGGACTCTGTAAACCGACGGGCGTCACCCATGTATATAAGGGGACGACCCGGCGGCGGTTCAAGGACACAGACAACAATTCGAGACATAGGCAAAGCTTATTGCTCCCTAGTCATCGAAACACCCATCAATTCCATCACAACTAGACGTAGGCTTTTACCTTCATTGAAGGGGCCAAACTAGTATAAACTCTCTTGCGTCGTTGTGTCCGCTTTAACCCCTTCAACCTAACCCGTCGCGATGGCTCCACGACTAAGTCCTTTCTCTAGGACATCTGCCGTGACAAAAACACGACACCGTCCCTAGGAACTGTGCCCTATATGCGGAGGCCGTCGAGTATTTCCCACAGGTCGTTTGTTTCCAAAGGATATCATCTTCGTTGAGCTCGTCAAGCTGGACCTCATTTAGTATCAACCATAGAGTGAAGAATTGTGTGATGTGCTCAACAGAGACATTGGTAGGGGGGTTGATCTTGTGAATCCAAACGTTGTGCTTCATGGCCTCCCTCACCTTCCAATTCTTTCTCTTGGAAGCTTCATAGATGAGCGGGGCAATGTCTTTAGGCTTTCGCCCAAGGAGCCAAGGAGAGTCCCAAAAGGGGGTCCTCGCACCGTTGCCAACGGTGATGGTGGTGGAAGCATAGAAAAAGTTGAGGTCCTCCTCATTACATGGGTTTCCCATTCCCACCCACATCTTGGTGGGCTCCTTCCATTTGTACCACGGCCATCGCAAACGGAGAGCCCTCGTAAACTTGTCATTGTTGAGTACCCCGAGACCTCCATACTCAAGTGGCTGGCAAACGTACTCCCAATTCACCTTGCATTTGGCCCTTGTTGTCTTGTCCGAACCGGACCAAAGGAAAGCTCTCTTGAGCTTGTTGACACTGTGAAGTATGGTTGGTGGGATGGCCAACGGGGTGGCAGGGTAGACCACTTGGGAAGTGATCACGGACTTGACAAGGGTCGTACGTCCAATGGTGGTGATGTTTGGCCATCATACGTTGATAACTTGCTTGCAACTTTGTCCACGAGAAATTGGAGATCCACCAACTTTAGCTTCCAAACAGAGAGGGGGATCCCCAAGTATCGCAGTGGGAAAGAGGTCCGTGCAGCCGGAAACTTTGAGTTAAGCGACCCAAATCCAGGTGGTTGCAACGAATGGGCACCACCGAGCTCTTCTGAAAATTGGTGCAAAGGCCTGTGACCTCCCCGAACCCCTTCAAAGTGCTTGCAAGGATTTCAACATCCTTTTTGATCGGAGCCAAGAAGATGGCCGCGTCATCCGCATAGAGGGAGGTCCTCAACATGGCTCCCCGCCCCCTTATTCTATGGAGGAGACCCCTCCGACTTGCCACATCTAAGATTTTTTTAGGGGATCGATGGCACTGACGAATAGGAGTGGGGATACGGGGTCTCCCTACCGAAGGTCCTGTCCATGCTTGATGGGGCTCCCGGCAATGACATTGAGGACGATCCTCGAGGAATAGGTGCTAAGGAGGGCTGTGATCCAATCCCTGAATTTTCTCAAAAATCCTCGCCTTTGGAGTAGATCAAGCAAGTATTCCCACTTAATGTAGTCGAAGGCCTTCCGAATATCAAGCTTGAAAAGGAGGGAGGGGGTCTTCCTCGCATGGAGGTGTCGAGCAAGATTACGAACATACATAAAATTGTCATGGATGCTTCTTGTTTTGATGAAGGCGCATTGGGCGTTGGAGACGAGATTTTTCATATGGGGGCCAAGTCTCAAGGAGAGCACTTTCGCAATAATCTTCGCGATCGCATAGATGAGGCTAATGGGTCTATAGTCGGCGATTCCCTCCACCCCATCCTTTTTAGGTAAGAGGACCACATTTGCGGAATTGAGCCACTGGAGATTTGACGTTTGAAGTGAGTCGAAATGCGAAATAACCCTCATGAGGTCAATTTTGATGATGCCCCAACATTTCTTGAAGAAGAGGCTCGTGAAGCCATCCGGCCCCGGCGCCTTGTCGCTAGGCATGTCATTGATCGCTTCAAGAACCTCACACTCGGCCATTGGAGCGCCAAGGCCATGCAAGTCAAGTGGTTCCAAATTAAGCTCCTCCCCATTGAAATCTTTGCGACTACGGGGGCCTCTCTTCATGACCTTTGAGAAGTGCTCGTGGATTAGCTTTTCTTTGGCGTCATGCTCGGTGACCCACCCATGCGCATTCTTGATCCTATGAATATGATTTTTCCTCCTCCTTGCATTAACTCGGCGGTGAAAGAATTTGGTATTTGCATCACCTTCTTTAAGATTGGAAATTCTTGCACATTGCTTCTTACGCGATCTTTCGAGTACGGCCAAGGCAATGACCCTTCTCTTGAGCCTAGCCCGGAGCTCAAGTTCATCGGCGGAGAGGAGTGTATTCTCTTGAGCGATGTCAAGGCGAAGGATCACCAAAAGCGCGGCCTGGTGGTGAATTTTTGCCTTCGCGAAAAGGCCCCTAGTACATTCGAAGAGTCGGAGTGCAGGCTTTTTGAGTTTGTGGTAAAGCACTTGGTATGGCTCGGTGTGGTCAATCCTCTCGTTCGACGCCTTTTGGACCACCTCATCAAACCCGGGCATGGATGCCCAAAAGTTTTCAAACTTAAAGACCCGAGGTCTTCTTGGCCCCTTGTCATCGGCAAGTAGAAGTGGACAATGATCAGAGAGGGAGGATGAAAGTGCATTAAGTACATGGGTGTTGAAGGTTGTGTCCCAATCGGCGTTGCAAAAAAGGAGTCTAGCTTGCACAAGGTTGGGTTCATCCTCTCATTGCTCCAAGTGAAACGCCAGTTCTGGAGGTGGATTTCTTTGAGCTCACAGCTCTGGAGTGTTGCCCTGAAACGGTTTATCCTGCTTCGGTTGACATTTCTCTTATTTTTATCTCGCGCCCAGTAGATTTGGTTAAAATCACCGGTGGCAAGTGTTGGGGAACGTAGCAGAAATTCAAAATTATCTACGCATCACCAACATCAATCTATGGAGTAATCTAGAAACGAGGGGAAGGAGAGTGCATCTACATACCCTTGTAGATCGCTAAGCGTAAGCGTTCAAGTTAACGGGGTTGATGGAGTCGTACTCGTCGTGATCCAAATCACCGATGATCGTAGTGCCGAACGGACGGCACCTCCGTGTTCAACACACGTACAGCCCGGTGACGTCTCCTACGCCTTGATCCAGCAAGGGGAGAAGGAGAGGTTGGGGAAGACTCCATCCAACAGCAGCACGACGGCGTGGTGGTGGTGGAGGAGCGCGGGACTCCAGCAGGGCTTCGCCAAGCACTACGAGAGACGAGGAGGGAGAGAGGTAGTGCTGCGCCAACAGGGAGAGCAAATCACACGTGTTGGGCAGCCCCATACCTCAAGTATATATAGGGGGAGGGGAGGGACTGCGCCCCCACCTAGGTTTCCACCCCTAGGGGTGGCGGCCAGCCCTAGATCCCATCTAGGGGGGCGGCCAAGGGGTGAGAGAGGGGGGCGCACCACTAGGTGGGCCTTAGGCCCATCTGAGCCTAGGGTTTCCCCTTTTTTTTCTTCTCTCTTCGCCTTGGGCCCTGGTGGGGGGGCACACCAGACCACCTGGGGCTGGTCCCCTCTCACACTTGGCCCACGCAGCCCTCTGGGGCAGGTAGCCCCACCTGGTGGACCCCCGGGACCCTCCCGGTGGTCCCGGTACATTACCGATAGCACCCGAAACTTTTCCAGTGACCAAAACAGGACTTCCCATATATAAATCTCTACCTCCGGACCATTCCGGAACTCTTCGTGATGTCCGGGATCTCATCTGAGACTCCGAACAACATTCGGTAACCGCGTACATACTTTCCCTATAACCCTAGCGTCATCGAACCTTAAGTGTGTAGACCCTACGGTTTCGGGAACCATGCAGACATGACCGAGACACCTCTCCGGCCAACAACCAACAGCGGGATCTGGATACCCATGTTGGCTCCCACATGTTCCACGATGATCTCATCGGATGAACCACGATGTCGAGGATTCAATCAATCCCGTATTCAATTCCCTTTGTCTAGCGGTACGATACTTGCCCGAGATTCGATCGTCGGTATCCCGACACCTTGTTCAATCTCGTTACCGGCAAGTCTCTTTACTCGTTCCGTAACACATCATCCCGTGATCAACTCCTTGATCACATTGTGCACATTATGATGATGTCCTACCGAGTGGGCCCAGAGATACCTCTCCGTTTACACGGAGTGACAAATCCCAGTCTCGATTCGTGCCAAGCCAACAGACACTTTCGGAGATACCTGCAGTGAACCTTTATAGCCACCCAGTTACGTTGTGACGTTTGGCACACCCAAAGAACTCCTACGGTATCCGGGAGTTGCACAATCTCATGGTCTAAGGAAATGATACTTGACATTAGAAAAGCTTTAGCATATGAACTACACGATCTTTGTGCTAGGCTTAGGATTGGGTCTTGTCCATCACATCATTCTCCTAATGATGTGATCCCGTAATCAACGACATCCAATGTCCATGGTCAGGAAACCGTAACCATCTATTGATCAATGAGCTAGTCAACTAGAGGCTTACTAGGGACATGGTGTTGTCTATATATCCACACATGTATCTGAGTTTCCTATAAATACAATTCTAGCATGGATAATAAACGATTATCATGAACAAGGAAATATAATAATAACCAATTTATTATTGCCTCTAGGGCAAATTTACAACAGCAATCCAGGCCGTCCCTAATGGTGGCTTCTCAGCCAGCAACTCGGCAAAGAAAGCATCTTTGCAAGAGTGGTCTATGGGGCCATAGACGGTCGTGAATTTGAAAAGCACGTCAGTCCCTCGCACCCGGACCATGGCAGAGATGCAATATGTCGTGAAGCTGATGCAAGAAACATCCACAAGGAGATCATCCCAGAGCATCAAGATGCCACCCCTAGTGCCCGAAGCAGGTCTTTGCGCGAAGCTACGCAACCCGTGCCCGCCCAAAAAAGTTGTTGTGAATTGGTCGACGTTGCCAAGCTTAGTCTCTTGTAGGCACATGATATGGCAGGCAATCGTTGCATTCACCGTAGATCGTCGGTCCGGGCAGTTTAGACCCCTTACGTTCCAACTGAGGAAGTTAATTGGTTGCTCTATCATGTAAAACAGAGAGCACCTTGAGGACTGTATTCCAAGAAGCAGTGCAAACGGACACAACAACACTTTGCATTGTAAAGGTCACGGGAACATAATCCACTACAGATACGTGGCCACCGGCCAGCACAACTCTTGCTCAAAACACGTTGAGAACCCCATACATGGGCCAAACACACAAAATGACATAATAAGAGATTTTCTAGGTTCACAATAGAGGCATCGGTAAACAACGATTCGCAAGGAAATAGACAGTTGGTATTTCTACATACTCTTTCTACCTTCTCTCTCTTCCAAGTCTTGAAAACATCGACGTGAACCTCCTATAGACGGCTGAGTCATCCTCATTGTACATGCTTTAGGTTGGGGGCAATCGCCCCCCTCCCGGCGCCTCATACACATGATTTCGCACTATTTTACCCAATATTATACAATAGCTTGTTCATAGTGATGAGTGCACCCATTGGAAAAAAATGCTGGCTCCGCCTCTGCGGCGTGGTGTCCTAGGATCCAAGACGAGAGGGCCGAGGTGCTTCTTTGTAGGAAGAGACAGATGGCGGGTCTTCCTTGGCGGCGAGCTGCTCCCTTGTTGTGGTCGCATCAATGGCATGATGTGGAGTTTCCATAGGATTCAATGGTCTAGCTTGTTATGGGTCCATTGGGAGCCTGTTAGTGAGCTGTTCATTAGCATCTTGTATCATTGTCACTTTCTTTTTTCTTCTTCTTTTTCTGTTGTTTCCATGGATGTAAAGCGAGATGAAAGCCTTTTTCGATAACTCTATCACTATGCATGATGAATTTACTTTTGCCTGCTTTATTTATTGAGAACGGGGCAGTAGCCCAATGGCGGGGATCACGGTGGTGCACTAGGTGACTAGAGTTCGAATCCTGCGTGGAGCAAATATATTAGAGTACGTAATGGGCCTGGCCCATTAGTCGTAGGGTTAATTAGAGATAAGGATCGCTTGCTTGGGAGTCGGAGATGTATCAATCTAATCAAGTAAGAATTAAGAAGGAAATCCCTTCCCTCTTGTCCGGCCGTGGGCAAAAAGGCTTCATGGTGACGGTGACGGTGTATGGGGTGTGGTATCCATGCTTGTCATCCCCTCCTGGCAATAGGTCGGTCATGTCCATGCACGCTCTTGGCTGACGGCGTGGTAGGGGCGGAGCCAGTGTTAAGCCGTTGGGTGCAAGTGAACCCAACCACTTTTTTGCCCCCACGTATATATACATGGTATTGATTAGCTATGAACCCACTAAAAAGATCTCTTTTGAACCCATTAAATCACAAATGCATAAGGGCATGTGCATTAGTTTAGACAGCTGCTGTCTGTAGGTTTCCTGCATGTCAGTTTATAGAAGATAGCTACAGACACCCTGTATAGTAGGTCGTCTATTTGGCTATCTGCAACACAACACGGTATGATGTGTATTTGCATGCATGTTGAGTTTTTTTTGAAACGGAGGCAAAAGCTTTGCCTCATCCATTAATTAAGATAGAAAAGAGTTTGTTACAGGACACCCAACAAACACGGCATGCAGATTATTCGCGTGAAATAAAAGACCCTAGCTTCTTTGCGTCGGCGGTTCGGCGTACCATCGGCGCAGGTTGGCCTCGGCAGAGATGGAGAGCAAGATTGGCGGTGGAGCACTCTTATGCTTAAATACTCTTGCATTACGCTCGTTCCAAATCGTCCATGAGATGAGCATAGTGAGGGAGGCCTTGGCTTGGCAGTTCGGCATACCATCGGCGCAGGTGCTTGCCCACCACTCGTCCACCGAGTCGAACAGGGGCCAAGCAGAAGTGTCAAGCCCGTGCATGAGGAATTTCTCAATGACCAAAGACGCCGGGTGTAGTGGCACTTGTAGAAGAGGTGAGGTCCGCATTCTTGCACCGTCCTGCAAAGAGGGTAGAGATCGCAATTTGGCCACCCACGCTTTGCCAATCTATCCGCCGTCCAAACTCTGTCTTGAAGGGCCAACCAAGCAAAAAAATTGACTTTGGGGGGGGGGGCAAACCTTCCAAACCATTTTGTCCAAGGGAGAGAGGACCGTCACTAGGAACTGTGCCCTATATGCGGAGGCCGTCGAGTATTTCCCACAGGTCGTTTGTTTCCAAAGGATATCATCTTCGTTGAGCTCGTCAAGTTGGACCTCATTTAGTATCAACCATAGAGCGAAGAATTGTGTGATGTGCTCAACAGAGACATTGGTAGGGGGTTGATCTTGTGAATCCAAGCGTTGTGCTTCATGGCCTCCCTCACCTTCCAATTCTTTCTCTTGGAAGCTTCATAGATGAGCGGGGCAATGTCTTTAGGCTTTCGCCCAAGGAGCCAAGGAGAGTCCCAAAAGGGGGTCCTCGCACCGTTACCAATGGTCATGGTGGTGGAAGCATAGAAAAAGTTGAGGTCCTCCTCATTACATGGGTTTCCCATTCCCACCCACATCTTGGTGGGCTCCTTCCATTCGTACCACGACCGTCGCAAACGGAGAGCCCTCGTAAACTTGTCATTGTTGAGTACCCCAAGACCTCCATACTCAACTCGCTGGCAAACATACTCCCAATTCACCTTGCATTTGGCCGTCGTTGTCTTGTCCAAACCGGACCAAAGGAAAGCTCTCTCGAGCTTGTTGACACTGTGAAGTATGGTTGGTGGGATGGCCAACGGGGTGGCGCGGTAGAGCACTTGGGAAGTGATCACGGACTTGACAAGGGCTGTATGTCCAATGGTGGTGATGTTTTGGCCATCATAGGTTTATAACTTGCTTGCAACTTTGTCCATGAGAAATTGGAGATCCACCAACTTTAGCTTCCAAACAAAGAGGGGGAGCCCCAAGTATCATAGTGGGAAAGAGGTCCGTGCAGCCGGAAACTTTGAGTTAAGCGACCCAAATCCAGGTGGTTGCAACAAATGGGCACCACCGAGCTCTTCTGAAAATTGGTGCAAAGGCATGTGACCTCCCGGAACCCCTTCAAAATGCTTGCAAGGCTGTCAACATCCTTTTTGATCGGAGCCAAGAAGACGGCCGGGTTGTCCGCATAGAGGGAGGTCCTCAACATGGCTCCCCGCCCCCTTATTCTATGGAGGAGACCCCTCCGACTTGCCACATCTAATATTTTTTGTAGGGGATCGATCGCGATGACGAATAGGAGCGGGGATACGGGGTCTCCCTGCCGAAGGCCCTGTCGATGCTTGATGGGGCTGCCGGCAATGACATCGAGGACGATCCTCGAGGAAGAGGTGCTAAGGAGGGCTGTGATCCAATCCCTGAATTTGCTCGAAAATCCTCGCCTTTGGAGGAGATCAAGCAAGTATTCCCACTTAAGAAGGCCTTCCGAATATCAAGCTTGAAAAGGAGGGAGGGGGTCTTCCTCGCATGGAGGCGTCGAGCAAGATTGCGAACATACAGAAAATTGTCATGGATGCTTCTTGTTTTGATGAAGGCGCTTTGGGCATTGGAGACGAGATTTTTCATATGGGGGCCAAGTCTCAAGGAGAGCACTTTCGC
Organism: Triticum urartu; assembly: GCF_003073215.2. Lineage (NCBI taxonomy): Eukaryota > Viridiplantae > Streptophyta > Magnoliopsida > Poales > Poaceae > Triticum > Triticum urartu. The sequence goes on along the minus strand of NC_053022.1, from coordinate 562,653,905 downwards.
AATAATCTTCACGATCGCATAGATGAGTCTAATGGGTCTATAGTCGGCGATTCCCTCCACCCCATCCTTTTTAGGCAAGAGGACCACATTTGCGGAATTGAGCCACAAGAGATTTGACGTTTGCAGGGAGTCGAAATGCGAAATGACCCTCATGAGGTCGATTTTGATGATGCCCCAACATTTCTTGAAGAAGAGGCTCGTGAAGCCATCCGGCCCCGGCGCCTTGTCGCTAGGCATGTCATTGATCGCTTCAAGAACCTCACACTCGGCCATTGGAGCGCCAAGGCCATGCAAGTCAAGTGGTTCCAAATTAAGCTCCTCCCAATTGAAATCTTTGCGACTACGGGGGCCTCTCTTCATGACCTTTGAGAAGTGCTCGTGGATTAGATTTTCTTTGCCGTCGTGCTCGGTGACCCACCCATGCGCATTCTTGATCCTATGAATATGATTTTTCCTCCTCCTTGCATTAACTCGGCGGTGAAAGAATTTGGTATTTGCATCACCTTCTTTAAGATTGGAAATTCTTGCACATTGCTTCTTATGCGATCTTTCGAGTACGGCCAAGGCAATGACCCTTCTCTTGAGCCTAGCCCGGAGCTCAAGTTCGTCGGCGGAGAGGAGTGTATTCTCTTGGGCGATGTCAAGGCGAAGGATCACCAAAAGCGCGGCCTGGTGGTGAATTTTTGCCTTCGCGAAAAGGCCCCTACTCCATTCGGAGAGTCGGAGTGCAGTCTTTTGAGTTTGTGGTAAAGCACTTGGTATGGCTCGGTGTGGTCAAGTTCCTGCCTTTAAGTGACAAGAATTGAAGAGACCCACCACCCCCTCCCATCTATTTGGGTTAATTAACCCGCGGTCCATCTAGAACAAATGCTTTTGAAATACACCCATAACTTTTAAATCATGACTCCAATGTTAACAAATTGTATATGAAATTTGATTAGAAAAATTTGTAGAATCTGAATATGATGTTATTTTGTCAGTTAAACATTTTTAAATGCTATTTAGGGTGTCGGCTTAATCAATAGTGCATGATCCATATCTTATATATGGAATTTGATTTAAAAAATGTGTATACTCTGAATATGATGTTAATTGAAGGAAATATGCCCTAGAGGCAATAATAAAGTTGTTATTTATATTTCCTTATATCATGATAAATGTTTATTATTCATGCTAGACTTGTACTAACCGGAAACTTAGTACATGTGTGAATACATAGAAAAAAAAGAGTGTCCCTAGTATGCCTCTACTAGACTAGCTCGTTAATCAAAGCTGGTTAAGTTTCCTGCCCAAAGACATGTGTTGTCATTTGATGAACGGGATCACATCATTAGAGAATGATGTGATGGACAAGACCCATCCGTTATCTTAGCATAATGTTCGTTTAGTTTTATTGCTATTGCTTTCTTCATGACTTATACATGTTCCTCTGACTATGAGATTATGCAACTCCCGAATACCGGAGGAACACCTTGTGTGCTATCAAACGTCACAATGTAACTGGGTGATTATAAAGATGCTATATAGGTGTCTCCGATGGTGTTTGTTGTGTTGGCATAGATCGAGATTAGGATTTGTCACTCCGTGTATTGGAGAGGTATCTCTGGGCCCTCTCGGTAATGCACATCACTATGAGCCTTGCAAGCAATGTGTCTAATGAGTTAGCCACGGGATCATGCACTACGGAACAAGTAAAGAGACTTGTCGGTAACGAGATTGAACTAGGTATGATGATACCGACGATCGAATCTTGGGCAAGTTGAAGGAAATATGCCCTAGAGGCAATAATAATGTTATTATTTTATTTCCTTATATCATGATAAATGTTTATTATTCATGCTAGAATTGTATTATCCGGAAACATAATACTTGTGTGAATACATAGACAAACCAAACGTCACTAGTATGCCTCTACTTGACTAGCTCATTAATCAAAGATGGTTAGGTTTCCTAACCATAGACATGTGTTGTCATTTGATTAACGGGATCACATCATTAGGAGAATGATGTGATTGACATGACCCATTCCATTAGCTTAGCACCCGATCGTTTAGTATGTTGCTATTGCTTTGTTCATGACTTATACATGTTCCTATAACTATGAGATTATGCAACTCCCGTTTGTCGGAGGAACACTTTGTGTGCTACCAAACGTCACAACGTAAATGGGTGATTATAAAAGTGCTCTACAGGTGTCTCCAAAGGTACATGTTGGGTTGGCGTATTTCGAGATTAGGATTTGTCACTCCGATTGTCGGAGAGGTATCTCTGGGCCCTCTCGATAATGCACAGCACCTAAGCCTTGCAAGCACTGCAACTAATGAGTTAGTTGCAAGATGATGTATTACGGAACGAGTAAAGAGACTTGCCGGTAACGAGATTGAACTAGGTATTGAGATACCGACGATCGAATCTCGGGCAAGTAACATACCGATGACAAAGGGAACAACGTATGTTGTTATGCGGTCTGACCGATAAAAGATCTTCATAGAATATGTGGGAGCCAATATGAGCATCCAGGTTCCGCTATTGGTTATTGACCGGAGACGTGTCTCGGTCATGTCTACATTGTTCTCGAACCCGTAGGGTCCGCACGCTTAAGGTTTCGATGACAGTTATATTATGAGTTTATGAGTTTTGATGTACCGAAGTTAGTTCGGAGTCCCGGATGTGATCATGAACATAACGAGGAGTCTCGAAATGGTCGATACATAAAGATTGATATATTGGACGGCTATATTCGGACACCGGAAGTGTTCCGGGTGATTTCGGAGAAAACCGGAGTGCCGGAGGGCTACCGGACCCCCCCCCCGGGAGATGTAATGGGCCATTTGGGCCTTAGTGGAGAAAGAGAAGGGCAGCCAGGGTGGGCCGCGCGCCTCCTCCCCCCTGGTCCGAATTGGACTAGGAGAGGGGGGCGGCGCCCCCCTTTCCTTCCCCCTCCTAGTAGGAGTCCTACTCCTACTAGGAGGAGGACTCCTCCTTGGCACGCCTATAGGGCCGGCCGGCCTCCTCCCATTGCTCCTTTATATACGGGGGCAGGGGGCACCCCTAGACACACAAGTTGATCCACGTGATCGTTTTCTTAGCCGTGTGCGGTGCCCCCTTCCACCATAATCCTCGATAATATTGTAGCGGTGCTTAGGCAAAGCCCTGCAACGATAGAACATCAAGATCGTCACCACGCCATCGTGCTGACGGAACTCTTCCCCGACACTTTGCTGGATCGGAGTCCGGGGATCGTCATCGAGCTGAACGTGTGCTAAAACTCGGAGGCGTCATAGTTTCGGTGCTTGATCGGTCGGGCCGTGATAACGTACGACTACATCAACCGCGTTGTGCTAATGCTTCCGCTGTCGGTCTACAAGGGTACGTAGATCACACTCCCCCTCTCCTTGCTATGCATCACCATGATCTTGCGTGTGCATAGGAATTTTTTTGAAATTACTATGTTCCCCAACACAAGTAACATACCGATGACAAAGGGAAAAACGTACGTTATTATGCGGTTTGGCCGATAAAGATCTTCGTAGAATATGTAGGAGCCAATATGAGCATCCAGGTTCCGCTATTGGTTATTGACCGGAGATGTGTCTTGGTCATGTCTACATAGTTCTCGAACACGTAGGGTCCGCACGCTTAATGTTCGATGACAATTTGTATTATGAGTTATGTGATTTGATGAACCGAAGTTTGTTCGGAGTCCCAGATGAGATCACGGACATGACGAGGAGTCCCAAAATGGTCGAGACATAAAGATTGATATATTGGAAGGTTATGTTTGGACACCAGAATGGTTTCGGAAAGGTTCGGGCATTTTCTGGAGTACCGGGGGTTACCAGAACCTCCCCCCCCCCGAGGGGGAGTTAATGGGCCTTCATGGGCCCTAGTGGAGAGAGGAGTCGGCGGCCAGGTAGTGGCGTGCGCGCCCCCAAGCCCAAACCGAATTGGACTAGGATTGGGGGTGGCCCCCCTTTCCTTCTCTCCTCCTCCTCCTTCCCTCCTTCTCCTAGTGGGAATAGGAAAGGGGGGACCGCATCCTACTTGGACCGGGAGTCCAAGTAGGACTTCCTCCCATGGCGCGCACCCCCTTGGGCCGGCCACCTCTCCTCCTCCCTTTATATACATGGGAGGGGGGCACCCCAAAGGCACATCAAGTCTTCTCTTAGCCATGTGTGGTGCCCCCTCCACAGTTACACATCTCGGTCATATCGTCGTAGTGCTTAGGCAAAGCCCTCCGCCGGTAACTTCATCATCACCGTTGCCACGTCATCGTGTTGATGGAACTCTCCCTCGTCCTACTGGATCAAGATATCGAGGGACATCATCGAGCTGAATGTGTGCTGAACGCGGAGGTGCCGTACGTTCGGTGCTTGGATCGGTTCGATCACAAAGACGTTCAACTACATCAACCGCGTTACTGAACGCTTCGCTTTTGGTCTACGAGGGTACCTGGACACACTCTCCCCACTCGTTTCTATGCTTCTCCTAGATAGATCTTGCGTGATCGTAGGAAAAATTTTGAAATACTATGTTCCCCAACATTAATTTACCTGCTAAACGTTTTTAAATGATATTTAAGGTGCAAACCTTAATCAATAGAGCATGATCCATCTTTCTTTTATAGTGGCGGCGATCTAGATTGCAAATGAACACCTCAACAAAACCAGATTGGAGATGAAAGAAATCATCGATGACCATGCATGCACGCCCGGCAAAACCTTGCAGGGAAGAAAAGCAAATTTCTCATCTTATGCAGAGAGAGAGAGACCTTAGGATTTACCACATTCAAATGCATTATGGTTGAGTGAGCACTGAGACCACCACCGGCGAGAGTAGGAAGAAGCATGAGTGGCAACACAGATGTGATGTCATGTTCAAATAAAGGATGTGGACCTATTGGGGTCTTGAGCCATGGTTATTCAGTTAGTGGCGTGTGATATATATTTTTTCTTCCGTTTCAACACAGCGCTTTTGCTAGTGAAACCCTATTAGCTCTATAAGAACTTAATGAAAATATGTTTGTGTGTGTTGACGCAGCCAAAAGAAAAGAATAAAATTTGTACTTTTCTAGTAAACGATTTGACTTTATTTATTTATTGACCAAAGTACCTGAGATTGAACAAACTGAAATAAAAGTTAAATCAAGCCTCTTCAACCACTAGTAGAAAACAGGGCTTTGGTCCAGGCCGGGTCAGCCCATTAGTCCCGGTTCAGTCCAGAACCAGGACCAATGGGGGCATTGGTCCCGGTTCGTGAGCCCAGGGGGCCGGCCGGGCCACGTGGGCCATTGGTCCCGGTTCATCTGGACCTTTTGGTCCCGGTTGGTGGGATGAACCGGGACCAATGGGCCTCGCTCCTGGCCACAACCATTGGTCCCAGTTCGTGCCTCAAACCGGGACTAAAGATTAGACCTTTAGTCCCGGTTTGAGGCACGAACCGGGACTAATGGGGTTGAGACCTTTAGTCCCGGTTCGTGACACGAACCGGTACTAAAGGTCCCATTTTCAAACTCTACACCCCCCCCCCCCGTGGATCGCCTTTTCAGTTTTAAAAAAAATAAAAGAAAATGATGGAAATGTCAAAAAAAATAAAAGAAAATGAGTTTCCCATGTGATATGTGGTCTAGTTGTTGGGAAAATTTGCAAATGTGAATTTTGACTTTATTTGCAAAATCTCTCTGAAATTTGTAAAAATGGGCATAACTTTTGCATACTAACTCAGATGAAAAAGTTTTTTATATGAAAAATCATCTACTCGAAAAGTTACATCCAAATTTAACATGGGGAACCCTGTTAAACATTTTCAAAATCCTCAAAAACCTAATAGAAAAAAGTTACGGGGCTTTTAAGATCTAGAGTGAAAAAATCGAAAAAAATTCAAACAGTGGGCAAACTATGGTCAAACAATGGTCAAACTAATTATTCTAGAATATTAGTGTTACCAAATAATTATTTCTGTTATTTCAATTTTGGTCAAATCTGGTCAAACTGTGGTCAAACAATGGTCAAACTAATTATTCAAGAAATATTAGTGTTACTAAATAATTATTGTTTTTTAAAACAATAGTTTCAAAATAAAACTATGAAATGTGTCACTTCATGCTCAAGCAAAATTCCTGAAGGTTAATAGGATCGACATCTTAGTATTGTCAGGAAAACAACAAGTGCAGACTTGGAGCGAGGGAGAATAGAACCCGGAAGTTAAGCGTGCTCAGGCTGGGGGAGTGGGAGGATGGGTGACCGTTCGGGAAGTTAGATGATTTGGAATGATGAGGGGTGATTAGAGGATAAATTGAGAAGTGATGAGGGGTGGTGATTACAGACTAGAGGCTAAAATAATTCAGAAATTTGAAAATAAAAAAAATTCAAAAAAATTCAAAAAATATCGTAAAATTTCCTTTAGACCCGGTTTGTGTTACCAACCGGGACTAAAGGTGGAGCTCCACGTGGCCGCGCCCTTTAGTCCCGGTTCTGGATTGAACCGGGACTAAAGGGATAGGCATTAGTACCAACCCTTTAGTCTCGGTTCCAGAACCAGGACTAAAGGCCCTTATGAACCGGGAGAACAGGCCCTTTTTCTAACAGTGAACGTCATTAATCTCTGAGATTTTTTAAGAGCATCATGAATCGCCCACCATTTGCTGCTCCACCCGCAGAGCTTCTTGCCTCATTTATGGGGGCTGGCGCCTGTCCAGTGCCCGAAGGTCAAGGAAATTGATTGCCATTGTAGTAAGTGTGTGGCTCGGCTCATAAGGGCTATGCAGACTTGACGTATCTCATCCTCGCCTTCCTCCAATATCTCACTAGCAATCCCTCGTGAGCCCAGTTATCAGACATTGCAAGCTTAGCATCTATTTTTTGTATAGGTGGGAACCTTTTTTTGTGAATACTAATATGTGGGAACCTACAGTATGGGTGAACGCACCGTGGCCCGGAAGACACCCCCCGCTAGACAAGGTAACAACTAATTCATCATCAACCTGTTGGTGAAGACCGGGAACACAAAAATTCGAAGTAGGAGAACCTCTAACCAAAACTCATGTGACACTATTGCCGCCATGGCCATGACTGTCAAAAGCAGCAGACGATGATCCGCAAGATCAGAGACCATTGATCTGCGAGACTCAAGATACTTTAGGTTCTCCGGAGCCGTGGGAATTATTTCTTTGTACGATGCCGTCTTCACAATTATGATGTCAGCACCAAGGAAATACGAACATAGCATAGTATAAAAAATTGAAACTGCTCTCCAACATTAATCTATGGTTTCCCTTGTCTCTGGTAGCAGTTCCCCTATTCTCGTGATGCCTGGAAGGATGCCTGAGACTAGGGGAACTGGCGGACAAAGGCGAGCTCTTCTCCTTTGGCAGCAATAGAATTTGTACAGTTAGAGAACATAAACTTCTCCTTTGGTGGCATCGAGATCTATCCTCGGCCCTCCATCTCCCGGTCTCGAGTGAAACCCAAAATCTCTCGGATTGGGTGGCGACAATGTTGTGGAATTGTTTAGAATCTTGAAGGAGCCTCCTGGGATGGTGGAGTGGTGCTTGAGGCTTGGTGTGGGTGGCGGTCTGCCGGTGATGCATCCGTGGCTTTCCTGCTCGGGAACTTGCGGCGGGCTTCATGGTTCTTGTCAAAGGTGGTGACGATGTATGGGTTGTGGTCTCCATGCTTGTCAACCCCTCCTGGTCTCCTGGCAATAGGTCGGTCATGTCCATGCACGCTCTTGGGTGAGTTTTTTCCCCCACTAACTGCGTGGTGTCCTAGGATCCAGGACGAGAGGGCCGAGGGGCATCTTTGGAGGAAGAGACAGATGGCGGGCCTTCCTCGGCGGTGGGTTGCTCCGTTGTTATGGTCGCATCAATAGCATGATGTGGAGTTGCCATAGGACTCAATGGTCTAGCTTGTTTATTTTTTGCGGCAAAATGGTCTAGCTTGTTATGGGTCCATTGAGAGCCTGTTAGTAAGCTGTTCATTAGCATCTTGTATCATTGTCACTTTCTTTTTTCCTCTTCTTTTTCTGTTGTTTCCATGGATGTAAAGCAAGATGAAAGCCTTTTTCGGTAACTCTATCACTATGCATGATGAATTTACTTCTGCCTACTTTATTTATTGAGAACGGGGCAGTAGCCCAATGGCGGGGATCACGGTGGTGCACTAGGTGACCAGAGTTCGACTCCTGCGTGGAGCGAATATATTAGAGTACGTAATGGGCCTGGCCCATTAGTCTTAGGGTTAATTAGAGATAAGGATCGCTTGCTTGGGAGTCGGAGATGTATCAATCTAATCAAGTAAGAATTAAGAAGGAAATCCCTTCCCTCTTGTCCGGCCGTGGGCAAAAAGGCTTCATGGTGACGGTGACGGTGTATGGGGTGTGGTATCCATGCTTGTCATCCCCTCCTGGCAATAGGTCGGTCATGTCCATGCACGCTCTTGGGTGACGGCGTGGTAGGGGCGGAGCCAGTGTTAAGCCGTTGGGTGCAAGTGAACCCAACCACTTTTTTGCCCCCACGTATATATACATGGTATTGATTAGCTATGAACCCACTAAAAAGATCTCTTTTGAACCCATTAAATCACAAATGCAGAAGGGCATGTGCATTAGTTTAGACAGCTGCTGTCTGTAGGTTTCCTGCATGTCAGTTTATAAACGATAGCTACAGACACCCTGTACAGTAGGTTGTCTATTTGGCTATCTGCAACACAACACGGTATGATGTTTATTTGCATGCATGTTGAGTTTTTTTTTAAACGGAGGCAAAAGCTTTGCCTCATCCATTAATTAAGATAGAAAAGAGTTTGTTAAAGGACACCCAACAAACACGGCATGTAGATTATTCGCGTGAAATAAAAGACCGTAGCTTCTTTGCGTCGGCGGTTCGGCATACCATCGGCGCAGGTTGGCCTCGGCAGAGATGGAGAGCAAGATTGGCGGTGGAGCACTCTTATGCTTAAATACTCTTGCATTACGCTCGTTCCAAATTGTCCATGAGACGAGCATAGTGAGGGAGGCCTTGGCTTGGCGGTTCGGCGTACCATCGACGCAGGTGCTTGCCCACCACTCGTCCACCGAGTCGAACAGGGGCCAAGCGGAAGTGTCAAGCCCGTGCATGAGGAATTTCTCAATGACCAAAGACGCCGGGTGTAGCGGCACTTGTAGAAGAGGTGAGGTCCGCATTCTTGCACCGTCCTGCAAAGAGGACAGAGATCGCAATTTGGCCACCCTAGCTTTGCCAATCTATCCGCCGTTCAAACTCTGTCTTGAAGGGCCAACCAAGCAAAAAAAAATTGACGTTGGGGGGGGCAAACCTTCCAAACCATTTTGTCCAAGGGAGAGAGGATCGTCCCTAGGAACTATGCCCTATATGCGGAGGTCGTCGAGTATTTCCCACAAGTCGTTTGTTTCCAAAGGATATCATCTTCGTTGAGCTCGTCAAGCTGGACCTCATTTAGTATCAACCATAGAGCGAAGAATTGTGTGATGTGCTCAACAGAGACATTGGTAGGGGGGTTGATCTTGTGAATCCAAGCGTTGTGCTTCATGGCCTCCCTCACCTTCCAATTCTTTCTCTTGGAAGCTTCATAGATGAGCGGGGCAATGTCTTTAGGCTTTCGCCCAAGGAGCCAAGGAGAGTCCCAAAAGGGGGTCCTCGCACCGTTAGCAACGGTGATGGTAGTGGAAGCATAGAAAAATTTGAGGTCCTCCTCATTACATGGGTTTCCCATTCCCACCCACATCTTGGTGGGCTCCTTCCATTCGTACCACGGCCATCGCAAACGGAGAGCCCTCGTAAACTTGTCATTGTTGAGTACCCCAAGACCTCCATACTCAAGTGGCTAGCAAACATACTCCCAATTCACCTTGCATTTGGCCCTCGTTGTCTTGTCCGAACCGGACCAAAGGAAAGCTCTCTCAAGCTTGTTGACACTGTGAAGTATGGTTGGTGGGATGGCCAATGGGGTAGCAGGGTAGACCACTTGGGAAGTGATCACGGACTTGACAAGGGCCGTATGTCCAATGGTGGTGATGTTTTGGCCATCATACGTTGATAACTTGCTTGCAACTTTGTCCACGAGAAATTGGAGATCCACCAACTTTAGCTTCCAAACAGAGAGGGGGAGCCCCAAGTATCGCAGTGGGAAAGAGGTCTGTGCAGCCGGAAACTTTGAGTTAAGCGACCCAAATCCAGGTGGTTGCAACGAATGGGCACCACCGAGCTCTTCTGAAAATTGGTGCAAAGGCATGTGACCTCCCCGAACCCCTTCAAAATGCTTGCAAGGTTGTCAACATCCTTTTTGATCGGAGCCAAGAAGACGTCCGCGTCATCCGCATGGAGGGAGGTCCTCAACATGGCTCCCCGCCCCCTTATTCTATGGAGGAGACCCCTCCGACTTGCCACATCTAAGATTTTTTGTAGGGGATCGATGGCGATGACGAATAGGAGTGGGGATACGGGGTCTCCCTGCCGAAGGCCCTGTCCATGCTTGATGGGGCTGCCGGCAATGACATTGAGGACGATCCTCGAGGAAGAGGTGCTAAGGAGGGCTGCGATCCAATCCCTGAATTTTCTCGAAAATCCTCGCCTTTGGAGGATATCAAGCAAGTATTCCCACTTAATGTAGTCGAAGGCCTTCCGAATATCAAGCTTGAAAAGGAGGGAGGGGGTCTTCCTCGCATGGAGGCATCGAGCAAGATTGCGAACATACATAAAATTGTCATGGATGCTTCTTGTTTTTATGAAGGAGCTTTGGGCCTTGGAGACGAGATTTTTCATATGGGGGCCAAGTCTCAAGGAGAGCATTTTCGCAATAATCTTTGCGATCGCATAGATGAGGCTAATGGGTCTATAGTCGGTGATTCCCTCCACCCCATCCTTTTTAGGCAAGAGGACCACATTTGCGGAATTGAGCCACTGGAGATTTGATGTTTGCAGGGAGTCGAAATGCGAAATGACCCTCATGAGGTCGATTTTGATGATGCCCCAACATTTCTTGAAGAAGAGGCTCGTGAAGCCATCTGGCCTCGGCGCCTTGTCGCTAGGTATGTCATTGATCGGTTCAAGAACCTCACACTCGGCCATTGGAGCGCCAAGGCCATGCAAGTCAAGTGGTTCCAAATTAAGCTCCTCCCAATTGAAATCTTTGCAAATACGGGGGCCTCTCTTCATGACCTTTGAGAAGTGCTCGTGGATTAGCTTTTCTTTGGCGTCGTGCTCGGTGACCCACCCATGCGCATTCTTGATCCTATGAATATGATTTTTCCTCCTCCTTGCATTAACTCGGCGGTGAAAGAATTTGGTATTTGCATCACCTTCTTTAAGATTGGAAATTCTTGCACATTGCTTCTTACGCGATCTTTCGAGTACAGCCAAGGCAATGAGCCTTCTCTTGAGCCTAGCCCGGAGCTCAAGTTCGTCGGCGGAGAGGAGTGTATTCTCTTGAGCGATGTCAAGGCGAAGGATCACCAAAAGCGCGGCCTGGTGGTGAATTTTTGCCTTCGCGAAAAGGCCCCTACTCCATTCGGAGAGTCGGAGTGCAGTCTTTTTGAGTTTGTGGTAAAGCACTTGGTATGGCTCGGTTGTGGTCATCCTCTCGTTCCACGCCTTTGGACCACCTCGTCAAATCCCGGGCATGGATGCCCAAAAGTTTTCAAACTTAAAGACCCGAGGTCTTCTTGGCCCCTTGTCATCGGCAAGTAGAAGCGGACAATGATCAGGAGAGGGAGGATGAAAGTGCATTAAGTACATGGGTGTTGAAGGTTGTGTCCCAATCGGCGTTGCAAAAAAAGGAGTCTAGCTTGCACAAGGTTGGGTTCGTCCTCTCATTGCTCCAAGTGAAACGTCGGTTCTGGAGGTGGATTTCCCTGAGCTCACAGCTCTGGAGTGTTGCCCTGAAACGGTTTATCCTGCTTCGGTTGACATTTTTCTTTATTTTTATCTCGCGCTCCGAGTAGATTTGGTTAAAATCACCGGTGGCAAGCCAGGCCGTCCCTAACGGTGGCTTCTCAGCCAGCAACTCGGCAAAGAAAGCATCTTTGCAAGAGTGGTCCGTGGGGCCATAGACGGTCGTGATTTTGAAAAGCACCTCAGTCCCTCGCACCCGGACCATGGCGGAGAGGCAATATGTCGTGAAGCTGATGCAAGAAACATCCACAAGGAGATCATCCAAAGCATCAAGATGCCACCCCTAGTGCCCGAAGCAGGTCTTTGCGCGAAGCTACGCAATCTGTGCCCGCCCAAAAAAGCTGTTGTGAATTGGTTGACGTTGCCGAGCTTAGTCTCTTGTAGGCACACGATATGGCACGACGAGGAGGCAATCGTTGCATTCACCGTAGATCGTCGGTCCGGCAGTTTAAGACCCCTTACGTTCCAACTGAGGAAGTTAATTGGTTGCTCTATCATGTAAAATAGAGAGCACCTTGAGGACTGTCTTCCAAGAAGCAGTGCAAACGGACACAACAACACTTTTGCATTCTAAAGGTCCACGAACATAATCCACTACAGATACATGGCCACAGGCCAGCACAACTCGTTGCTCGAAACACATTGAGCACCCCATACACGGGCCAAACACACAACGTGGCATAGTCTTGTGCTAACATTAAGAAACTATGGTCCCGGGTAGACAGCAACAGCAAGCGCTCAAGCATTAGCAGCTGAGCCACGGTGCCGTCGTCATTCGACTCCAGGTCGAGTGCACCATCACCTCCATGCGCAATGAGGGCCTCCTCCATGCCTGTAGCGCTATTGTAGTCGAGCTTGAACAATCCTCGCATGGCTACGATTACATCTGGTGGCAGCTGCTCCTTGAAACGCTCAGCGAAAGCGTCCAGGGCGGCAGCAGTGACATCCTGCCCATCCTTGACGATGCATAGAGTGCGGCACACCAGCAGTTCAGCCGCTCTGGCCACCGGAGTCACCTTGGGCGCCTAGCCGCAATAGCCTTAGGACGTCCAGAAGCACATGACTTGGTGATGGAGAAGCCTCCACCAGCCTTGGAGATGACGAGCCCAGCCATGGTCTTCCGGCGAGTTAACGGTGCCCGAGCCGGTGTTGGAGCAGGGGGACAGGATGGCCTCCTGACGGTCTTCGAAGAGTGGCGCGAGGCACTTGCAGTCCTGCCGCCCCTTCAACAGCAACAGCCCCCCTGCGCAGCCGCACCGGCGAAGGCGTGCACCGCAGAGGACCACTTGAGATCAGGGGAGGCGTTGGGGAGGCCTCAAAACCTGGTGGCCTCGCAGGTGAGAGCAACGGAGCTTGGAGCATGGAAGGAGAGCAGAGCAGGCGCAACAGTGCGGTAAGGCGAGCCTGCGAGAGCGGTGAGAGGCGCTCGTCACTTCTCCTGGAGCGTGGAGATGGCGGGAGCACAGTTGTAGGCGACAGAAGGTGGGGAGGCAGGTGGCGTGAGAGCTTCCTGGGAGAGGCGTCGTGCCGCGCGCGGCGAGGGCTGGCGCACATGGCTTCGGCCTCGTCCCGAAGCAGCCAGGGGAGTGGCCTGCACAGGCACCAGCTCTAGCACACGGGCTGTGTCACCACTTGCAGAGCCAGAGCCTTGAAGCGCCGCGGCACGACCCATATCCGTGCCCGGCTCAGCAGAACGGCGATGGCCACCACCGTCCCGACGGCCGTCCCGTCCCTCTTCACGGCGGTTGCCACGCGAGGCATCCCGCGGATGACAGATCTGGATCTGGATCGGGCTTTGGCCACGCCACCTCCCCCACCGCCGGGCAGGCCGGCGCGCGACCTGCGGGACGTCTCTTGTGTGCCTGAGACTCCCCCCGAGCTGCTCCTCGCCGCGTCTCGCCAGGCTGCTTCTGGCCACGCACTCGCCTTCAATGCCGACGCGGCTGGGCAGGAGAGGCGCATTAACTCCGTCAGCTGGGCTGACCGAATCCGCGGCAACGGCACACGCGCCCTGGATGCGCATTCATCACGGGAGGCAACCGCGGGGCTCGAGGCGATGGACGGCTGGGTCACCGTCGCGTCCCGTCGGCCACGCCGGCCGGCTTTTCCTACTACTCCATTGAAGCCGCGCCAACCCGTCCCGGACTGGATTAAAGGGCTCTGCTTCCGCTGCCTCTTCCCTCGCCATCAACAAGCCGAGTGCCGCAACCCAATCACCTGTCGCCGCTGCTTCCAACCCGGCCACAAAGCAAAGAACTGCTTCAACAAGCCTGCTCCGCACCTTCGCCCGGGCGCCTCTGTCGTGCACCCCAGTCGCCCCTTCCCTGTGCGTGCAGCGCCTGTGCCGGCCCCGCCTCGTCCCCAAGCCCTCCCCCGCGCCATGGCTTGGTCCGGCGACCACTCGCAGAGGCCGGTCGAGGTGTTCACGGTGATCCACCCCACGCCGGCCATGCACCAGGAGGCGGCGCTCCTCAGCTCGAACGCCGTCGTGGCTTGGCTCGACCGCGACCTCAGGGCCGCACCCCCAAACACCTCCCCTTCCACCAACACCACTGCGCGGACGCTGCCGGGCGCCGCGACCTGAAGTTCTGAGACACCAGGTGAAGGAAAATATGCCCTAGAGGCAATAATAATGTTATTATTTTATTTCCTTATATCATGATAAATGTTTATTATTCATGCTAGAATTGTATTATCCGGAAACATAATACTTGTGTGAATACATAGACAAACCAAATGTCACTAGTATGCCTCTACTCGAATAGCTCATTAATCAAAGATGGTTATGTTTCCTAACCATAGACATGTGTTTTCATTTGATTAATGGGATCACATCATTAGGAGAATGATGTGATTGACATGACCCATTCCATTAGCTTAGCACCCGATCGTTTAGTATGTTGCTATTGCTTTCTTCATGACTTATACATGTTCCTATAACTATGAGATTATGCAACTCCCGTTCGCCGTAGGAACACTTTGTGTGCTACCAAACGTCACAACGTAACTGGGTGATTATAAAAGTGCTCTACAGGTGTCTCCAAAGGTACATGTTGGGTTGGCGTATTTCGAGATTAGGATTTGTCACTCCGATTGTTGGAGAGGTATCTCTGGGCCCTCTCGGTAATGCACAACACCTAAGCCTTGCAAGCAATGCAACTAATGAGTTAGTTGCGAGATGATGTATTACGGAACAAGTAAAGAGACTTGCCGGTAACGAGATTGAACTAGGTATTGAGATACCGACGATCGAATCTCGGGCAAGTAACATACCGATGACAAAGGGAACAACGTATGTTGTTATGCGGTCTGACCGATAAAAGATCTTCATAGAATATGTGGGAGCCAATATGAGCATCCAGGTTCCGCTATTGGTTATTAACCGGAGACGTGTCTCGCTCATGTCTACATTGTTCTCGGACCCGTAGGGTCCGCATGCTTAAGGTTTCGATGACAGTTATATTATGAGTTTATGAGTTTTGATGTACCGAAGTTAGTTCGGAGTCCCGGATGTGATCACGGACATAACGAGGAGTCTCGAAATGGTCGAGACATAAATATTGATATATTGGACGGCTATATTCGGACACCGGAAGTGTTCCGGGTGATTTCGGAGAAAACCGGAGTGCCGGAGGGTTACCGGACCCCCCCCCCTCGGAGATGTAATGGGCCATTTGGGCCTTAGTGGAGAAAGAGAAGGGCAGCCAGGGTGGGCCACGCGCCTCCTCCCCCTGGTCCGAATTGGACTAGGAGAGGGGGGCGGCGCCCCCCTTTCCTTCTCCTTCCCCACTTCCTTCCCCCTCCTAGTAGGAGTCCTACTCCTACTAGGAGGAGGACTCCTCCTTGGCGCACCTATAGGGCCGGCCGGCCTCCTCCCATTGCTCCTTTATATACGGGGGCAGGGGGCACCCCTAGACACACAAGTTGATCCACGTGATCATTTTCTTAGCCGTCTGCGGTGCCCCCTTCCACCATAATCCTCGATAATATTGTAGCAGTGCTTAGGTGAAGCCCTGCGACGGTAGAACATCAAGATCGTCACCACGCCATCGTGCTGACGGAACTCTTCCCCGACACTTTGCTGGATCGGAGTCCGGGGATCGTCATCGAGCTGAACGTGTGCTAAAACTCGGAGGCACCGTAGTTTCGGTGCTTGATCGGTCGGGCCGTGATAACGTACGACTACATCAACCGCGTTGTGCTAACGCTTCTGCTGTCGGTCTACAAGGGTACGTAGATCACACTCCCCCCTCTCGTTGCTATGCATCACCATGATCTTGCGTGTGCATAGGAATTTTTTTGAAATTACTACGTTCCCCAAAAGTGGCATCCGAGCCTAGGTTTTATGTGTTGATGTTATATGCACGAGTAGAACACAAGTGAGTTGTGGGCGATATAAGTCATACTGCTTACCAGCATGTCATACTTTGGTTCGGCGGTATTGTTGGACGAAGCGGCCCGGACCAACATTACGCGTACGCTTACGCGAGACCGGTTCTCCCGACGTGCTTTGCACAAAGATGGCTAGCGGGTGTCAGTTTCTCCAACTTTAGTTGAACCGAGTGTGGCTATGCCCGGTCCTTGCGAAGGTTAAAACAACACCAACTTGACAAACTATCGTTGTGGTTTTGATGCATAGGTAAGATTGGTTCTTGCTTAAGCCCGTAGCAGCCACGTAAAACTTGCAACAACAAAATAGAGGACGTCTAACTTGTTTTTGCAGGGCATGTTGTGATGTGATATGGTCAAGACATGATGCTAAATTTTATTGTATGAGATGATCATGTTTTGTAACCAAGTTATCGGCAACTGGCAGGAGCCATATGGTTGTCGCTTTATTGTATGCAATGCAATTGCGCTATAATGCTTTACTTTATCACTAAGCGGTAGCGATAGTCGTGGAAGCATAAGATTGGCGAGACAACAACGATGCTACGATGGTGATCAAGGTGTCGCGCCGGTGACGATGGTGATCACGACGGTGCTTCGGAGATGGAGATCACAAGCACAAGATGATGATGACCATATCATATCACTTATATTGATTGCCTGTGATGTTTATCTTTTATGCATCTTATCTTGCTTTGATTGACGGTAGCATTTTAAGATGATCTCTCACTAATTATCAAGAAGTGTTCTCCCTAAGTATGCACCGTTGCGAAAGTTCTTCGTGCTGAGACACCACGTGATGATCGGGTGTGATAGGCTCTACGTTCAAATACAACGGGTGCAAAACAATTGCACACGCGGAATACCCAGGTTATACTTGACGAGCCAAGCATATACAGATATGGCCTCGGAACACGGAGACCGAAAGGTCGAGCGTAAATCATATAGTAGATATGATCAACATAGTGATGTTAACCAATGAAACTACTCCATCTCACGTGATGATCGGACATGGTTTAGTTGATTTGGATCACGTAATCACTTAGAAGATTAGAGGGATGTCTTTCTAAATGGGAGTTCTTAAGTAATATGATTAATTGAACTTAAATTTATCATGAACTTAGTACCTGATAGTATCTTGCTTGTTTATGTTTGATTGTAGATAGATGGCCCGTGTTGTTGTTCCGTTGAATTTTAATGCGTTCCTTGAGAAAGCAAAGTTGAAAGATGATGGTAGCAATTACATGGGCTGGGTCCGTAACTTGAGGATTATCCTCATTGCTACATAGAAGAATTACGTCCTGGAAGCACCGCTGGGTGTCAGGCCTGCTGCTGGAGCAACACCAGATGTTATGAACGTCTGGCAGAGCAAAGTTGATGACTACTCGATAGTTCAGTGTGCCGTGCTTTATGGCTTAGAATCGGGACTTCAACGACGTTTTGAACGTCATGGAGCATATGAGATGTTCCAGGAGTTGAAGTTAATATTTCAAGCAAATGCCCGGATTGAGAGATATGAAGTCTCCAATAAGTTCTATAGCTGCAAGATGGAGGAGAACAGTTCTGTCAGTGAGCATATACTCAAAATGTCTGGGTATAATAATCACTTGATTCAATTGGGAGTTAATCTTCCAAATGATTGCGTCATTGACAGAATTCTCCAATCACTGCCACCAAGCTACAAGAGCTTCGTGATGAACTATAATATGCAAGGGATGAATAAGACTATTCCCGAGCTCTTCGCAATGCTAAAAGCTGGGGAGGTAGAAATCAAGAAGGAGCATCAACTGTTGATGGTCAATAAGACCACTAGTTTCAAGAAAAAGGGCAAAGGACAGAAGAAGGGGAACTTCAAAAAGAACAGCAAGCAAGTTGCTACTCAAGAGAAGAAACCCAAACCTGGACCTAAGCCTGAAACTGAGTGCTTCTACTGCAAGCAGACTGGTCACTGGAAGCGGAACTTCCCCAAGTATTTGGTGGATAAGAAGGATGGCAAGGTGAACAAAGGTATATGTGATATACATGTTATTGATGTGTACCTTACTAATGCTTGCAGTAGCACCTGGGTATTTGATACTGGTTATGTTGCTAACATTTGCAACTCGAAACAGGGACTACGGATTAAGCGAAGATTGGCTAAGGACGAGGTGACGATGCGCGTGGGAAATGGTTCCAAAGTCGATGTGATCGCGGTCGGCACGCTACCTCTACATCTACCTTCGGGGTTAGTATTAGGCCTAAATAATTGTTATTTGGTGCCAGCGTTAAGCATGAACATTATATCTGGATCTTGTTTGATGCGAGACGGTTATTCATTTAAATCAGAGAATAATGGTTGTTCTATTTATATGAGTAATATCTTTTATGGTCATGCACCCTTAAAGAGTGGTCTATTCTTATTAAATCTCGATAGTAGTGACACACATATTCATAATGTTGAAGCCAAAAGATGCAGAGTTGATAATGATAGTGCAACTTATTTGTGGCACTGCCGTTTAGGTCATATCGGTGTAAAGCGCATGAAGAAACTCCATACTGATGGACTTTTGGAACCACTTGATTATGAATCACTTGGTACTTGCGAACCGTGCCTTATGGGTAAGATGACAAAAACACCGTTCTCCGGTACTATGGAGAGAGCAACAGATTTGTTGGAAATCATACATACAGATGTATGTGGTCCGATGAATGTTGAGGCTCGTGGCGGATATCGTTATTTTCTCACCTTTACAGATGACTTAAGTAGATATGGGTATATCTACTTAATGAAACATAAGTCTGAAACATTTGAAAAGTTCAAAGAATTTCAGAGTGAAGTTGAAAATCATTGTAACAAGAAAATAAAATTCCTACGATCTGATCGTGGAGGAGAATATTTGAGTTACGAGTTTGGTGTACATTTGAAACAATGCGGAATAGTTTCGCAACTCACGCCACCCGGAACACCACAGTGTAATGGTGTGTCCGAACATCGTAATCGTACTTTACTAGATATGGTGCGATCTATGATGTCTCTTACTGATTTACCGCTATCATTTTGGGGATATGCTCTAGAGACGGCCGCATTCATTCACGTTAAATAGGGCACCATCGAAATCCGTTGAGATGACGCCTTATGAACTGTGGTTTGGCAAGAAACCAAAGTTGTCGTTTCTAAAAGTTTGGGGCTGCGATGCTTATGTGAAAAAGCTTCAACCTGATAAGCTCGAACCCAAATCGGAGAAATGTGTCTTCATAGGATACCCAAAGGAAACTGTTGGGTACACCTTCTATCACAGATCCGAAGGCAAGACTTTTGTTGCTAAATTGGAATCTTTCTAGAGAAGGAGTTTCTCTCGAAAGAAGTGAGTGGGAGGAAAGTAGAACTTGATGAGGTAAACTGTACCTTCCCTTATTGGAAAGTAGTTCATCACAGAAACAGTGTTCTGTGACACTACACCAATTAGTGAGGAAGCTAATGATGATGATCATGAAACTTCAGAACAAGTTACTACCGAACCTCGTAGATCAACCAGAGTAAGATCCGCACCAGAGTGGTACAGTAATCCTGTTCTGGAAGTCATGCTACTAGACTCATGATGAACCTACGAACTATGAAGAAGCAATGGTGAGCCCAGATTCCGCAAAATGGCTTGAAGCCATGAAATCTGAGATGGGATCCATGTATGAGAACAAAGTATGGACTTTGGTTGACTTGCCCAATGATCGGCAAGCAATTGAGAATAAATGGATCTTCAAGAAGAAGACTGACGCTGACGGTAATGTTACTGTCTACAAAGCTCGACTTGTCGCAAAAGGTTTTCGACAAGTTCAAGGGATTGACTACGATGAGACCTTCTCACCCGTAGCGATGCTTAAGTCTGTCGAATCATGTTAGCAATTGCCGCATTTTATGATTATGAAATTTGGCAGATGGATGTCAAAACTGCATTCCTGAATGGATTTCTGAAAGAAGAGTTGTATATGATGCAACCAGAAGGTTTTGTCGATCCAAAGGGCTAACAAAGTGTGCAAGCTCCAGCGATCCATTTATGGACTGGTGCAAGCCTCTCGGAGTTGGAATAAACGCTTTGATAGTGTGATCAAAGCATTTGGTTGGTTTTGTACAGACTTTTGGAGAAGCCTGTATTTACAAGAAAGTGAGTGGGAGCTCTGTAGCATTTCTGATATTATATGTAGATGACATATTACTAATTGGAAATGATATAGAATTTCTGAATAGCATAAAGGGATACTTGAATAAGAGTTTTTCAATGAAAGACCTCGGTGAAGCTGCTTACATATTGGGCATTAAGATCTATAGAGATAGATCAAGACGCTTAATTGGACTTTCACAAAGCACATACCTTGACAAAATTTTGAAGAAGTTCAAAATGGATCAAGCAAAGAAAGGATTCT
The DNA here is from genome assembly GCF_003073215.2 of Triticum urartu. NCBI lineage: Eukaryota > Viridiplantae > Streptophyta > Magnoliopsida > Poales > Poaceae > Triticum > Triticum urartu. Next base: position 562,633,213 of record NC_053022.1, on the reverse strand, counting down.
TGCCTGTGTTACAAGGTGTGAAATTGAGTAAGACTCAATGCCCGACCAATGCAGAAGATAGAGAGAAAATGAAAGATGTTCCCTATGCTTCAGCCATAGGCTCTATCATGTATGCAATGCTGTGTACCAGACTTGATGTGTGTCTTGCTATAAGTCTAGCAGGGAGGTACCAAAGTAATCCAGGAGTGGATCACTGGACAGTGGTCAAGAACATCCTGAAATACCTGAAAAGGACTAAGGATATGTTTCTCATATATGGAGGTGACAAAGAGCTCATAGTAAATGGTTACGTTGATGCAAGCTTTGACACTGATCCGGACGATTCTAAATCGCAAACCAGATACGTGTTTACATTAAACGGTGGAGCTGACAGTTGGTGCAGTTCTAAACAAAGCGTTGTGGAGGGATCTACATGTGAAGCGGAGTACATAGCTGCTTCGGAAGCAGCAAACGAAGGAGTCTGGATGAAGGAGTTCATATCCGATCTAGGTGTCATACCTAGTGCATCGGGTCCAATGAAAATCTTTTGTGACAATACTGCTGAAATTGCCCTGGCAAAGGAATCCAGATTTCACAAGAGAACCAAGCACATCAAGAGATGCTTCAATTCCGTCCGGGATCTAGTCCAGGTGGGATACATAGAGATTTGCAAGATACATACGGATCTGAATGTTGCAGACCCGCTGACTAAGCCTCTTCCACGAGCAAAACATGATCAGCACCAAAGCTCCATGGGTGTTAGAATCATTACTGTGTAATCTAGATTATTGACTCTAGTGCAAGTGGGAGACTGAAGGAAATATGCCCTAGAGGCAATAATAATGTTATTATTTTATTTCCTTATATCATGATAAATGTTTATTATTCATGCTAGAATTGTATTATCCGGAAACATAATACTTGTGTGAATACATAGACAAACCAAACGTCACTAGTATGCCTCTACTCGAATAGCTCATTAATCAAAGATGGTTATGTTTCCTAACCATAGACATGTGTTGTCATTTGATTAATGGGATCACATCATTAGGAGAATGATGTGATTGACATGACCCATTCCATTAGCTTAGCACCCGATCGTTTAGTATGTTGCTATTGCTTTCTTCATGACTTATACATGTTCCTATAACTATGAGATTATGCAAGTCCCGTTTGCCGGAGGAACACTTTGTGTGCTACCAAACGTCACAACGTAACTGGGTGATTATAAAAGTGCTCTACAGGTGTCTCCAAAGGTACATGTTTGGTTGGCGTATTTCGAGATTAGGATTTGTCACTCCGATTGTCGGAGAGGTATCTCTGGGCCCTCTCGGTAATGCACAGCACCTAAGCCTTGCAAGCAATCCAACTAATGAGTTAGTTGCGAGATGATGTATTACGGAACGAGTAAAGAGACTTGCCGGTAATGAGATTGAACTAGGTATTGAGATACCGACGATCGAATCTCGGGCAAGTAACATACCGATGACAAAGGGAACAACGTATGTTGTTATGCGGTCTGACCGATAAAAGATCTTCATAGAATATGTGGGAGCCAATATGAGCATCCAGGTTCCGCTATTGGTTATTGACCGGAGACGTGTCTCGGTCATGTCTACATTGTTCTCGAACCCGTAGGGTCCGCACGCTTAAGGTTTCGATGACAGTTATATTATGAGTTTATGAGTTTTGATGTACCGAAGTTAGTTCGGAGTCCCGGATGTGATCATGAACATAACGAGGAGTCTCGAAATGGTCGATACATAAAGATTGATATATTGGACGGCTATATTCGGACACCGGAAGTGTTCCGGGTGATTTCGGAGAAAACCGGAGTGCCGGAGGGCTACCGGACCCCCCCCCCGGGAGATGTAATGGGCCATTTGGGCCTTAGTGGAGAAAGAGAAGGGCAGCCAGGGTGGGCCGCGCGCCTCCTCCCCCCTGGTCCGAATTGGACTAGGAGAGGGGGGCGGCGCCCCCCTTTCCTTCCCCCTCCTAGTAGGAGTCCTACTCCTACTAGGAGGAGGACTCCTCCTTGGCACGCCTATAGGGCCGGCCGGCCTCCTCCCATTGCTCCTTTATATACGGGGGCAGGGGGCACCCCTAGACACACAAGTTGATCCACGTGATCGTTTTCTTAGCCGTGTGCGGTGCCCCCTTCCACCATAATCCTCGATAATATTGTAGCGGTGCTTAGGCAAAGCCCTGCAACGATAGAACATCAAGATCGTCACCACGCCATCGTGCTGACGGAACTCTTCCCCGACACTTTGCTGGATCGGAGTCCGGGGATCGTCATCGAGCTGAACGTGTGCTAAAACTCGGAGGCGTCATAGTTTCGGTGCTTGATCGGTCGGGCCGTGATAACGTACGACTACATCAACCGCGTTGTGCTAATGCTTCCGCTGTCGGTCTACAAGGGTACGTAGATCACACTCCCCCTCTCCTTGCTATGCATCACCATGATCTTGCGTGTGCATAGGAATTTTTTTGAAATTACTATGTTCCCCAACACAAGTAACATACCGATGACAAAGGGAAAAACGTACGTTATTATGCGGTTTGGCCGATAAAGATCTTCGTAGAATATGTAGGAGCCAATATGAGCATCCAGGTTCCGCTATTGGTTATTGACCGGAGATGTGTCTTGGTCATGTCTACATAGTTCTCGAACACGTAGGGTCCGCACGCTTAATGTTCGATGACAATTTGTATTATGAGTTATGTGATTTGATGAACCGAAGTTTGTTCGGAGTCCCAGATGAGATCACGGACATGACGAGGAGTCCCAAAATGGTCGAGACATAAAGATTGATATATTGGAAGGTTATGTTTGGACACCAGAATGGTTTCGGAAAGGTTCGGGCATTTTCTGGAGTACCGGGGGTTACCAGAACCTCCCCCCCCCCGAGGGGGAGTTAATGGGCCTTCATGGGCCCTAGTGGAGAGAGGAGTCGGCGGCCAGGTAGTGGCGTGCGCGCCCCCAAGCCCAAACCGAATTGGACTAGGATTGGGGGTGGCCCCCCTTTCCTTCTCTCCTCCTCCTCCTTCCCTCCTTCTCCTAGTGGGAATAGGAAAGGGGGGACCGCATCCTACTTGGACCGGGAGTCCAAGTAGGACTTCCTCCCATGGCGCGCACCCCCTTGGGCCGGCCACCTCTCCTCCTCCCTTTATATACATGGGAGGGGGGCACCCCAAAGGCACATCAAGTCTTCTCTTAGCCATGTGTGGTGCCCCCTCCACAGTTACACATCTCGGTCATATCGTCGTAGTGCTTAGGCAAAGCCCTCCGCCGGTAACTTCATCATCACCGTTGCCACGTCATCGTGTTGATGGAACTCTCCCTCGTCCTACTGGATCAAGATATCGAGGGACATCATCGAGCTGAATGTGTGCTGAACGCGGAGGTGCCGTACGTTCGGTGCTTGGATCGGTTCGATCACAAAGACGTTCAACTACATCAACCGCGTTACTGAACGCTTCGCTTTTGGTCTACGAGGGTACCTGGACACACTCTCCCCACTCGTTTCTATGCTTCTCCTAGATAGATCTTGCGTGATCGTAGGAAAAATTTTGAAATACTATGTTCCCCAACATTAATTTACCTGCTAAACGTTTTTAAATGATATTTAAGGTGCAAACCTTAATCAATAGAGCATGATCCATCTTTCTTTTATAGTGGCGGCGATCTAGATTGCAAATGAACACCTCAACAAAACCAGATTGGAGATGAAAGAAATCATCGATGACCATGCATGCACGCCCGGCAAAACCTTGCAGGGAAGAAAAGCAAATTTCTCATCTTATGCAGAGAGAGAGAGACCTTAGGATTTACCACATTCAAATGCATTATGGTTGAGTGAGCACTGAGACCACCACCGGCGAGAGTAGGAAGAAGCATGAGTGGCAACACAGATGTGATGTCATGTTCAAATAAAGGATGTGGACCTATTGGGGTCTTGAGCCATGGTTATTCAGTTAGTGGCGTGTGATATATATTTTTTCTTCCGTTTCAACACAGCGCTTTTGCTAGTGAAACCCTATTAGCTCTATAAGAACTTAATGAAAATATGTTTGTGTGTGTTGACGCAGCCAAAAGAAAAGAATAAAATTTGTACTTTTCTAGTAAACGATTTGACTTTATTTATTTATTGACCAAAGTACCTGAGATTGAACAAACTGAAATAAAAGTTAAATCAAGCCTCTTCAACCACTAGTAGAAAACAGGGCTTTGGTCCAGGCCGGGTCAGCCCATTAGTCCCGGTTCAGTCCAGAACCAGGACCAATGGGGGCATTGGTCCCGGTTCGTGAGCCCAGGGGGCCGGCCGGGCCACGTGGGCCATTGGTCCCGGTTCATCTGGACCTTTTGGTCCCGGTTGGTGGGATGAACCGGGACCAATGGGCCTCGCTCCTGGCCACAACCATTGGTCCCAGTTCGTGCCTCAAACCGGGACTAAAGATTAGACCTTTAGTCCCGGTTTGAGGCACGAACCGGGACTAATGGGGTTGAGACCTTTAGTCCCGGTTCGTGACACGAACCGGTACTAAAGGTCCCATTTTCAAACTCTACACCCCCCCCCCCCGTGGATCGCCTTTTCAGTTTTAAAAAAAATAAAAGAAAATGATGGAAATGTCAAAAAAAATAAAAGAAAATGAGTTTCCCATGTGATATGTGGTCTAGTTGTTGGGAAAATTTGCAAATGTGAATTTTGACTTTATTTGCAAAATCTCTCTGAAATTTGTAAAAATGGGCATAACTTTTGCATACTAACTCAGATGAAAAAGTTTTTTATATGAAAAATCATCTACTCGAAAAGTTACATCCAAATTTAACATGGGGAACCCTGTTAAACATTTTCAAAATCCTCAAAAACCTAATAGAAAAAAGTTACGGGGCTTTTAAGATCTAGAGTGAAAAAATCGAAAAAAATTCAAACAGTGGGCAAACTATGGTCAAACAATGGTCAAACTAATTATTCTAGAATATTAGTGTTACCAAATAATTATTTCTGTTATTTCAATTTTGGTCAAATCTGGTCAAACTGTGGTCAAACAATGGTCAAACTAATTATTCAAGAAATATTAGTGTTACTAAATAATTATTGTTTTTTAAAACAATAGTTTCAAAATAAAACTATGAAATGTGTCACTTCATGCTCAAGCAAAATTCCTGAAGGTTAATAGGATCGACATCTTAGTATTGTCAGGAAAACAACAAGTGCAGACTTGGAGCGAGGGAGAATAGAACCCGGAAGTTAAGCGTGCTCAGGCTGGGGGAGTGGGAGGATGGGTGACCGTTCGGGAAGTTAGATGATTTGGAATGATGAGGGGTGATTAGAGGATAAATTGAGAAGTGATGAGGGGTGGTGATTACAGACTAGAGGCTAAAATAATTCAGAAATTTGAAAATAAAAAAAATTCAAAAAAATTCAAAAAATATCGTAAAATTTCCTTTAGACCCGGTTTGTGTTACCAACCGGGACTAAAGGTGGAGCTCCACGTGGCCGCGCCCTTTAGTCCCGGTTCTGGATTGAACCGGGACTAAAGGGATAGGCATTAGTACCAACCCTTTAGTCTCGGTTCCAGAACCAGGACTAAAGGCCCTTATGAACCGGGAGAACAGGCCCTTTTTCTAACAGTGAACGTCATTAATCTCTGAGATTTTTTAAGAGCATCATGAATCGCCCACCATTTGCTGCTCCACCCGCAGAGCTTCTTGCCTCATTTATGGGGGCTGGCGCCTGTCCAGTGCCCGAAGGTCAAGGAAATTGATTGCCATTGTAGTAAGTGTGTGGCTCGGCTCATAAGGGCTATGCAGACTTGACGTATCTCATCCTCGCCTTCCTCCAATATCTCACTAGCAATCCCTCGTGAGCCCAGTTATCAGACATTGCAAGCTTAGCATCTATTTTTTGTATAGGTGGGAACCTTTTTTTGTGAATACTAATATGTGGGAACCTACAGTATGGGTGAACGCACCGTGGCCCGGAAGACACCCCCCGCTAGACAAGGTAACAACTAATTCATCATCAACCTGTTGGTGAAGACCGGGAACACAAAAATTCGAAGTAGGAGAACCTCTAACCAAAACTCATGTGACACTATTGCCGCCATGGCCATGACTGTCAAAAGCAGCAGACGATGATCCGCAAGATCAGAGACCATTGATCTGCGAGACTCAAGATACTTTAGGTTCTCCGGAGCCGTGGGAATTATTTCTTTGTACGATGCCGTCTTCACAATTATGATGTCAGCACCAAGGAAATACGAACATAGCATAGTATAAAAAATTGAAACTGCTCTCCAACATTAATCTATGGTTTCCCTTGTCTCTGGTAGCAGTTCCCCTATTCTCGTGATGCCTGGAAGGATGCCTGAGACTAGGGGAACTGGCGGACAAAGGCGAGCTCTTCTCCTTTGGCAGCAATAGAATTTGTACAGTTAGAGAACATAAACTTCTCCTTTGGTGGCATCGAGATCTATCCTCGGCCCTCCATCTCCCGGTCTCGAGTGAAACCCAAAATCTCTCGGATTGGGTGGCGACAATGTTGTGGAATTGTTTAGAATCTTGAAGGAGCCTCCTGGGATGGTGGAGTGGTGCTTGAGGCTTGGTGTGGGTGGCGGTCTGCCGGTGATGCATCCGTGGCTTTCCTGCTCGGGAACTTGCGGCGGGCTTCATGGTTCTTGTCAAAGGTGGTGACGATGTATGGGTTGTGGTCTCCATGCTTGTCAACCCCTCCTGGTCTCCTGGCAATAGGTCGGTCATGTCCATGCACGCTCTTGGGTGAGTTTTTTCCCCCACTAACTGCGTGGTGTCCTAGGATCCAGGACGAGAGGGCCGAGGGGCATCTTTGGAGGAAGAGACAGATGGCGGGCCTTCCTCGGCGGTGGGTTGCTCCGTTGTTATGGTCGCATCAATAGCATGATGTGGAGTTGCCATAGGACTCAATGGTCTAGCTTGTTTATTTTTTGCGGCAAAATGGTCTAGCTTGTTATGGGTCCATTGAGAGCCTGTTAGTAAGCTGTTCATTAGCATCTTGTATCATTGTCACTTTCTTTTTTCCTCTTCTTTTTCTGTTGTTTCCATGGATGTAAAGCAAGATGAAAGCCTTTTTCGGTAACTCTATCACTATGCATGATGAATTTACTTCTGCCTACTTTATTTATTGAGAACGGGGCAGTAGCCCAATGGCGGGGATCACGGTGGTGCACTAGGTGACCAGAGTTCGACTCCTGCGTGGAGCGAATATATTAGAGTACGTAATGGGCCTGGCCCATTAGTCTTAGGGTTAATTAGAGATAAGGATCGCTTGCTTGGGAGTCGGAGATGTATCAATCTAATCAAGTAAGAATTAAGAAGGAAATCCCTTCCCTCTTGTCCGGCCGTGGGCAAAAAGGCTTCATGGTGACGGTGACGGTGTATGGGGTGTGGTATCCATGCTTGTCATCCCCTCCTGGCAATAGGTCGGTCATGTCCATGCACGCTCTTGGGTGACGGCGTGGTAGGGGCGGAGCCAGTGTTAAGCCGTTGGGTGCAAGTGAACCCAACCACTTTTTTGCCCCCACGTATATATACATGGTATTGATTAGCTATGAACCCACTAAAAAGATCTCTTTTGAACCCATTAAATCACAAATGCAGAAGGGCATGTGCATTAGTTTAGACAGCTGCTGTCTGTAGGTTTCCTGCATGTCAGTTTATAAACGATAGCTACAGACACCCTGTACAGTAGGTTGTCTATTTGGCTATCTGCAACACAACACGGTATGATGTTTATTTGCATGCATGTTGAGTTTTTTTTTAAACGGAGGCAAAAGCTTTGCCTCATCCATTAATTAAGATAGAAAAGAGTTTGTTAAAGGACACCCAACAAACACGGCATGTAGATTATTCGCGTGAAATAAAAGACCGTAGCTTCTTTGCGTCGGCGGTTCGGCATACCATCGGCGCAGGTTGGCCTCGGCAGAGATGGAGAGCAAGATTGGCGGTGGAGCACTCTTATGCTTAAATACTCTTGCATTACGCTCGTTCCAAATTGTCCATGAGACGAGCATAGTGAGGGAGGCCTTGGCTTGGCGGTTCGGCGTACCATCGACGCAGGTGCTTGCCCACCACTCGTCCACCGAGTCGAACAGGGGCCAAGCGGAAGTGTCAAGCCCGTGCATGAGGAATTTCTCAATGACCAAAGACGCCGGGTGTAGCGGCACTTGTAGAAGAGGTGAGGTCCGCATTCTTGCACCGTCCTGCAAAGAGGACAGAGATCGCAATTTGGCCACCCTAGCTTTGCCAATCTATCCGCCGTTCAAACTCTGTCTTGAAGGGCCAACCAAGCAAAAAAAAATTGACGTTGGGGGGGGCAAACCTTCCAAACCATTTTGTCCAAGGGAGAGAGGATCGTCCCTAGGAACTATGCCCTATATGCGGAGGTCGTCGAGTATTTCCCACAAGTCGTTTGTTTCCAAAGGATATCATCTTCGTTGAGCTCGTCAAGCTGGACCTCATTTAGTATCAACCATAGAGCGAAGAATTGTGTGATGTGCTCAACAGAGACATTGGTAGGGGGGTTGATCTTGTGAATCCAAGCGTTGTGCTTCATGGCCTCCCTCACCTTCCAATTCTTTCTCTTGGAAGCTTCATAGATGAGCGGGGCAATGTCTTTAGGCTTTCGCCCAAGGAGCCAAGGAGAGTCCCAAAAGGGGGTCCTCGCACCGTTAGCAACGGTGATGGTAGTGGAAGCATAGAAAAATTTGAGGTCCTCCTCATTACATGGGTTTCCCATTCCCACCCACATCTTGGTGGGCTCCTTCCATTCGTACCACGGCCATCGCAAACGGAGAGCCCTCGTAAACTTGTCATTGTTGAGTACCCCAAGACCTCCATACTCAAGTGGCTAGCAAACATACTCCCAATTCACCTTGCATTTGGCCCTCGTTGTCTTGTCCGAACCGGACCAAAGGAAAGCTCTCTCAAGCTTGTTGACACTGTGAAGTATGGTTGGTGGGATGGCCAATGGGGTAGCAGGGTAGACCACTTGGGAAGTGATCACGGACTTGACAAGGGCCGTATGTCCAATGGTGGTGATGTTTTGGCCATCATACGTTGATAACTTGCTTGCAACTTTGTCCACGAGAAATTGGAGATCCACCAACTTTAGCTTCCAAACAGAGAGGGGGAGCCCCAAGTATCGCAGTGGGAAAGAGGTCTGTGCAGCCGGAAACTTTGAGTTAAGCGACCCAAATCCAGGTGGTTGCAACGAATGGGCACCACCGAGCTCTTCTGAAAATTGGTGCAAAGGCATGTGACCTCCCCGAACCCCTTCAAAATGCTTGCAAGGTTGTCAACATCCTTTTTGATCGGAGCCAAGAAGACGTCCGCGTCATCCGCATGGAGGGAGGTCCTCAACATGGCTCCCCGCCCCCTTATTCTATGGAGGAGACCCCTCCGACTTGCCACATCTAAGATTTTTTGTAGGGGATCGATGGCGATGACGAATAGGAGTGGGGATACGGGGTCTCCCTGCCGAAGGCCCTGTCCATGCTTGATGGGGCTGCCGGCAATGACATTGAGGACGATCCTCGAGGAAGAGGTGCTAAGGAGGGCTGCGATCCAATCCCTGAATTTTCTCGAAAATCCTCGCCTTTGGAGGATATCAAGCAAGTATTCCCACTTAATGTAGTCGAAGGCCTTCCGAATATCAAGCTTGAAAAGGAGGGAGGGGGTCTTCCTCGCATGGAGGCATCGAGCAAGATTGCGAACATACATAAAATTGTCATGGATGCTTCTTGTTTTTATGAAGGAGCTTTGGGCCTTGGAGACGAGATTTTTCATATGGGGGCCAAGTCTCAAGGAGAGCATTTTCGCAATAATCTTTGCGATCGCATAGATGAGGCTAATGGGTCTATAGTCCGTGATTCCCTCCACCCCATCCTTTTTAGGCAAGAGGACCACATTTGCGGAATTGAGCCACTGGAGATTTGATGTTTGCAGGGAGTCGAAATGCGAAATGACCCTCATGAGGTCGATTTTGATGATGCCCCAACATTTCTTGAAGAAGAGGCTCGTGAAGCCATCCGGCCTCGGCGCCTTGTCGCTAGGCATGTCATTGATCGGTTCAAGAACCTCACACTCGGCCATTGGAGCGCCAAGGCCATGCAAGTCAAGTGGTTCCAAATTAAGCTCCTCCCAATTGAAATCTTTGCGACTACGGGGGCCTCTCTTCATGACCTTTGAGAAGTGCTCGTGGATTAGCTTTTCTTTGGCGTCGTGCTCGGTGACCCACCCATGCGCATTCTTGATCCTATGAATATGATTTTTCCTCCTCCTTGCATTAACTCGGCGGTGAAAGAATTTGGTATTTGCATCACCTTCTTTAAGATTGGAAATTCTTGCACATTGCTTCTTACGCGATCTTTCGAGTACAGCCAAGGCAATGAGCCTTCTCTTGAGCCTAGCCCGGAGCTCAAGTTCGTCGGCGGAGAGGAGTGTATTCTCTTGAGCGATGTCAAGGCGAAGGATCACCAAAAGCGCGGCCTGGTGGTGAATTTTTGCCTTCGCGAAAAGGCCCCTACTCCATTCGGAGAGTCGGAGTGCAGTCTTTTTGAGTTTGTGGTAAAGCACTTGGTATGGCTCGGTGTGGTCAATCCTCTCGTTCCACGCCTTTTGGACCACCTCGTCAAATCCGGGCATGGATGCCCAAAAATTTTCAAACTTAAAGACCCGAGGTCTTCTTGGCCCCTTGTCATCGGCAAGTAGAAGCGGACAATGATCAGAGAGGGAGGATGAAAGTGCATTAAGTACATGGGTGTTGAAGGTTGTGTCCCAATCGGCGTTGCAAAAAAAGGAGTCTAGCTCGCACAAGGTTGGGTTCGTCCTCTCATTGCTCCAAGTGAAACGCCAGTTCTGGAGGTGGATTTCTTTGAGCTCACAGCTCTGGAGTGTTGCCCTGAAACGGTTTATCCTGCTTCGGTTGACACATTTCTCTTATTTTTATCTCGCGCCCGGTAGATTTGGTTAAAATCACCGGTGGCAAGCCAGGCCGTCCCTAATGGTGGCTTCTCAACCAGCAACTCGACAAAGAAAGCATCTTTGCAAGAGTGGTCCGTGGGGCCATAGACGGTCGTGATTTTGAAAAGCACGTCAGTCCCTCGCACCCGGACCATGGCGGAGAGGCAATATGTCGTGAAGCTGATGCAAGAAACATCCACAAAGAGATCATCCCAGAGCATCAAGATGCCACCCCTAGTGCCCGAAGCAGGTCTTTGCGTGAAGCTACGCAACCTGTGCCCGCCCAAAAAAGCTGTTGTGAATTGGTCGACGTTGCCGAGCTTAGTCTCTTGTAGGCACACGATATGGCACGACGAGGAGGCAATCGTTGCATTCACCGTAGATCGTCGGTCCGGGCAGTTTAGACCCCTTACGTTCCAACTGAGGAAGTTAATTGGTTGCTCTATCATGTAAAACAGAGAGCACCTTGAGGACTGTCTTCCAAGAAGCAGTGCAAACGGACACAACAGCACTTTGCATTCTAAAGGTCACCGAACATAATCCACTACAGATACATGGCCACAGGCCAGCACAACTCTTGCTCGAAACATGTTGAGCACCCAATACACGGGCCAAACACACAACATGACATAATAAGAGATTTTCTAGGTCCACAACAGAGGCATCGGTAAACAACGATTCCGCAAGGAAATAGACAGTCGGTATTTCTACATACTCTTTCTACCTTCTCTCTCTTCCAAGTCTTGAAAACATCTACGTGAACCTCCTACAGACAGCTAAGTCATCCTCGTTATACATGCTTTAGGTTGGGGGCAATCGCCCCCTCCCGGCGCCTCATACACATAGATTTCGCACTATTTTACCCAATATTATACAATAGCTTGTTCATACTGATGAGTGCACCCATTGGAAAAAAATTCTGGCTCCGCCTCTGCCGCGTGGTGTCCTAGGATCCAGGACGAGAGGGCCGAGGTGCTTCTTTGTAGGAAGAGACAGATGGCGGGTCTTCCTTAGCGGCGGGCTGCTCCTTTGTTGTGGTCGCATCAATGGATATGGAGTTTCCATAGGATTCAATGGTCTAGCTTGTTATGGCCCATTGGGAGCCTGTTAGTGAGTTGTTCATTAGCATCTTGTATCATTGTGACTTTCTTTTTCTTCTTCTTTTTTTGTTGTTTCCATGGATGTAAAGTGAGATGAAAGCCTTTTTCGATAACTCTATCACTATGCATGATAAATTTACTTTTGCCTGCTTTATTTATTGAGAACGGGGCAGTAGCCCAATGGCTGGGATCACGGTGGTGCGGTGCGCGAGCTATTCCGTATGGTGCCGGGGTCAAAAAAATAGTTTTGCCTGTTTATTTATTATTAAGCAAGTAAGAAATTTTGAGCATGTGGGCCAAGCGCGCAGAGAGAGATATACTCGTACGTAGGAGTACTATTCCGTAAAAATAGTCGATTAAATAGGTTGCATACTTCTTCCATTAATTAGTCGCGATCCCCATCGATCTATCTCTATTGAGTTGCGTTGGCGCCGCCGCCGCCGCCGATGGATCTGGTCCCGCCCATCTCCGACTATCCCAGTCCCACCGCCGCCCGCGTCAGGTCCCTTCACACCCTCCTTCTCTTCTCAACCCTTCTTCCTCTCCGGCCCGAAAACTAGACCGAGGAGGCTAGCTAGCTTCTACAGTACTATATGTACGTGTGCACTAGAATCTGCGTTGTATGGTCGCAGGATGTCGGTGCCGGGGTACGACGTCATGTTCGGGAAGCTCTCCCTCCGCGGCCTCTTCGACGACTACTTCATGCAGCGCGGCGGCATCGACACACGCTTCGTGCTCAAGGCCAAGGAAGATCCTCGCCTTCAGCTGGCCGCCACCGTATCCATCACCCATGCTATTTTGCTATATACAAAACAGAAGTTTATTTTAGTTCGACCAATCTAGCTGGCCTTTTCTATTCTGTCAGTACTATGTAAATCTATCTAGCTAGATATAAACTAAGTAGCTGCTGGAGTGCTGGGTACATAAATTTATTTGCAAGAAAAACATAGTAGTATCTATTTGTTCCCTAACTTGAATTAATTCACTAGATTTCCACAAGTGGCGACATGGAGGCTCAGTTTCGGTGGCACAGGTACGTAGTAACCGAACATGTCCACCAAGGCTGTATCTCTAAGTTACTTAATTATGTCATGTACTCCAGCTAGCTTGCTGTACTCTAAACATAAAATGTTTCTTGTTTACCTTTTTTAGGGATCTGGATAATCCCCACACATTTGTGGACCTGACTGCGTCAGCTTCAGAACCGTAAGCGACTTCTTGCTCGACAGCACACATCTAGGAGATGCCTGCATGCGTCCTTGTCAAGCTCTAGTTAATTTCTTGTGAGACATGCATGCATATACATATGCTAATTTGGCTTTCAACTTGTATATACAGCATGTTGCGGCTAAGATCATGCGCTTACTATCCAAAGTATGGTATTGGCGCCTTTGGAACATTCCCTTTCCTTATGACAAACAGGTAAAGTTGTATGACTCTTGTTTGATCGCACAGCATGAATAATGCATGCAGTTGTTACATAGCTAGCTTTCTAGCAAAATATACCTCCATGTGTTTGAGAAGTATGCATTAATATCCATACTTCTGTAAAAGTTAGACTAGCCTCAATGGAGAGTAACATACACTAGTAACATAAGTGTGGTGTCATGCAAAGTTTCATTTATTAGGTTATAGACTCATATTGCATTGGAACATGTGATGTTACATTAACTCAAACTACATCACTCCTCATTAACTCATTGTCACATAAGCAAATTTGCTGAGTTTTATAGCCTCACTATTAATTCTGAATATAATTGCTAATTAACCATATTGATGACTAAATTCAGTTCTCTGTTTGACAGGGTGCGTTCCGAAGACTACGGTGTCATGGGTTTAAGATACGGTTCAAAGAATCTGTCGATTGGAGCTTCTTTTCTACCATTTGCTTGTATGTAATATTTGTATATTTTTACTTGACCGAATTATTATTTATAAAATCTAACAGAGCTTGGTGAAATGAGTAAGAGTTTTTTTTTAATCCAAGTTGATGTCCGTCTTAGTTTGAATCAATTTTGGCCCCCTCAAACAATCAAGTTTTGTATCTGGTCACCCCTGGAGATGCTTGGCTAGCTCCGCCAGTGCATGCTACTATGTGCTAATTACTTTTTTTCTGTACGCAGTATCTGGTGAGGTACCCTATAGTGCATGGTTGGTCGGGAGAAGAGGAAGTTTAAGTGCAGGGGTCCAATACAAGCCACTTAGTGAGTGTTACCAAACTTACACCATCACCCGAGAGTAGTTTCTTTACTCCACTGTTCTCCCCTTTTAAGTAGTGCTATTATGTAGATACATGATGCTTTACAATTTTGAGGGTTTTTCCTTTACAATGTTTCATTCCACATGGAAATTAAGGACCACCATAACCATTCACATGGAAAATTTATTTGATAAAGGTGTAGATGGCTTATTTTATTTCTTCTTGCCAATTAAGTGCAAAACAAAAATGTCTTTTATGTTTCAGTCTTACTCAGTAGTGGAGCCAAGTCCAATGTATGCAAATAAAAGATTGAGCATCACGTATCTTCTAGGTTCGCTAGTTTGGCATCAAGAATTTATTTCTCCTTTGTGTTTCATATACATTTTTCAATAGGTGGAAGCAAGCATCATGTGCCGTTTACAGACCCAATGAACTGGAATTGTGCAATCAGTTATGGCATGGGATCAGATAGCCCACTCAGCCCTTCACTCAATTTTGCCCTAGAGCTTGTCAGAAATACACAGGTTTGTTAAAGTTGTTGCTTATTACCTAATACAATACAGGTTTCACATTGTTCATTACCTTTCAACACCAAGGGGCGTTTTTTAGAAGAAAATAAACATCTGGACAAGATTATACCGAGTACAAGTGCTTTAATATGATGCTTGCAAAACATGGTTATTCTCTCCATCCCTTTCAAATTCAGTTTCCATTTCCAAGTTTACACAAAGAGAATGATTTATTAGAAATATTGCTACTTGTATAATATGTTTCTTTCACAGTGAAATATGATTCATATATATGTTTCTTTCTCTCTTTTCGTCCTTTTCGATGTTGGATATAATTCATACATATGTTTCTCTCGCTTTTCTTTCTTTTCGAGGTAGGACACAGAATGTTCATCCGTTGTTTTTATGGAACTTTATTATCTACTAAAAGAAAACGGTGTTGCATATATTAAGCTACTTTTACCTTTATTGGATCTCTCATATGATGCAAATTTACGTTTATGGATTCTGATGCAATGAAATTTCTGTTCCTCGTATGCAGCTGGTTGCATCGTTCTATCGGAACCATGTTGTGGGCAGCATGGTAAGAGTAGTTATATTTCATTTAGTACCGTAGATGTTTAGTTTCCTATTTTATCAAATTACCTATGCAATTCTTCTCCCGTCCGTTGAAAGTTCGTTCAGAGACTCAATAAAATAATTATGGATCTTGAATTGTCATATGCAATTATTCTATTTAAACGTCTAGATTTACACTGTGTGTGTCCCTACCTGCAGGAAGGAAATACTGAATATGACTTCATTAGTCCGACAAACTCCATTGATCTTGGGCTTGAGCTGGCCAAAAGGTAAACCATAAAGAAAAGTATTCTCTTTTTTGCAACAATGCCCCTGACTACATTTCTTTATGGTTGATCTTTAGGTTGGATAGAGACAAACCAGCAGAAAATGCAAACGATTTGTCGTTTCAGATAGCTGCATGTTGGAAGCCTAATGAACATGTGTTAGTAAAGGTCAGCTGCGCTTGTTTATCAGATGTGCCTTTAATTAGGAAAGAAATGTGCAGTGTATATCTGCTAATTATTATGAGATTGTGTACCAAAATAGTTGTGCACCTATATATGTATATGGTTCCTTCTAGCATTTGAATTTGTGTCTTAGTTTGCACTTTGGACCATCGACGGGTCATTTTATGAAGAAAGAAACTACAACGTGTCACTCGTTAATTTATCCCGTGAAATGTTGGTTCGCAGTAGGGCTATAAATTTAATTATTGTCTATGTGCGTGCACATTTAATCATGGAAATAATTACTGATTTCTGAACAGGGGAAGGCAGGTCTCTCCAAATCGTCCTTTGCTATGGTGTTAAACCATCCGATCATGACCTTCTTAACATTTAACGTCGCAGGTTTGCCTCCTTCAGATCCTTAGGAAAAGAGTTATTTGAAGAAACATCTTACTCCTTCCGATCCATATTAGTTATTACTGAATCGGCTAGCTGTATCTAGATGTATTTCAGTGCTAGATACATCCGTTTAAACGATAAGTAACATGAATCGGAGGGAGTATTATACTTTTTTGGGGGGGTTGGGGGGGGGGGGGGGGGGGGGGGGGGGATATAGTAAATCACAGACTTTTAACTTTAGAACACTTACTGCGTACTATATTTGTATAGTTTACTTCTTAGTATAGCAAATATCACCATGGATTGTTGGTAGCACAAACGATGGTATCATTTGAAGTGCCTATCGAAGGTCTCAACAATGAATTCCTGTTTTGCAGTTGAACGCGACCACAAGCAGGGTATGGCATCATATGGATTTGGGTTTTGTTTTAAGGATATATGAGAACCGAGGTGCGTTACTGGTCTTACTATGTTGCGCTGTAAAATAATAATGACTTATTTTTCAAGAGTTCTTCTTGATGTTGTGCTACTAAGACTATTTCTATCATATTATTGCAGTTAGCAAAAGCTCGTTAAACCATGCGGTCTTGACACAAAACAAGGATGGGTCATGTTTTGAGCGGGGAGCATGGAAAGAAGCGCGATATATGTTCATTACCACTTACCAACAAGTCTCGAAGCGTAAACATATAGAAAAAAAATATTACTTACAAGAATTATGTTTCTTTTGTGATAGCTCTTGTGTCACATAGAAAAATAGCTTGTTAATTAACTCCATATATAGAATACCATAAATGTCTTGTTTTGTTTATCTGCATTTTAAGATCGGAACATGCATCATGTAGTATCGCAAAGATCGCAAGTGTTAGCAGGTCACTGATTGATACGTAAACTAGCAAGAGGTTGAACTAAAATGAACAGCCTTCATAAACTGAAACATATTTTTCCACTGAAGCAGTCGATTCTATTTTTTAAAACTTCATGCTACCGATTGCTTGATTCAACAAAATCCAAGAGAGAAGACGAATAACGAGGTGGTCTGAGTCACCGTTCTCACATGCCGTTCTCAGTTTGCACCGTACACCCCCGCCACCATGGCCCTTCCTTTGTTCATATATATCTTTACGGTGTACAAAATCTCTACGATCTGATCTACTTCGGTGTACAAAATCTTTACGGTCATCGTCCTGCCGGCACGACGTAGACCTTCAGTAGTCCGGCACCACACGTCGGCCAGGTACCCACAAGTGCGCGGCTGACGCGGGCGAACTACGTGTGGCCGGCGACTTGAGCACGATCGCGGGGAACAGGCTGCAAGATTCAGCTACGATCACGGTGCCACGGTGCTCGACCACGCGCCGTTGCATGCGGTCAGCTTGAAGATCGGAACTGCACCAGCGAGCGCCATCAAGAACTCCAACGACAGTAAAAAAAGAGCGACCGCAGATCGCTGGGCACGCGGTGGACACAGCTGGAGCAAGCCCGGGCGCTGGCGTTCCAAAGGCGCAGGCATAGCCGAGCGCTGGAGCAGTAGGCCGATGCAACCGCTCGGCAGGCAGTCCGGTGGAGCGGCGCCACGCGCTCACGCGGCCAAGCCCTCGACACCAATCGCGCCGTCTTCAACCCCGATCGATCGCCTCAAACACAACGACGCGCCGTGATTACGGGAGGGATCCGAATTTTCCGCATGGCTCCACGCAGATCTGCTGCGAGTCAATGTCCAGCCGAGATGTCCTTCCATCAGGTGCGTGCATGCATGCATGCATGACCATCGTGGGTGCGTGAGAACAGCAAGCCCGGCCATATTAACACATGGATACGGGGCTCCATCTAGGCAGGGCTACGACGTGTCGGTGACCCGTGCACATCATCTGCTCCGGGCTCGCATATCTACGCCAAGCCACTGACAGGTCTGCCGAGGTGCACCACTTGGATCACGGGAGGGCTGTTTCCCCAACTCTAACGACTCCAGCGTGCTCCCGACGACCACGACCCACGACACCAAGATGTACACCAAGCCGGCCTGCACCTGCCTACCACGCGTCTCCAGCTTCGTCGACCCGCGCGATCTCCAGCATCTCACGAACGCGCCGTCAAGCAGCAGTCTACATCAACCGGCCTGCTGCAACTACAACTGCATCGACATCTACATCGATTCGGCCTTCTGCACCGACGCACTACACCGAACGATCGACTCCTCCATCGACCCGAGCTGCATCATCGAGCTGCAAGACTACGTCAGGCTACAAGCCAGCATACTTCGTCAAGCACATCTACGAGAAGCGATCACGACGTGCACCATCCACACGCCAGGCCGGTGTGGAGTAAGATGCAATCTTCATCGCCTTCTCCGTTGCGACACGGCATCGACACTTGGTCGCCGCGAGGAACGCCTTCAAGCGACACATTATTGTCGACACGCCGCTGCGACGTCATCGTTGACACTTCATCACCAAGGTCTTCATTAATGTGGTCTTCACCAACATCTTCGTCAACACACCGCCGCTACATTGTCCACAAGATGGACACCTAGCATCCTCTGACAGACTTTTCTGCAAGACGCAACCTCGACGACGGTAATGACCGTGTCACGACGACGGCATCGACCGCGTCATCCACGACGGCACGACTGCATCGACACGGCGTCACTACAGTGACGACCCTACACGGCCACATGGTTCTGGCAAAACCGGCGTGTGCTCGATGGGCTTCCTCCGGTCTTGGCAAAATCGATGGACTCATCGCCGACGGCACCCTCTGACATCCGCAAGGTGCATCGTCCACGTTTGCAGCTCCGTCATAGCGCATTTTTTTGCGCCTCCGGCTTTGTGTGACTTCATCATCCACGACGACCACACCATTGACCACGACTACCTCGACCACGGCTACATCACCATGATCGGCTACCTCGACATTAATGACTACGTCTACATCAACTCATCGGCAAGAACTCCAGTCAACAGCATCCGCCTCGTCACTTGCGTCCACGACACTCCCGCTGTGACTGCGGGAGGGAATAAAGGAGAAGGCAGGAAGGCACCAGAAGGGGATGCAGTCACCGCCCTAACTGCCGACCCATCAGAGACGCAGTTGATGATGGCGCAGCGGAGAAGACGACAACAAAGCAAGACTTGAAATTCAGTCGTAATCGTCCGCTTCACTCCCGCTACGACTGAGGGGGAATGTTAGAAGTATATTTACGTTTAAGATAGAGATAAGATAGGTTTAACTTGCCCTCTACTCCAAGTCTCTCTTCCTCCATTGTACCTCTATATATACCCCATACATGGGTCAGATCAATACAACACAATATTCATCCATCCTATAATTTTCTACATGTCTATAATACTTCAGCAGGTGTAACACTCCGGATGTGATTTACCCAATATGTACTCCAACTCTTGCCGTTCCCGGCCTTAAGTTATTTTATTTTCTCGGGTTCGGGTTTTTGTCTCCATGTGTTGTTATCGTTGTCATGCATCTCATATCATGTCATCATGTGCATTGCATTTGCATACGTGTTCGTCTCATGCATTCGAGCATTTTCCCCGTTGTCCGTTTTGCATTCCGGCGCTTCGTTCTCCTCCGGTGGTCATTTCTATCTTTCTTTCGTGTGTGGGGATTAAACATTTCCGGATTGGACCGAGACTTGCCAAGCGGTAGACCGCCTGTCAAGTTTCGTACCATTTGGACTTCGTTTGATGCTCCAACGGTTAACCGAGGGACCGAAAAGGCCTCGTGTGTGTTGCAGCCCAACACTCCTCTATTTTGGCCCAAAACCCTCTCCATCATCTAGAGCGTTCGATCACGATCGCGTGGCCGAAAACCGCACCTCATTTGGACACTCCTAGCTCCCTCTTTGCCTATATATACCTCCCTCATTCCAAATCTCGGATCCCTTCTTCGAAACCCTAAAAAAAACACCTCGCGCCGGCCGGACACGTCCGTCCCCGGCCGGACACGTCCGCCGCCGTCCCCTCGCCCTCTCCCGTCGCGCCACATGGCAGGCGCCGCCGCCCCGCGCCACCGGCCCGGCGAGCCCGCGGGAGGCCCTCCCGGCCCGGCTCCCGCGCGCCTCTTCCCCGACCCGGCCGCCGCCGGCCACCTCCGCCTCGCCGCGCCGCCGTGGGCGCCATCTCCGCCAGGCGCCGCCTCCTCGTTCCGGCCGCCCCGCCGCGCCGCTTCCGCCGCGGACGCCGCCACCGCGCCGCCTCCGGCTTCCTCCTCCACGTCCGCACACTAAGCCGGCCGCCCCGACTCCTCTGGCCATCTCCGGCGACCTCCGGCGTACTGTTCCGGCGACCTCGGTTCCCGTGCACCGGATCTGGATCTAGACGTTTGGGTTGACTTTCTCCCGAAACCCTAGTTCATATTGCCCTGTTCATCATGTTGTAACTTTGCATCCGTAGCTCCGTTTTGGACATATAGCATATCAAAATGTTCGTCTCGGAGAGTACATCATTTCATCTCATTGCATCATTTTCATTTGAGTTCATCTTGATGCCCGAAATGCTGTTAGAAGATTGCTATTTGAGATATTTGTCAGATCTGCTGCTCCAATTAGTTATTTGTCATTTTTGCCATGATTATTGTGTGCATGATATGCCCCTGAGCTCTACATATGTTTTGTTAAGGGTTTTGCCATCTTTTCAGAGGTGCAACCCATGTATTTTTGTGATGTGTGTGGTGGCTAGCACAAGCTTTCAAAGTGAGGCATTTGTTAATGCTGATTTTAGGGACTTAGCATTTCCACTAAGTCCTTGAGCTGGTCATCTCATATGGCCATATGTTCATGTTGTTTTCTAGTGATCCGTGCCTCTTTTGAGGATGATCAGTAAGGATGTTTTGTTAATCTTGTAATGCTCTATCCATCCATGTCTTTGTTTGCAATTTTGGAGCGCCCTAGCTTGAGTCAATCGAGCTCTACTTTTGTCATTTCGTGAATCTGGGCAGATTGTCTACTTGTTAGCAATTTTGCCGAGGATGTTGTAGTTGATCCGTGCATGCTATGGTATTGTTCTTGCCATGTCTAGCTTGTATTTTGTGTATTCTTGATGGGTGTATGCTTAGATTGTCATGACTTGCTCTGTAGTGAGTGCATCGAGCTCGTAAACATGCCTACTTGATATCTGTTTCAGCATGCTCCAGTTTTCACTAAGTTTGTGATCTAATTATGTTTTTGCCATGTTCACATGCTTGCAATTGTATTTTCTGATCCCTTTTGGCTCAAGGTCACTAAGGGACTTTTGTTAAGCTCTTTGAGTAGCTCCATGCCATGCTTTACTTTTCCATGTTCAGGTCCTTTAGCATATTGTTTTCATGCTCCAAAGAGTGCTATCTGATCTGAAATTCCAGACAAGTGTTAATTTCACTTAAGTCTGAAATCTGTTTACCAAATGCATTTTTGCCATGCTTGTTTGAACCTGTTAATGGATGAATTGGCCGTAGCTCAGTGCTAGACTTTTGTTAAGCTTCTTAAATGGATCCCTGCCATGTATTTTTATGCCATGTTTGGGTGATGTAGCATGTTCATCTTGTTGCATTTAGATGACTACTTGCTGTAAATCGCAGAACGTGGTCATATTTGAATCGCTTGCCATTTCCAAACCGTAACTCCGATTCCGGCGTTCTTCATATCGTTTTCAAGCGATTTCATCTCATCTTTCTAGTGGCACACTTGGATTTCCAAGTTGAGGCCAGGTTCATTCATATATTGCCAAATCTTGCATATGCATCCCGCATAGCATACCATCTTTGCATCATATTGTTTGAGTTTTGCACGTGGTTGATTGTGTTCCGTTTGCTTGTTTGTCTTGTTTGGGTAGAGCCGGGAGACGAGTTTGCTAACAAGGAGCCCGTTGAGTTTGCTTTCGAGGATCCAGTTAACTCTGACAACTTTGCAGGCAAGATGATCATACCCTCGAAATCACTATTGTCTTTGCTTTGCTAGATGCTCGCTCTTTTGCTATGCCTATGCTAAGATGCCTACCACTTGCTTATCATGCCTCCCAAATTGTCATGTCAAACCTCTAACCCACCATGTCCTAGCAAACCGTTGATTGGCTATGTTACCGCTTTGCTCAGACCCTCTTATAGCGTTGCTAGTTGCAGGTGAAGATTGGAGGCCGTTCCTTGTTGAAACATTATTTACTTGTTGGGATATCATTATATTGTCATGTTATCTTAATGCATCTATATACTTGGTAAAGGGTGGAAGGCTCAGCCTCTCGCCTAGTGTTTTGTTCCACTCTTGCCGCCCTAGTTTCCGTCATATCGGTGTTATGTTCCCGGATTTTGCGTTCCTTACGCGGTTGGGTGATAATGGGAAGCCCTTGATAGTTCGTCTTGATTAAAGCTTTTCCAGCAATGCCCAACCTTGGTTTTACCATTTGCCACCTAGCCTCTTTTTCCCTTGGGTTTCCGGAGCCCGAGGGTCATCTTATTTTAACCCCCCCCCCCCCCGGGGCCAGTGCTCCTCTGAGTGTTGGTCCACCTGTCAGCTGCCGATGGCCACCAGGGGCAACTCTGGGCTGGCCTACCCGTACCTAGGACAATCTGAGTGTGCCCTGAGAAAGAGATATGTGCAGCTCCTATCGGGATTTGTCGGCACATTCGGGCGGTGTTGCTGGATTTGTTTTAACCTGTCGAAGTGTCTTGAAGAACTGAGATACCGAGTCTGATCGGAATGTCTCGGGAGGAGGTATATTCCTTCGTTGACCGTGAGAGCTTGTCATGGGCTAAG
The DNA here is from genome assembly GCF_003073215.2 of Triticum urartu. Taxonomy (NCBI): domain Eukaryota; kingdom Viridiplantae; phylum Streptophyta; class Magnoliopsida; order Poales; family Poaceae; genus Triticum; species Triticum urartu. The sequence continues at coordinate 562,610,272 of NC_053022.1, read as the reverse complement.
TTGGGACTCCCCTGCAGGGATTTGAACTTTCGAAAGCCGTGCCCGCGGTTATGGGCAGATGGGAATTTGTTAATGTCCGGTTGTAGATAACTTGAACCTTAATTTATTTAAAATGAATCAACTGTGTGAGTTGCCGTGATGGTCTCTTCTCGGCGGAGTCCGGGAAGTGAACACGGTGTTGGAGTAATGCTTGCGCAGGTTGTTCTCTAGTTTCTCGTTCGCGCTTTGCCCTCTCTTCTCGCTCTCTTTTGCGAACAGGATAGCCACCATATATGCTAGTCGCTTGCCGCAGCTCCACTTATATTACCTTGCCTTACCTATTAAGCTTAAATAGTCTTGATCGTGAGGGTGCGAGATTGCTGAGTCCCTGTGGCTCACAGATTACTTCCAAAACCAGATGCAGGGCCTGATGATTCCGCTCCAGGTGACGCGCTCGAGGTCAAGTGGGAGTTCTACGAGGACTCTCAACGATACTACGTGTCTTTCCCTGATGATCAGTAGTGGTGCCCAGTTGGGGTGATCGGGACCGTGTCGCATGTTGGGTTATCTTTTATTTTGGCGCCGTAGTCGGGCCATGAGTGTTTGAATGTTGTAAGGCTATTTATGTACTTTGATTGACGTGGCGAGTGTAAGCCAACTATGTATCTCCCCTTTTATTATCTAAATTATATGGGATGTTGTGAAGATTGCCTAACTTGCGACATTGATTTTAATGCGGTTATGTCTCTAAGTCGTGCCTCGACATGTGGGAGCTATAGCCGCATCGAGGGCGTTACAGCAGGTCCAGCAGGTGAAAGCAAGAACACTACACCTTTTAATGACTTGAAAAACTGGAATTGCGCAATCAGTTATGGCACAGGGTCAACTAGCCTACTCAGCCCTTCATACATTTTTGCTCTAGAGCTTCTTCGAAGTACACAGGTTTGTTGTAGTTTCCTTCTTACCTGATAAGAGACTCGCATCTTTTTGTTAGCTTACAACACTTAAGGTCTTTTGACAAGATTGTAAACAGAGTATGCCGATGGACACTTGCAAAATGCTATTCCTTTCAACTCTGGTGAATATGAACTCATGTTTCTGAACAATGGATTAATCAACTTTCACTTCTACACATAAGAGTTATATTTTTAGAAGTTAAAACTAGTATGTGCTTCATTGTAAAATATCTGGTTTTTGACTTAAAACAGAGTATTCGGTAAATGATCCATCAGAGTGAAAATATGGTGCATATTCACGTTTCATTCTCTCTTTGTTTGTTTTAGGCTATTTTTTAAAAAAAAGAACAATTCTATTGCTAAAACAAAACCATAGTATGTATTAGGCTACTTTCACCTTTATTGGAACTCACAATGAAATTTTCTTTTCTTTGACGTGCAGCTGGTAGTTATAGGCGCCATGTTATCGACACAAAGGCAAGTGTAGTTATATTTCAATTCGTGGTCGATAGATTATTTCCTCTCATTTGCCAACTTATTTAACTCTATAACTCTGCTACTAGGGGAGCCTTTCCCCCAGTGAAAGTTTAAAAAATCAAAAAACTCTGACACTCCTCATACTTCAATTTGACTTCTGTTTTGCGAAGGTTCAGTTGAGTTTTTCAGTTCCATTGAAATACCATGTCAATTTGTTAAAGATAGGCTAATTTGCCTTGTCTGAATCGTAGTATTTTAGCCTCTAGTTGTAGCAAAGAAATATCAGAATTTTATTGGGTACCTTTTGTCCCTATCTGTAGGAAATAAATAAAGGTGTTCCCTTTTTTGGAACCAAAGGCTACGTTGATTTTGGGCTTGAGTTGAACAGAAGGTAAATCTCAAACGAGGAGATATTTCTGGGTTTTACATTGATCCACCTAAGCACCTGACAACTTTCAGTTATGTATGATTTTTTAGCTTGGAGAAAGACAAGCCAGCAGAAAATAAGGCGGACGATTCCTTGTTTCAGGTAGCTGCCAGTTGGCAGCCTAATTCAAGTTTATTAGTAAAGGTTAGTTGCACCCCTCTTTATTAATTATATAGGCCTTCATTGTGAAATTTTTTATGTATCCCTGTATTAGTATGTGCATATAGAAAAGAAAGAAAAAAATCAGTGCGTGTGCATATGTATATACTTCCCTTCTACTCGAATTTGTGTTTCAGTCTGGCCTTTGATAAAATGGCAAGCCAAAGTAAGAAATGGCATCTACTAAAATGTTCCCTCTAAAATATGTTATTGCAATGAGTAGACCTTTGTATACAGTTATCTATATCTATTTATGTCTATTTATATCTGAAAATCAGTATTGTTTTCTAAACAGGGGAAGGTGGGTTCCTCCAAGTCGTCTGCTGCTTTGGTGTGCAATTCTTGGTGGGAATCCTTCTTAACATTTAGCGCCACAGGTTCGCATGCTTCAACTTCTTAAGAAAGAATCATTTGTAAATATAACTTTTTTATTCTTTTGGCAAAAGGCTACTACCAAACTCGTTTGCTTCTATTTTTTCGTGTTCTTTCATAGGTCATTAATTATAATTTTTTGTTCATCGTGAATTGGGATAGGCTAGCGAAAAATGTTTACCCTAAGCACTCTGAGTGGCACAACTAAATTAATTACTATTTCTTGCTTGCAGTCGAAAATGATCACCAGCAAGGCACTAGATCATACGGAGTTGGATTCCGTGTCGAGGATATATGATCAGAAGCCAGGTCCGTTATTTATCTTACAGCTGGTTGTATTGTAAACTTAAAAATGGTGCTTTTATTCAAGAGTTCATATTGAATGTTGTGCTAATAAGACTACTTTCCCAATGTTATTGGATTGCAGTTACCAAGTAGCTGATTCGGTTTAAACGAGGACTTTGCACCAGATCTTGTGAGAGAGAATGGGAAGAACCGCATATGTGCATTGTCACATTTACCAGCAGGGCTCAGAGCCTACACATAGGATGTTGTCTTGTTACAAGAACAATTATGTTTATTTTGTGGTACCTTGGATTTTGTAAAAGTTACTTGTCAATAGAATTTTTTATTAATTATTATGGTTCATGTATTATTTTGCATTTAGGTAACTTCAGAAGATGATAATATTAGAGGTATACATCATGCAGTGTTGCAAAAATCAGCAAGTATAATAACATGTTGCTGAGTTTTTGATTGATAGTTCATCGACGATTTCTACATGGACCAACATCTATTATTACAATCGCTTTGTTCCCTCATGTTGAATTTGACTCGTGTAAATTTTAAAGCCATTTATAACTCTGAGAACTTTGTATGAGCCAACATAGTTTCTGTAACATATAAACGTTTCTTACTATAGAAACAACACCGAAATTGCAATTTACATGTTAAAATATATGTTATTTGAATGATGTTTCTAATATTATACTGATTCTGAAGCATCTTTTATGCTGTCAAATTGCAGATTCTCATGATTGTTGTGCTTCATGAATGTTGGCTTTGCAAGGTGCAATCATTTCAGGGCTTGCCACTTTTTTTGCTCAGGTCGTATGTACTCAGTGTTAGACTGTATATATATACGTAGCCTCTGTGTAAATATTGTAATATTGTATTGTACCTCTTGGTACCTCTATATAATGAGATAGCCACACCCCGTTTAGGGTGTCGAGCCAGTTTCCCAAACCCTATGCTTTACATGGTATCAGTTTAGGTTACGATGTCTTCCGCTGCACCACCCACCGCCGCCGCCGCGCCGATCTCGACTGCCGCAGCGCCGGCCCTCGCCCCGATGTCGCCCTTCCTGGCCTCTCGGCCCCTTGCAGCGACGTATGGGGCCTTGCCGCCGCCTCCCGCTTCCCCGCATGCATCAGGCGCTGCGGACGATCTGATCGCCCCGCCCGAGCCCGCGGCTCTGCCAGCCTATGGCGGCCCTCCTCCGCCGAACCCGAACCCTGGCGCTGGTCCTCCGACGTATGGCGCTCCCGCGCCCTCCTATGGTGCGCCCCCGCCGCTGTCATCCTTGTGGCCGGTGCCGGCTTATGCTGCGCCGCCGCCGTCGCAACCCTACACGGCGGCGCCGCCGCCGCAGCACCACCACTTCCCGGCGCCGCCACCGCAGGCCTATGGGGGCGCGGCCACCTCGCCGTATGGCGCCCCTGCAGCGCCCGGCCATGGTGCTTTGGTTGACGTTCCTCCCGGCTCCTACTCCTCGTCTGGCGCCTACGGTTCCTACTCGGCGATGATTCCTCATCCAGAGGCGGCTCCGTCCATGGATCCCTATGCATCACTGCAGGCGTACACTACTCAAGCCGCGGCGCCTTCGTCGTTTTATTTCTCGCACCTGCTGCCAGTGAAGCTCGCGCCGGACAACTACCTGTCGTGGCGTGCTCAGGTCTTGCCGCTACTCCGCAGTCGCTACTTGGAGGGCTATGTCGACGGATCCATCCCGTGCCCGCCCCCTCAACATCCGGCGTATCACATGTGGGTGGCGCAGGATCAGGCCATCCTCTCTGCCATCCAGTCTTCCCTCACACCGAGTGTTTCGTCGATGGTCATCTTCACCACTACATCCAGGGAGGCATGGGCGGCACTCCACACTAGTTTCGCCTCCCAGTCTCAGGCGCGTGCGCATTCTATACGCACCGAGCTGGGCGAGACCAAGCTTGGAGATCTCAGCATCACGGAGTACTTCAACAAGATGACGAGCCTCGCTGACACTTTGGCCTCTGTTGGTCAGTCGCTTCAGGATGAGGACTTCACCACATTTGTGCTTCACGGGCTTGATGACGACTATGACAATCTCATTGAGAACGTCCATGGTCGCGAGGATCCGCTTCCGCGTCGTGAGCTCTATGCGCGTCTCCTTGGCCGTGAGTAGCGCATCAAGGCGCGCCGTGTTTCCCCCAGCTTCGTCTTCGCCAATGCTGCTACTCGCGGCAAACCTCAGAAGCCGGCTCCATCAGGTGGCAAACCGGCGCCTTCCTCGCGAGGCAACGTGCCGACCATCACTGGCGGCAGTCGCCCAGTTGCTTGTTGTTCCAGTTGTGGTGCTCCTCGGGCCTGTCAGCTTTGTGGGATAGATCGTCATCTCGCCGCGCGCTGTCACAGACGCTACAAGAAAGACTTCCTTGGCCTTGGCAACAATGGCAAAGGGAATGATAAGCAGGCTGTAGCTGTTGTGACGGGTCATGAGCACGGACGCACTCCGTCCTACTCTATTGGTCTTACATGGTACATGGACACGGGAGCTACGAACCACCTCACCAATGACATGGGCAAGCTCTCCACTCAGGAACCATATCGCGGCCATGATCAGGTGCACACCGCCAATGGAGCAGGTATGCGAATCTCCCATGTTGGTCGGGCATCACTTCTTGCACACAATTCACGAAAACTGCATCTTCCTAATGTTCTTCATATTCCTACTGATTCGCGTAGTTTGTTGTCTGTTCCACAACATGCTGCAGGTGTTGGACGTGGTGCTCGTCTTGAGCTCCTTGATGATGAAGCTACGGACACCACTCACGATGGGCACGTCGATCCCATGCATGGCCCATGCATGGCGGGTTGAGCCCGCAAGCCCGACGCACCCGCACCGGCTCCACGGGCGCCACCTGCACCCGCAGCTGCCCCGCGAGCGTTAGCCTCGCCCAGCTCGCCTGGCTCGGTGGTCGCTTCGCCTGGGCCTGCTGGCGGGTTCCACCCGCAGGTGTCGCCTTCACCCGGCCCAGTGGCAGGCAGTCCGGCGGCTCCTTCAGCTGCGCTGAGCAGCCCTGCCTCGGCCCCCTCAACTTCTCGTGGGCCGGCCTCGTCGCCAACTGGACTCGGCAGTCCTGCCTCGGTCCCGTCGCCTGCCTCTGAGCCTGATGACTCTGGCTCGTCCAGCTCGGGGTCAGGATAGGCCTCGCCTTCGTCTCCTGTGGCAAGCCCAAAGTTGCCGGCAATGCCTGCTGCGGTTGTTCTTCGCCCACACACGCGCAGCCGATCTGGTATTTTTCGTCCAAAGGAACGTACAGACGGGACTGTTGCGTGGCCTGCCGCTTGCATGGCTCATGCTGCTGCAGATCCGACGGCCGAGCCACGTCATTTTCAGGCCGCGTTGGGTATTCCTCACTAGCGCACTACGGTGGAGCAGGAGTTTCAGGCTTTGCTGAAAAATGGCACTTGGCAACTTGTTCCTCCGGTCTCTGGCATCAACATCATTGATTCCAAATGGGTGTTTAAAGTAAAACGGCATGCGGATGGTTCTATTGAACGCTACAAGGCACGGCTGGTTGCCAAGGGCTTCAAGCAAAGGTATGGTCTTGATTATGAAGACACGTTCAGTCCAGTTATCAAGCCTACCACCATTCGTATGCTGTTGTCTCTTGCTGTCACTCGTGGGTGGTCTCTTCGTCAGCTTGATGTGCAGAATGCCTTCCTACATTGAGTTTTGGAGGAAGAGGTTTATATGCGTCAGCCACCGGTTTTTGTTGATCCTACGCGTCCTCATCATCTCTGTCGTCTGGTCAAGGCGTTGTATGGACTTAAACAGGCTCCTCGTGCATGGCATGCACGTCTCGGTTCTGCTCTCCGGGCTCTTGGGTTTGTTCCCTCCACTGCTGACACGTCCATGTTCCTCTTTCAGCGTCCTGAGGTTACGATGTATCTATTGGTTTATGTTGATGATACCATCCTCGTCAGTTCCTCTGATGTTGCTGTTGGCCGCCTTATGACTGCGTTCAGTGAGGATTTTGCTGTCAAGGATTTGGGTGCTCTGCATTACTTCCTTGGCCTGGAGGTGTCACGGTCTTCTTCTGGGGTGACTCTGACTCGGAAGAAGTATTCTTTGGACTTGTTGCATCGTGCTGGTATGCTCAACTGCAAACATGCTATTACTCCGATGTCTGCGACTGATCGGTTGTCTGCCCTTGATGGAGATCCTCTTCCCCCTGATGATGCTACTGAGTATCGCAGTCTTGTTGGTGGTCTGCAATACCTCACTATCACCAGGCCTGATGTCTCTTATGCAGTTAACCCTGTATGTCAGTATCTTCATGCCCCTCGGACATCTCATTTCATGGCAGTGAAGTGTATTCTGCGGTATATCTCTTCCACTGCCTCGTATGGTCTGCTCCTTCAGCCTGCACCGTCTTGTGAACTTTCAGCCTTTTCTGATGCGGATTGGGCTGGCAGTCCTGATGATCGGCGATCCATGGGGGGATATGCAGTGTTCTTTGGTCCTAACTTGATCGCCTGGAATGCTCGCAAGCAAGTGACTATATCTCGTAGCAGTACTGAAGCTGAGTATAAGGCAGTTGCTGATGCTACCGCTGAGATCATATGGGTACAGTCTTTATTGAGGGAGTTGAGAATCTCTCCAGGTCATCCTCCAGTTCTTTGGTGTGATAACATCGGTGCCACATACCTTTCGTCTAATCCGGTGTTTCATATTCGGACGAAACACATTGAGGTTGACTATCACTTTGTTCGGGAACGTGTTGCACAGAAGCTACTCTGTATCAAGTTCATCTCCTCAAAAGATCAACTTGCTGACATCTTCACGAAGCCTCTTCCACAACCACAGTTTGTAGGCTGTAGGCGCAATCTTAACTTGCTTTGTACTTCTGGCCATAGTTAAGATTGAGGGAGGGTGTTAGACTGTGTATATATATATATATATATATATATATATATATATATATATATATATATATATATATATATATATATATACGTAGCATCTGTGTAAATATTGTAACATTGTATTGTACCTCTTGGTACCTCTATATAATGAGATAGCCACACCCCGTTTAGGGTGTCGAGCCTGTTTCCCAAACCCTATGCTTTACACTCAGCACAGGATTTTAGTTGCGTCTTACAATTTCTAGTTGTTTCTTCTTTGCATGGTACATGATAAAAAAAACTGGTGCTTAAATTGGAGAGGTATGGAGATGTAAGACGATGGAGTTGTCTTCCGATATACAATATTGAACTTGCCTTGACGAAGGTGATTGTGGCCAACACTGCTGGTAGATTGGCAAAATACTTGAACATATGACAGTTGTAATCTTGGAGCCTCCAAGCAGAGACCTGGTTCTGAAAATGTTGGCCCTTTGTTGTTAAACATCTTATTCTGTTTATTTTCTGTAATGTGACAAAATATTGGCAAAGATATTCTAAATCCCCTCCAAGTTTATGTGCTTCTCCAAGTTTATGCATGGCTAATCAGGCTGATCCTCATGCTACTTGGAGGTTCGCGCTGGCTGGCAGGTGGGCCTTCGTGCTGGGACAGGGTGCACCCTACCTGTGATGTGGGCCTACTAGAAGAGCCGTGGGGTAACCGATCCGGGTGCCGCTAGGGAGTCGATATTTGCGATTCCTATTTGACACTGAAGGCGCAACAGAGTGCTGGGCTCGGCCCATTTTCATTTTTTGTTCTTTCTAAAGATTAACCTAAAAAATATGTGTATGGGAGGATTCAAACTCCAAACCTCCTCGTTCAGTCCGACAGCTTCTTCTCTTGTGCAAAATTATTTCTTTTTTTCTCTTCTTCAATCATAGAGCTTAAAAAAACTGACGTCTTTACATGTTTTTTATTTCTGGTTTTTTTTATTTGGCCGTTTTTTCTGTGATTTTTCCGTGTTCCCTTTTTTCTTTTATTAAGTTAGCAAACTTTCTTCAAAAAAATTGTCAACTTTTCCTGAAAATCTATGAACTTTTTTTCAATTTAGTAAACTCATTTTGATAATTGACAAACTTTTTCCAAATTTGTGAACTCTATCAAAAAACGATGAACCTTTTTCAAATTCGTGACCTTTTTTCAAATCAATGAACATTTTTTCAATTTTGATGAACTTCTTTTTCAAATCCGTGAACTTTTTTCAAACACATGATTGTTGTGAACTACTTCCATAAATTAGTGCACTTTTTTTCATTTTCATGAACTTTTTTTCAATTTGTCAACCATTTGAATACATTATCTTTTTTGCATTAGCCAATTTTTGTATGCATGTTTGTGAACTTTCCAAAATTATTTATCCAAAAATTCATGTTTTCCAATAATGTTTTCAAATAATTAAAAAAATATCAGCGAGGTAAGCTGGTTCTTAAAACAATTGGCGCTGCAGGGAGCCACTGGCATCTAGTTGGTTTAGCGGTTAGGCAAACTCGAAGACGAGTGGAAAGGCGCGAGTTTGATTCGTAGAGAGCCACTATAATAACAAGTCTTCCTGCGTGCGCCTTTGTGGGCCGGCCCACCAGGCGCTGGTGTAGGCGCCAACTGCCCTCTGCGGCGCTGAAGGCGCCAAATAGGCACTCCCGTCGGTATGACCAATTTATTGTGGACGGTCCATGTTGTGGGCCATTTAGTTAAGTGGTGTGGTCATTGGCTTGTGGGCTAGAGCTGGTTGTGTTTGCGTCTGTTCATACCAGTGGACAGTTTAGTGCTTGTCCACAATACATGAAGATCGGACGCTCACGTAAGATAGAAACAGACTATGATGCCATTGTATAGGAGACCATTGACAATGGTGCTACTGTGCAGTAGCACGAAACATAACTACATGCAAAGCAAAACGGGCCAGTACACAAAATATCATGTGAAAACTAGATATAACACATAGTTACCATATACCGCGTCAAATCAGCACCCACATCTCACCACGGACCGGTGTGCCATTCACATTGACCATCTTCCAACAAAAAATGAAAATTAAACAATTACACACACCCTGATCCATCATCAATGTTGTGTGGCCCAAGCCCACTTAAAATCACATATGAAGAACTCACGCTATAGCCGCAATTGCGGTCACTGTGTTATGTCTCGTCCTTACATTCCTATTAGCAATTGCCTAGAGGCGAGAGAATCGGGGCGGCCCATCAGCGCAATAGCTTGTTGCCGCTCATGCCTCGCCGTAGGTTCGCTCACTCTCTCTGATTTTCTTTCTTATTTTGTTTTTAGTTTTGTTTTCTTTTTTTCTTTGTTTTTTCACTGACTTCTTTGGTTTTTGTTTCTTTGTTTTCACTTATTTTTGTCAGTTTTTTCGTTTTTTCGTTTTACATTTGGTTACTTTTTGTTTTCTTCGTGCTCCTCGGTTTTCTTTTCTTTTTTTGTTTCTTTGTCGGTTTTAATCGGTATCTTTGTTTTAACACATGTCTACTTTTGGTGATTACACAATGTACGTTTTTAGCGGACATGTGAAACATTTCTTTTTATCCACTTTGGACATTTTCAAATGCTTACATGATGTAAATTCATTTAAATAGATGTTTTGAACCCTTCTTTGAATACCTGGTAACATTTTTTCAAAACACGTGGTACATTATTTAAATGGCAATAGACATTTTTGTAAAACTACGCAAACATTTTTTACATTTTATAATACTTTTGGAATTTTCACAATCATTTTTGGGAAACATACAAATATTTCTGTAAAATTTCACGATACATATTTTATGGAAATAAACATTTTTTCCCCTTGTACATAACATTTTTAAATGCCACAAACATTTTCTTTTGAAACATAGGTATATTTCCATCAAATGCGAGCTTCATTTTTTGAGTGGCACGAAACAGTTTTCTTACATTACGCGAATATTTTCTTTACATTGTATACATATTTTTTGAAAAAGAAAACGCATATGTTTTTTGAAAAGCGGAAATATTTTTTGCATAGTCACGAACATTTTAAAAAGTTATCTACATTGTTTAGAAGATGTGCTAACAATCTTTATACTGTTTAAACATTTTTCAGATTTATGTTTCTAAAGTTTATAAGCAAATTTTAGTTTATAAATGTATGCATTTAATTTCAGTAAAAAAAGTAAAAAATTCAGATGATGCCAGCATGAGACCACAGATCAGCAGGACAAGTCACGTTCAGTAGGCGGCACATCACATAGCCGCACCCCAATGTCGGTGAATGTCGCGTCACGAGCATATTAGCGTGGCGTGGCGTGGCGGTACCAGTCCTCGCGCCCGTCACTCTAGATGTCGCCTTCCGCTTCCGCCACCTTCCATCACTCTCTAGACTCCTCGCCACCGCTCACGCACTCTCTAGACACCTCCATCGCCACCTCACCCAAGCCCGCCGGCTTCCTACATAAGCCCCGCCGCTGCGCCCTGTCGCTCTCCCCCATCACATCCATATCCTGATATCCACCCACACAGCGCGACTCATAGTTCCAGACCAACAACAACAGGAGAGGAGAGCTCACAAGATAAGATGGCGCACATGCGCGTGGTGCACCGGGACGAGGAGGGCCACAAGGTGGCGGAGAAGGTGCCGGTGCCGGAGACGAGGCGCCCGGACACGGCCAGGCACGTGGAGCGCAAGCTGGAGGAGCAGGGGCTGCACCGGCTGGAGCGCCACCCGGCCAACGCGCCCCGGGGCGTCGGCATCGGCGCGCCCCCGCCCAAGTCCGGCCGCGGCGGCAAGTACACCTGGGAGGGCCCCGAGGGGCTGGTCGACAGCGAGCTCGACCCCGCGCCCGCCGCCATCGACCGCAACGACCCCAACTACGACGAGGAGGAAGGCGGGGAACAGGACGAGGTGGCCAAGGAGGTGGTCGTCGGGGAGGTGGAGGTCGCCAAGGTGGCCCAGGCCCGGGCCGGCGTCGCCAGGGTCGAGGTCGCGCCGCCGCTCCTCCAGGACCACGACCACCAGCAGTAGGAGCTGGTCGTGTGCGTGCGTGTGTGTCGTGTTGATCTTCGTTTCCTTGCTCTGTGCTCTGCTTACCATGAATGTGTGTGTAACAATAGATAATAATCAAGCGTGGAAGTGGATCAGTTAACCTCTGTCATGATGCATCCCTCTGGTTTCTTCTGTCAGATCATCATCATCCCTTGATGTTAGCTTATGTGTCAGAAGCTTTCCTCTGATTTCTTCCATATATGTTAACTGCGATAGGCCAAATAAATAGATAAACTGCAAAATAATAATAACAATGAGAAAATTGGGCATGCAAGACATTTTCGATGAGATCAAGAAAATACATGCAGTGCAGCAGCAGAGTAACCAGATTGCTGACCTGAATATGATATGAATAGGATGATTTATAACTTGCTTTCTGCTGGAACAGAGTTTGTTTGTTTCTGATTCTTCCTCCACTGATTTGTGCTTGGATGTCTTAACGGTGAACGGGTATGCCTAAAAGTGGCTCGTGCCAACAGCCAGAGCATACATGGAACCAACTCCGAATGCCTGATTGGCAAGACCAGAAAGTTCTCTTCTTGCAGAACAAGTGTCAGCCGCATCTAATTGCGCCCACTGTCAGCACAAACCTCTCATGTACTCCGTAACAAGCAAGCATAGTCAAAACACAAGTGTAGGTGTGTCTGGGAATGAGATACTTTTGTTCAGAATTTCACATCCACAGAAAGGTCTCTCCTAGAAGCTTAACCATATCCACAGAGGCAGAGGCACACACACACACGGTCAGAGTTCTCTTCATCAGCGGTCGGGATAATTCAGCCGGCGTATTCCAGTACCATTTAGAGAAGAAGCGAGATTGGAGATTAGGAGTCCGAGTTAGAGGGGCTCGACAGATTCCATCTCCCAGATGCAGAATCCCAAGGGGAGAAATTACCACAGCTCGCGGAGAAACATACGGGAGGGGGGATTTCAGCTTTTGGAAGAGGGTATAGACAGAGGGAAAATGGGGAGAAATAAGAAAAGAGTCTTTAGGGCATCTCCAACGCGCGCACTCAAACCACCGTCCGCGATCGGATGTCCGGACGCAGCTTAACGAAATGTGATCTATTAAGTGGTATAACTTCATTTTATTGCCCAAACAGATGGCCAAAATTTACATATTTTTTCGTGTACACTTCTGTATCTAGTATTTATTTTCTATTCTGTTCTAGCTTCGTGTATTATCTTGACTGTTGCTATTTCTATTCTGTTCCATCATCCCCTTTGTCAGACCATTCATTTTCCATTTATCCATCTCGGCATCTCATAACGACAACCCGTGGAAAAAACTCCCCCTGATGACCTAAATGTCACAGTAACAACAACAACAACAACAACAACAACAACAACAACAACAACAACAACAACAACAACAACAACAAGAAGTAAATGGAGCACGCCCAGATCGATATACGAAATTCGAAACTGCGCTTGGTCTAACCTTTGCAGATAATGTATACCTAGGCAAGTCCATGAGAACGTACTTCTGATAGATCATCATAAGGGTAGGGCTGCATAATCCAACTGTTTTCTTTAGTTACTGATGATACCTCAGTTCTGAGAATGCACATACATCTTGAGAGATGTGCAACAACAGTGGTGCTCTGCTGCTGGAAAAACAGAGGGTGCTACTCCTGTAGCAATATAAATAGGCAGCCAAACAGACGAAAATGACCATTCGAACATAGAAAAACAAAACGATTGTTGCGGTTTGAAACAGTCACAAGGCAAGACAAACACAAGAGTAGTCTCAAGTAAAAAAAAATTTAAATGTGCAGTAATTTCTTTAAAAAAAGGTGCAGTCACAAACCAAATTGCCACCCTTACTTCTGAAACCCCAACTACTACTACTACTACTACACTGTCTTATCTTAAAAAAAGAATGTGCAGTAATTTCTTTTGCATATACTGTGTTAGTGAGCTAAGTAAATAAAGTACACTGCCTTCGCTAAGCTCTGCTGCACACCGTGATAAATTCCTTTTTAAGTAATCTATCCATCCTGGAAAACAATTGCAGCTTGCTGTTGGAGTGGCTGCGGTTTGGAATAAACCATTGCAATTACTGGCCTCTTCTATTTATCTCTGAAATTAAACCAGGACCCTTACGAGGAAATTGTTAATTGATTCATAATCTTGGTTGCAATCAGCATAGCATAAAATCAAGTCTGCCTTGCAAACAAATTGAACCAAACTGTTTCTATCAGGCAAATTGAAAGCAAGCCACCACTGTTTGATGTGTTGCAAAATGCAGGTTAACCCACACCCAAGCTACTAAACCAATCATTATATATTTGACCCACCCAACCGATAGAGTAGTCTTGTTTTTCTTTGAAAAATTGCTGAGAACAGCAAACAAGTTAACAAATCTGCGGTTCATACATGTTTACGATGTTTGGGGTAATCCTTTGAACCACACGATATGCTTCGAAATACTGTCCCTGGGCTGGTAAGAGATTTTTTTCATACTGGCTTGCACATCCCAAAGTAGCATACATTCTACGATTCACAGTTCATGGGACAACCACAGGCTAGGGAAACAACTCACATGAAAGGCCTATCAAACAACCACCATACCATAAGTATAAATTCTTGACTTGACGGTTCACAGAACAGCCTCACAAACATCATGTCTCAAGTACACATTCTTTGCAGGTACCGAGATTAGGTGTAATCTCAGCCGCTATACCAAGGTTTACAAATACAGGTACACAATATCATCGGTTGTGTATTAAGCACGGGACAAACTGCCTACTAACGTTTAAGTCAGCCAGTACATTGTTACAATGCTACTACAGATATGGCTGACGGTGGCAGTAAATGACATCAACACATTGAGATCATAGAGTATTATAGTTACACTTGCTCATGCACCATCGTCATCTTCAACAGTGTTGACACGCTCGCACTCATCGATCCATTCGCTGTATCTGCAGGACAAGGGGTTCAATTTTCAGTTCCAGGTGTGGTGTGGATAAACCTGACGGAGTTGCAACAACGAGTAAAGAGGTATTTGTTGGATTCTGACTTACACATCAATAGCTTCAGTGAGCGCTGCACCAAAGATAACAGAGAGTTAGTACAATTCTGAGAACATTAGCTCAACAAAGCTAAACAACTACTCCCTCCGTCTCATAATGTAGGACGTTTTTTGGCACTAGTGTAGTGTCAAAAAACGTCTTACATTATGGGACGGAGGGAGTACGTAACACTGTATTTCCTTTACAGGATATACTATCATACAGGTTCAGTTCTGATGAAAAGCAATTCAGTTAACTCAGACTAGGACATGATAAAATAGGGAGACACATAGCCATCTTACAGACATGATGGTGTGATTTAATGGCAGCCGAGCTCGCATTTGGCCCTGAAAGATTTACTACCTCGGCTATGCTCTATTATGACCTAGTTGATTAAAGTGACTAAACCCCCAAGAGTATATGAAATGGCATGGCTGTATGAAACTTGTAGACAAGCTATAGCCTGTTCCCAGAGTTGTAATCATTAGGTTGAGAAGGAACAAAACCAATGAGATTTGTTGTGTGGAATTTTCTGGCTGAAAATGAATCAGTATGGCATCTACGTCTACAATCAGAAGTTGTATGTAAAATTTGGACATACCATTTGCAGTGGTGCTGAAGCTTTCCTGGCAGATTTGACAATTGGCCTCACCAATCAGATTCTTCAGATCACTGAAGGAAGAAAGAAAAGGCCAGTCACAATGTTGAATGGGCAGCCATTCCAAATTAAGAAGAGAACAGGTGAAGATAGTACTAACATCCGGCATTCAACGCTGCTCCCATGGTTGCAGAATGGGCAGGAAAAGACGGTATCGAGCTTGTCCATCCGCTTCCTAGGGGGTGGCTTAGCGGCCGCCTTCCTCTTCCCCATGGTTCGGCTTCTGTCCTTCCTTCAAAATCTACAAAGAGCAGCAGTTAGAATCTACTGTATCTATGAAATGACGATGAGACGTTTAAAACACTAATGGAGTTGCTAGTCGCTTAGGAATCAATAGTTAATACAGTATCTTGTGAAAAATACAGCAATTTTACAAGCAAGGGAATCCAGATGGAGAGTACTAGTTGTTACCATAATAAAAAAAGCACCAAGCTATCATCATCATCCCTTGTAAAAGAAGCCGAAATTTGTAACCACGCAAGAGTAGACAGCACCCGAATCATACACATATCATCCACAAGAAGGAATCCAGGAACACAACAGCAGGCATGACCCTGCCAGGGGCGGATCTGGCCCGGAAATTTCGAAGGCCCCATCCCCACCCTAGTGGAAGGGAATTGACCGATTTGATTTAACAAAAAAGAGAAGTGATGCTGCGGTGGATGAGAAGAAACAACCTAGCTAGCTGCTCATGCATACCTCAGACTCAGAGGGAGGGAGGAGATCCGGTGGCCGGACGAAGACTGGGACGGGGTGGAGTCAGCCGCAGGACGCCCCGGGGCCCGAGTAAGAAGGGCGGCGGCGACGGCGACTGCGCAAGGTCGCCGAGAGGCGGGATCGAGGCGGCGGCAGGTAGATCCGCTGCCCGGGGTTGGAAGGGAAAGGGGGTGCGAGGGGAGAGGAAGGTGGGCAGGGGAAAGGAATAAACGAAAAGCCAAAATTCTTCTTCTAAATCTCCATTGAAAAGATGGACTTTTTTTTCTCATCACACGCTGAAAGTGACACGCAACCGTCGCTGTTTTTCAATCTGGGACGCACCGTGTTCCAACTCTAATTTCACCTCTCCCTTCGTTTCTAAATACAAGACGTTTTGGTCGACGCGGATTTTCGAGACATGAGGCCACGCGAAGTCGGAATCTTATTCGTCCGTGCGCCCATCGCAATTGCTACTTATTATAGCCCGTTTCCAATACCTGACACATTAATCGCCAGCATTCGCGAATACGTGGTGCTATACACCCGGCCGTGGACCAGACGACATTTATCTTCATATGGATACAGGCTTGTTTGCTAGCGCCCACGTCACTCTTCTGGAGATGGCATAACTGCTCTTCTAGATTCTTATCCAACTAGTCCCCTGTGGAGAAACAAAGGCGGAAGAGGAGATGGGTTCTACGCACATGGAGCAGCCCCTTGAAGGTTGGAAATCCCTGTGTGATCTGTTTTCCTTGTTTTATTTCTCTATACGAAGCAACATGCCCACCTGCAATCATCTCTCCCTTGCCGGGTGCCATCAGGCTAGCCATAGTGGGGTAACTTAGGTAATAATTTAACACATCCCAAGATAATTCTGCTTATGTGACAAGTATTTAATGAGGAAAGAGGTGCTTGTGGTAACCTAGGTATCTACGAGCACATACTGTAACATAGCGCTTCTTGAGGCAAAATGAGTCTATAAGCTAATAAATGAAACCATCTATGACACTACTACTTAATTACTTTGCACTATGAAGATAGTAACTTAGACTAGTGTCATATGCATGACACTAGTATAAGCTACTCCCCACTATGACCAGCCTCATACGGTGCAGGGGCAGCTGGGTGTAATTGATGAGCGCAGGGATGTTTAATTTGCCATAACGCTGGCTGTCCATTGCTGAATTATTGCCCATGGTTGGGGTGTGGTGCACACGCATCATGGTATTAATGACGTCCCTGCCTGCTGGTGTATTTTCATTTGTTGTGTAGTACTCTTTTCTTTTTTTAGTTTGTATATAAGGTTTGGTCAAAGTCAATTTTTATAAAGTTTGACTAACTTTATATTAAAAAATATAAACATTGACAATATGAAATCAACATTATCAGATGCATCACGAAATGTATTTTCATACTATAGTTTTAATATTGTAGATGTTTATATTTTTATATATAAATTTGGTCAAATTTTATGTAGTTTGACTTTGACCAAATCTTATATGCGGAGTAAAAAGAAACGGAGGGAGTACGGCATCTCACGAGTAGAGTAAAACTGTATCACGACTTGCGTTAATGCTCCATGCACACAACCGTTGGAGTTGTATTATTGATAGGCCAGCATGTGCTCGCAGATACGCGCAGTACAGATACCACACAGGAAAACAAATACATATGGAAACTATGGCAATCCCATCGCATAAGAGAGCATTTTCATAGTTTGTTCATGAAGATCATGGCCATGAGGAGCAGGTTCACAATGCCGAGCAAGAAAATGTTCCTCAACCATTCTTGATTATGTTCACAAGAAGTGAAACATGGACATAGACCGACCGATGCACATGTGAAATCAGATGTCCCCAGCTCGCGCTGAAGTACTACTGGGAAGTGGCAGCATTGACAAGCAAGCTGGAACCTTAAAAAGGCCGTGAGGACCATGGTGCAGCTAGCCATTGGGACTGATGGACACGCGCCTGAATTCAATGCCCGGGCCTGCCCTGCGGGCCATCTCCTGCAGATGTCAGGTGCAAATACGTGGGCTATACCAAATGATATACGGATGGTGGGAAACGTTATACCGGCCATAAGTATTCGAGTTGCACGAATCACGTGGCAACATGCAGTGTGGATTTCGGCATCGCGTGGCCGCATGTCCACTCGCGATTATTCGACGTTTTGATAGTTTAAATTAGACTGCCCAAAGTCTTAGACTAATCACAATGACAGTAACTTTAAGGGTAACAACGGATCCAACTCAGCAAATTTGCCTACGTAGCAATGAGTTAATGAGGAGAGAGATAAATTGAGTAACTTAGTACCATAGTTACCGTAACATCACATATCCCAAGACAATATGAGTCTATAATCCAATAAATGAATCTTTGCATGACATAACACATGTGTTACTACCCACTATGAAAGTAGTAACATAGTCTAAAACAATGTATTATGTTACTAATATAAGTTACTCTCCACTTTGGCCCTTTGACAAATACTAGTATTTCCGGACGGAGGGAGTATCTAAGAACGGAAATAGTATTTGTCAAAGGGCCAAAGACGATATAAGTACCACAAACCTTTGTTTTTAGAAAAAGTATCACAATTACTTACAAACACATCCATACATAAACATAAAATTACATTCAACTTTTTGAAGGTGCCTAAGTCTTCTTCCTCCTGAATCCATCAGCAGCGCATCGTGAGTATAGCTCGATGCCACCTCTAGGCCTCCCCCTCGACGACGCAAACTTTTAAAAACTCATGACCTTGTCGAGGCAGCGACCAAAAAGTTGTCGATGTAGACTAGGAAACACCGGCAGCTGCGATCTACAAAGCAAATCGTCGCCCTAGAGAAGAAAACGCCGAAGGGGCATGTAGAAACTCCGAAAACCATGAACTATGGCTGAATTCAGATGAATCCACTAGAAACCTAAACCGAGCGGATCTCGCCCTCTCATCGAAGGCGGAACAAAGAGAAAGCGCGTATTTTTCGTTTCCGAGATGCACGTTCGTGCCTCTCGCAGAAGCAAAACCGTGACTTTTACGAATGGTATAGAAAAACAAAATATATGTTTTTTTGTTTCTGAGAGGCACGACCGTGCCTCTCGCGGAAGCAAAAAAAATGCATTGTCCAAAAGCTAAGGAAGACCGGTGAAAACCTGAAAAGACAAAAACCCAGGAAAAAATTATTTTAAAAAATGAAAATGCGTGTGATAAAAAGAACCGAAGGAAGCGCCCAGAGCACGACATGTGAGCACGCTCTCAGCCCACCCTAGCTAGTTGCTAGGCGTTAGTTGGGCTCGGCCCATTACTGTTTCTCTGATTACAGATCCAAAAACCTGTGCAAACAGCGTAATTCGAAACGAGAATCTTCATGTTGAACACGGAAAGCACAACCAGCTCACACCCCACACTTGACGTGCTATATTCATTCTTGTACGCCTAAATGCAGATAGTAAAAAAGCAGCTCTTTTCTTTTTCTTTCTTTTTGATTTTCTTAAATATGTGAACTTTTCAGAATCGTGATATTTTTTCTTTTTATTCTGTGGAAATGTGTGAACTTTTTCATCAAATTCGATGATCTTTTTTCAAATCCGATGAAATTTTTTCAAATCCAATAAACTTGTTTCAATTTTAATTAAAATTTTCACATTTATGAACTTTTTTGAAATTCGATGAACTTTGTTTAATATATGATGAACTTTTTTTCAAATTCGATGAACTTTTTAAAACTTGATGAACTTTTTTGTCAAATTTGATGATGGTTTTTAAAATTCAATTAAAAAATTCCAATCTTTGATGAAAATTTTCAAATTATTTAAATGATAAAAAAATCCCGATTTGAGAACTTTTTTTGAAAATCGATGAACTTTTCTTCAAAATGGATGAACTTTTTCATATTTGTGAACTTTTCCTGAAAATTAATGAACTTTATTTCAAATTTCGTTTTAAAAATAATTTAATGCTTTATTAAAATAAAGGTGAACTACCACTGTTTTCTTGTAGTGAATAACATAGCGAGTTTGATACAATGGTTATTGCGGTAGGTTATCTACCTTGTGGTGCCTGAGTTCGAATCCAAGGTTTCCCAAAATTGATGTTTACTTTTCTTCACCTTTCCTTTTTGAACAGGTTGCTGGGCCGGCCCGCTTCGCGTTGCTTGCGAGCGCCAGAAGTGCCAACTGGCGCTTAAAGCGCGGATTAGGAGCTCCCTAGTTGCTCCCCCAAGAAAGGTTTGAAAAATGGATTAACTGGGCCTGCCTTATGCATCCAGGAGCTAGCGAATTAGCGTCGAATAGGAAATGGCTCAAGTAATAGCGTTGACATACCTACCTAGCTGACAAGCGCTCCTTCGCGAGCCTCCCAACAACCACTTGGGGTGGGAGCTAGCAAATTACCGTCAAAACAAATGCTTAGCTGTCGCCATGTGTCGTGCTCTAGGCGCTCCCTCCGGATTTTATT
Source organism: Triticum urartu (assembly GCF_003073215.2). Lineage (NCBI taxonomy): Eukaryota > Viridiplantae > Streptophyta > Magnoliopsida > Poales > Poaceae > Triticum > Triticum urartu. The sequence continues at coordinate 562,589,834 of NC_053022.1, read as the reverse complement.
TTTATTTTATCTTTTCACATGTTTTTTCGGCTTTTTAGACCGTTTTTTCGGTATTTTGGTTTTCCACCAGTCTTAGCTTTTGGACAAATAAACTGAAGCAATAAATTGCGCGAACAAACATGTTTTTTTGCTTCCGCGAAAGGCACCGATTTGATTTTATTTGAGGTACAGAAATGCATCCCGAAAACAAAAAAAACATGTTTTCTCTTTTTTTGTTCTTTCGAGAGAGATACGGTTTTACTTTCGCGAGAGACATGACCGTGCCTCTCGGAAACGAAAAACGCGTTTTCTCTTCTTCTTTTTCTTCCGCGAGTGTGGCTCTCGGAAATGAAAAAAAATATTTTCTGTTTTTTTCATGAGAGGCATGGTTTTGCTTCCGCGAGAGGTACGGTTTTACTTCTATGAAAGGCACGGTCATGCCTCTCGGAAACGGAAAGAAAAAACATGTTTTCTTTTTTTTTCTTCCCTAAGAGCATGGTTTTTCGTCCGGTATTTTTTGTAAATTTTTTTTTGCCAAAACCTATCAACATAGAATCTAGTTTTGAAGATCTCGACACGAGGAATCCAATGATAAAAATAGTTTGAGATTCGAACGAATGGTTTAAAACATAAAATGTTTTGAATAAACGGATCTATGAAAAAAAACTCACAGGTTGCGACAAGTGACGCACATGCCGCGTGCCACTTATCGCAACCTATGAAGGTGGAAGTTATCTTTGAAAGGAGTACTCCTTAATTAGTGATTTTACCTTTTTTTAGGCAACATTGTCATACCTTCCCGCAAAAAAGAAAACAAAATCAAAGCGTTGTTAGAGCATCTCTAGCAGATCCGGTAACCGCGTGTCTCACAAAATGCGTATAGGGGCTCCCGCAAATTATTTTTACGGTGTGGTGAGCGCTCCGGTCGAACAGACCCCGCAAACGTTTTGCGGTCCTGTTTGCGGGATCTGTTCGGCCGGAACGACAGCCGCATCGTAATTTTTTTATAAAACATCAAATAAATTGCAGATTTCATAATGTCAATTGAATGGAATCTAAAAATAATCTGCGCCACTTTTTCTTCGGTCCTGTCTCAAATTCGTCGCGAGATGCAACAACACTAGTTTTTCATCATCGTCGTCGAGGATCAAATCTTCTATGTCTGAATCGTCAGACAAAGACGACGAGGACGAACTCCAATCCATCTACAATATGCACACAATCCAGAATGAGCTTCACCTGAACCCAATCTGGGCGAAAATTGAGCACTAGCCGGAAAGGGTTTCACCTGAACATACCTTGCCGAAGCAAGCCGCGTCGCAATCCCTTTTCTCCTCTCTTCGGCCGACCGGGGCTGCCCCTTTCTTCTTCCCACCGTCCGACGCCGCGCTGCCCCTTTCTTCTCCCCTGGCCGAAGCAGCGCCGCGCCACCCTCTTCCCCCGACGTGCGTCGCTCAAAGTAGGCTGAACGGAGCGGATCCGCAAGGAACGAGCCTGCACACCGAGCTCCTGGGTGAATCCATGGTGTCGGCACCGGCGGCGAGCTGCCGGCGCAAAAGGTTACCTCCGCTACCGAAAGTTGGTAGAGTGGATGCGATGCGGGGCTGCCGGAGGCGGCACCTAGGGGCGGGGATTTGCAGCGGCGGCGGAGAGTGGAAGCGGGAAACATAAGTGGGCGGAAACGCTTTGCGTCAATGAAAAGGGGAGCCTACAAAATTGGGTGGGTTCCTGCACATATGGAGGAAATGGGCTCGTGAAATCCGGGATCCCACAGAAAATATTTCTGGGATGACCTGATTTGGCGGATCTTCTTGGGCTGGGGATATGGGATGGATCCCGCAAACCGATGTTATTTTATGATAGACATGTTTATGATTACACTTACAGATTATAGTTGCTCATGCCATGCTTAAGTAGCCAGGAGTGGATAATGATTTATCTTAAATGTTAGCATGCACTAAAATGGTTGTGATGTAGTATGATGATATGGTATATGCTCCTCAGAATGTTTCGAGTGGCTTGACTTGGCACATGTTCACACATGTAGTTAAAATCAACATAGGCTCCATGATATTTTATGTGCATGGTGTTTATATCCTACTCATGCTAGTATTCAATGTTAGTTATTCACAACGCATGTTTATGACCATTTTTGCTCTCTAGTCGGCCGCTTCTCAACCTATTTGCTCGGCCTGATTTGACGGATCTGCTCGGGCCGGGGATACAGGATGGATCCCGCAAACCGACGTTATTTTAGCGGATGGCCCGGTTTGCGGGATCTGCTAGAGATGCTCTTACACCTACGTAGAACACAGGAGCGAGCGAGCAAAGCAAATATGATGGTCCAAAGCCAAGTTTCTGAAAGGTTCTAGAAGCTTTATGTTGGTTTCTTTTTTTCTTTCTTGTTTACTTGTTTTCATTATGTTTTGTTTTATTATTCCCCTTTTTACTTACATTTTTTGCTCCTTTTTAATTTTCTAACTTTTCAAATATGTGATCTTTTTTCAACTTCGTGAATATTTTTAAATTTTGGGTTTTCTAGTTTTGTGAATTATTTTTCATTTCATGAAAAAAATATTCCTAAACTTATGTAAATCCATGAACATTTTTTTAAATTAATAAACATGTTTTTGAATCTACAAATATTTATTCATATTCATGAACTAAAAGTGCGTTTTTTAAAAAAATATATTCAAAAACAAATGGGAACCTTGTGTTATATCCATTGGATCGGGTAGGCTTAGATCAATCCGATGATTTACCTTCTGCATGGCCGGATGAGCTTGAGCCGGCCGTCATGGTGACGGTGGCCGGGGATGGCAAAGAGTAGCGGTGGCGGTGCTTCCCGCCAGCACCGCACTAACCCTAGATCGGTAGGGGATTCGGTGGGGTGTACGGCGTTGCGACGAACCTCGTGATGCGAGCTGCCGGCCCTCACCTCTTTATATAGTGCAGGTGACAGGGGGCCGTCACCCATAGTGGGTTGAGCGCCCCCGATCAAGGCGCGGATCTAGGGGCCCGGTGGGCCGTTGGGCCCACACGGTGGAGATCATCCTAACATTCTCCTCCTTGATCTCAACTTTTACATTTGACCTTATGCTTTTACTTTACTCGTTTCGTAACAGATCAATACATAGAACATGTTTCATCGTCAGAGCTCAATTGCCGATAGAATCAAACAGCCACAACGTACCTCTCTGTTTTGAAACAAATTCTTTAACCGTGGGCCCTTTTATTGTCCGAAAATCTTAGACTATACCATAAAAACCATGTCGACTGTGTGTTCTTCGAACACACTGGGCGGTAAGCCTTTAATAAGCAGATCTGCAAACACTTGTCTGTTGCTTTTATGCTTCAAGCATTTCTACATAATTCCGGACTTTCTCCTTTACAGCGCATAACTCTATGTCAATGTGTTTGGCATCAACACTTGACTCGTTGTCATAGGAGCGAAAAACTTAAAATGGTTATCGATGTTGTCAACCATTATCAACTCCGGGTACAAGTCTCCTTAACCATTTTGCCTGTCCCTCAGCCTCATATCAAGCTATAAAATATCTTTGCATCACATTGATGATAATTGTTTCATTCTTTGGAGTTTTTCCACACAAAAACCTTCAAGTGTGAAAGTTAGCGACAATTGTGGATTTCGCTATACATTTCACAAGTCTTGTCTTTATACTCACAATCTTTTTAGAGCACTTATTTCTTTCAGCATGAGGCCGATATCTTTGACTCCATTCCATTGATCTATATATGGACTGGACATTGCCAAAACAACCCGGATACGTGAATTGTGTCAGGGTAATATATTGAGCTTCCAACAGCTGAAGCATATGGTACCATATCCGTTTTCAATCTTTTCTCATCAACTTTTGAAACATCATAGTTTCCAGTTCCATTACCCTTGACTATAAGAACAAGCGTAGGTTTTCTCGCATGCATACTTTAGAGACCTTTCTTAGCATGTCCATGCGACATTCCTAATACCCCATTTTATTCTTTTCTTGATGAATCTCGATATTTATAACGAGACACTTAGCGAGAACATTCATTTGGACTTTGAGGACAAGAACTTCTTTCACCTCCTGCAGTAGATTGACATCACCACTAGCAAGTAGGACTTCATCCACATGCACATGACTAGGAAATGAATATCCCATTCTATAACTTTGCACGAATAAAATTGTCCTCTCATTTTCTTTAACCCAAAACAACATTTGATTGTTTTAGTCCATAAAAGACTTCTTCAGGCAGTATCCCCTGTGTTCTTTACTTTCATCTGATGTAACTCAGATCATAATATCTTTCATCTGATGTAACTCAGATCATGATGTGCTACCAACACTCATTGTAATCTATTCAGTGCAAAACGCGCAAAAACCTTTCGATTTAAGTCGTGTTTTACACCTTTACATATTTCCTTTGGAGTCACTTGACCTTGTAAACTCTTTACAGCCTACTGTTTTGGCTTCATTAGAAATTACTCATCAGTCCCAACCATCGTCGGGATTCACCAATTTCATTTCATCTCACATAGTCTCTTATCATTTAGATAAGCAGACACTTCTCAAAGCTCGAATGAGCCTTTAAATGAGGTGGGATCAACCTCCATTTGAATTTCACTAACATAGACTTTATAGTAATCAAAAGTATCTGATTTTCTCATTCCTTGAGACCATCAGTGTCTCAGGTACTGGCACTTCTTTCATATGGGGATGTTGTTGCTCTGTCAATGCAAGAGGCAAACTAATTCTATAGTCTTTCATTTCCAAGAGGCAATAGTTTAACAGGGACCTGTATCACAAGATCCATGTTTACTCATTCATCCTTTATAGAGCTAACAACATGTGTTGTATAGGTCATACAACATGCTCCCCCAGATTACTCCATCTTCACTCAAAAATGGGTTTAAACTTTATAATTTGGGTTTATTCTGTTAAAACTTTCTTCTTTATGGCACTTTAAGCACCATCTTAGTATTCCTTACTCTGCTTTCAGAACTGTAAAGATCCAGAAATACAACTATTCTTTTCTTTAGGGGTATTATTATGACCGTCGTACTCCCCCAGACGATCACATTCTTCATTAATGGATATCGCATATTTCTTTCTTCCCCTCGAAATGTGGCAAGAACTTTTCTGTCACAATTTCGAAAACACATTCACAACTCTTGTGAATTGAGGAAACTTTGAGTATCTACTTCATTTATCTAATTACTTCATATGTAATGCAGTTATCTGTTAACTGGTATGGGAGTACTTCTTCCTTATTCCAAAAACTCAACAGAGTTCTTCATCATTAGTACTTTTGCAAGTCACACTTGCATATCATTCTTATCTTTAGGTCCGTCTGTAACTTTTATTCTCTTTGGATTTATTGAGTGTTCAATGACCGTTACACATAAGATGTACGGTCGATACTAGGAAAGCATAATAGCTACTCCATACTTTTCTCCCAGAGTGGGACACATTAAACACACATGAGTCGTCATATCTTTCTCCTGTCATACAAGATAAGTCCTTTGCCTACATTTCTCCTGCCATACAGGATTTTTGACATAACACTATGTCAACTTTACCCAGTTACGCAGGTATTTTCCCAGACTTTTTCCGCCATGCGGGTTTTATCATAATCATCTTTTCCGCTATGCGGGTAATTCCCTGTAAGGGACATAAATGCCAGAATTGGCTCTTTTGACTGCATATTCAATCATCAAATTTATAAAAAAATCCGAATGCTCTTTGACACACATGCTTGATCCGACGTTGGTCAAATTAAACACGCATGTTGCTTGTTTTATCTCAAATAATAGAGAGTACATGAAAGACATTCGTCAACCAAGACTCTCAATGATCTATCTCTTTTCTTTTGAAACCATTCTTTAGAGAGAACATACTATCTCACGTTATGACCTTTCTTGGTCATCGTTCGGGTCACAAGTACCTAGCCATTCGCTTTCACGAATGAAAACATGGAAAACTTTTAGTCTAAGAAAACTTAGCAAATAATCAACAATAATGAGCATAAAAATAACCCTACGTTGGTCTGGTTAAAAAATATGCACATTAAACTTTTGCAAAACTTCCTTTTTATACTCTAAATCATCGTTGTGGTAGAATTAGAATAAAACTCATTCTTCTACATTAATTCCATATCACCGTTGGGCGGAAATGGAAATAATGTATATAACTCATAAACAATGTGATGATAGTATTTCTATTAAACTACTTTGCTCAGAAATAATCATCATCATCAACTTTATTGCAGCAAGAACAAGAAAAATGCACTTCTTGATCTTTATCTGTTCTCTGAAAATTGATCACTTTGATACAAAATTTATTAGTATAATTATAGTACTGTTATCATCAACGTTGGTTAGAAAATAACAATACCATATTTTAACTTTAAAACAAATATCTTTCTTTTGTCATAGCGGAAACTATCTTAATATGATTTCACCCACAGGGGAAAAACATTGCTAAGAACAGTCATTCCAATTAAATTTTCCCATTGGTTCCAATTTAATTGGAGGATAAAACTTTTACTTTGCAGCGGAAACTTTACAATATTCTATCCAGAAATAATTCTGTGCTCTTTTGCTCTCTAAGCAATTTTAACCGACTGGTTCAAAATTGCATTAGAGAAGCAACAATTTAATATTTTACTTTAACATGCTCTTAAAAACAAAATTCTATGTAAACTTTTATTTTCTTGGTAAAAGAGCACTACGAATTATTTACGCAGCAAAAAACATGAATAAAAATTCATGAACTTTTTATACTCGTTACAGAAACTTTTCTTTTACTAAAGAAAATATTTGAACTTTATTATTTTCTTTATAAAATTCATGAACTTTTCTATTTTCTTTTCCAAAAACTTTTTCTGTTTACTTTTCTATTTTCTAAACAAAAAATTTCCTTGGAAAAATTTGCATAGAAAAACTATCTGAAATTTGCCCAAAACTTGGACAGAAAACAAAATAAACAAAAACAAACAAAAAAAAACTGCAGCGCAGCCCAGCCTCGGGCCAGCGCGCGCGGCTGCGGCCTTGGCCCAGCGTGCGACGCACGCGCCCACTGCGGCTGGCCACGGCCCAGCTCGCCACTGCCAGCCTCTCAGCTCTTTCGGCCCAAAAAGCCCGACATGAGCTAGGGTTTCAATCTCGGCCATTCAAGTTGATCTGATGGCTACGCGCGCATTTCGCTGGAAGAAAACAGGGGTCGACCCCCCGACCGAACCAGTTCCTCCCCTCGCGCGCTGCTCGCCTTCGTCTTTCCCTCGTCGAGGGTTTCGGACCTCGCCGGCGGCCGGCGACGGCGACGCATCACCACGCCGCGCTGCGCCGTGCGAGCTCCCTACCTTCCCCTTTCTTTCCTTTGGCAGAGAGATAAAGCTACGGCTGCGCCTCCTCTGCTCCCCCTCGCCTCTCCCTCTCGCTCGCCGCATCTAGTGCCATAGAGGCACGCGGCTGCGCCCCGGTCGCCGGTGACGGCGGCGAGCCGCGTCAGCGTGAGCCCTTTCCTTTCCTTTTCCCCTTTTGTTTTCTTCTTTTCTTTCATCCTTAACACCCCGTGGCAGAGAGAGAGAGAGAGAACCTGCTGACCCCTCTCCTCCCATTCGAGTTCAACGACGGCAGAGCGAACGGCAGCGGCGTCGTGGCCTTCCCCCTCGCCGGCTACGCGTCCACCTTGCGGTGAGCGCGCCGCCGTCGAGCGGATTGGTCGCAGTGCCCTTTGCCCCTTGCGGGGTTGTTCCGGACGGCTCGGCTTGCCGATGCCCGTTCGGATCGAGAGGAACTGGCCCGGCCGGAGTGGCGGCGCACTTTGCCGGCGGGGCCCGAGGCCCTCTGTCGGTGAACTTTCTCCTTTTTTGTTTGTTTCTGCCCTGCTAGGGTTCTTTGGAGGGGGGGGGGAGGGATTTTCTTTCTCTGTATGCACTTTGTACCGAAATTCTTAGCCTAGATGGCCTGATACCATTGTTATATCCATTGGATCGGGTAGGCTTAGATCAATCCGGTGATTTACCTTCTGCCTGGCCTGATGAGCTTGAGCCGGCCGCCATGGTGACGGTGGCCGGGGATGGCAAAGGGTAGCGGTGGCGGTGCTTCCCGTCAGCACTGCACTAACCCTAGATCGGTAGGGGATTCGGTGGGGTGTACGGCGTTGCGACGAACCTCGTGATGCGAGCCGCCGGCCCCCACCTCTTTATATATATAGTGCAGGTGACAGGGGCCCGTCACCCGTAGTGGGTTGAGCGCCCCCGATCAGGGCGCGGATCTAGGGGCCCGGTGGGCCGTTGGGCCCACACGATGGAGATCATCCTAACACCTTGAACATTTTTTGAATGTATGATTTTTTATAATGTGTGAAACACAAGAAGTCGCTTTTTTCTAAACTAGTAGCTGTTTTTTTCTGCTGATCAGCGAGAAGAAGCACCTAGGGAGCGAGTGAGAGAAGTAGGGCTGCAAAAAAAGTTCGAGGCGTGTGAGCTGATCGACTCATTTTTCGATCTTTCACGTGCCACTTTGGAAACGTTTTTCCTTGTAGATTCAAAGTAGTATTTTTTTTATTGTGTCGTGTTGTGTCTTATCTAGTTAATTACAATAAATGTTTTAGATTATATAATATTTTTTATTGTCTCATCTAACCCGCGAAATAAGCCGAGCACGAGCTACTTTCTACAGCTTGACCTTAAGCATCACTCAATTTGAGCTGACTCGAATTTTAGTATAAGTTAGGCTAAGTTAAGTCCAATTGGCTCAAACTTGACTCGTTTGCAGCCCTAGAGAGAAGTGGCTGGTGGAGCGATCAGCGCTAATGGGCAAAGAAAAGGAGAGTTAAACCGATATTTTACCAAGTCCAATACCAGTCCCTGCGAGCGGGCGGCAACGTGAGCCGGTCCGTCATAATAGTTGCACGTCGCCGGCTCCGGTGCATCGCCACTGCTCCAAGCCGACGTGAGAGCATCTACATCCTAGGTGGCCCAAGATGGATGGAATGATCATCGTGCATGACGCTGCATGTAATAAGTGTTTTAAAAATAGAGTATGTAGTTGCAAATGATAAATTTTGAAACCCATTCGGTCACTGTCCGCGGTCGCTTGAGAGTCCAAATATGGAACCTGCGGCTGCGGCTGTAGATGATGCTTTGAACGCCTCGGCGGCCTTCTACGGTTCTACCCTTGTCTGCCAAGGGCGACGCTGACGTGCGCATGAGAAAGGTGTGTGACGTGCGCGGGAGAAAGATGTGTGAAGGTGCGCATGACGGCATGAGAAAGATAAGCTGATCGACAGTCTCCCTGCTTTCCCGCATGGGAAAAGGAAACAAGTCATGTGCTTCAAAACCTTTGTACGCGCTGATAAAGCCCTGACCGCTCTGGATTACATGGTACTAAATCCATACATTATGCCTGCACTCCACGCATTTGCGCGTGTTGACTGACCTACCAGCTCGCCTCATAAAATCACCTGGATGGGCCAATGTCGCTTTATAAAGCAAGATTCTCCGTTACGCCCTCTACTAAATTCCTGCGTACGTACGTACGTACGTACCTGCATTTGGGCGTGTTGATCGAGCTGGGTACGAAGCTACCATGCAAAAAGAAAAAGAAAAATCCTAGCTAATAGTAATCGCTTTGGTCATCTAGTACTCCCTGCGTAAAGAAATAGTAATGATTTAAAAGCGTTTTTATATTTCTTTACACAGGGAGTATAATCTAAGACACATGTATAAATAATCTAACAAACGGGAGATGAATGAAACTGCGCGGAAGATAGCAACGCCGGCCTGCCAGCTCCGATTTCCGACAAGGCCCATGCTCCAGTGTGGACGCACGCTCTCTCGCGGTGTTTTTCTAGCTAGGAACGGGCCATCCGATGGTGGTGCACTGCAGACGTTGATGATGTCGCTCACTATATGAACATAGTTTGTACTTTTGTAATGAAAATGATGAGCTGGTCTGGCCTTGGCATTTGAAAAGCGAAAATCACTTTGTAACTTTTACGTCAATATATTGGGGCTCTATTCTTTTTCGTTTTGGATAGAAGGAATGAAAGCCTAGTTTCCGTTCAAAGCAACCATGAGGTCTGCAGATGCGAAGCAGTAAAGAGTTCGCCCAAGTTTTACTTCCATATGGATTACATACCAAGAACAAATAATGATAACAGCTTCATCAGCGACAAAACGATAATGCATGCAGAAAGTTGAGCTACATTTCATTCCAGTCAGGCTATGCGTGTCCCTTCAGGCTGGTTGGAGTGCTTGCTTCACTGCAAAGAGGTCACCATCGCGTATGAGCCCAGCAAGTTGAGAGCACAGTTAACATCCTCCGTGGCCCTTGCAATATTACACACCGGAATACAACGGCGTTTCTTTGTTTGAAGTGCACCAATATACACGCCATAGATAGAGTTACGGGGTTGAGATTACAGGGTTAAGACCTTCGTGTTTTCTCCCGCAATCCGAAGACAAACGTGAAGGGCTTTGCGATAGTCCAGGCCGCTGCCACGCCCGCTTTTGACCGCCCCGACCCACCAAAAAAAAAAACCCGCCCACGGAAAAAATGTGGGGAGCATTTGACACTATGGGAATGTCAAAACACGTCTTATATTTTGATACGGAGGGAGTACCTATTTAATGAGGAAAAGAAAGCAGCCATATGGGGGTTAGCCCACTCTGCCTCCTCCGTTCCAACTTCCCAGCGCCCGCGTCGCCCCCCGCTCGGGCGACTAGGGTGGCTCCCCAACCCTAGCCGCCGACGGGGCCTCGCCCATCTTCCTCCCCTCCTCCCGCCGCCGCCGGAGGACACCGCCGGCTTGCGCCCGGAGGCCGACGGCGGTGGCGGTGGCTCTTCCTCCCTCCCGCATCTCAGGGGTGGCGGGGCCCCAACATGCGTGGAGGTGCGGCCAATCTAGAAGCGACGACGTTGGCTTCGACGACGGCGGCGGTCGGCCCTGCCTCGGGCCACGGGCGGCTGCTGCGGCGGCTGGCCTGGATCGGGCGGCGCCGCGATGCGGTCTTCGACGGGAGGTCATCTGGCTTTAGATCGGCGGCGCGTCGAGGGCCTGGTGGACTGCTTGGCGGCACCCATGGCAGATCTGTTCTGGCCGGTGTAGCCGGTGGTGGTGGTCATCTTCTTCGTCGGCGGTGGCCGGCCAGAAGTTTGGTGATCGGATCTCGAGATCCATCATCTAGTCCCGGCTGCGAGTTGGGGAGACATGGTTGCCGGTGAAAACCGAGCCGACGACAGGCAATGGCGGCGTTCTACGCCGTTACCTTGATGAAGGCATCATCGTGTAACTACTGTCGACCCACTCGTACTGCTCCGGGGGAAAGCCTAGGATCTGGTGTTCCAGATCGGATAATGGCGGCACTGCGGTGTCGTTTCTCTCTTGGGAGCATCGTTTGTGGAGCAGCGTCGGAAGTCAGAGGCAGGAGGTGGAGCGGCTTCATCTTGCACGGAGCTTCGGTGGAGATGTCAAGTCATGCCTGACCGATAGGTGCTACGCTTTGTCATGCCTGGTCGGCAGGTGCTACGCACGACAAATCTTCCAAGGACTTCAAGGTGTGTCGGCTGGTGGTACTTGGCAGCATGGCGCTGAGGTGTATCAGTGGCGATCGCGACGTGCTCAGTTGTTTGCGCGTAGGGAGGAGGTGCCATTGGGCGCCCTGGTGGCGTCGACGATAGCTAGGCCGAGCAAAGTTGATGCACCAGTACAGTTCTGAAGATGGAGCGGTGGCAGTTGGCGGCAGCGGCCTCTGAGAGCACACCGGACCAGTGTGTGCCCCAGACCCGGCAAGTGGCTAGGTTGGGGTCTCAGGTCTTAGATGTTAGGCTTGGCTGCGATGTCTGTTTGGTATTAGGCCCAAGCTATCTGCGCCCCTACATCAACTGGATAGGTGTAGCGACAGTTTGTTGCTTAGACGGCGGCTTTAGTCTTACTGTTGTATGACTTTGTAAGGTCTTGTGAGAATAGTTAATAAAGTGGCCGTATGCATCGCCCAGATGCAGAGGCCGGGGGTCATCCCTTTTTTCTAAAAAAAATATATATGATAATATAGATACAAGTCTTAGCATCAGATCCAAGACATTTCATAACTTTTCTCTCAAAAAAAGACATTTCATAACTTTTCTCTCACAGCACTAAAATTAGGAGTAGTCCACTAGAATCACTATATCTAAACACCTATTTAACGTCATTAGATATATAGGATACAGTGCACTGATTACCCCCTAGAGAAAAACATCTCCAATTCATTAAGAAAAACATCTCCAATGTTTTACCACTGGTAGATTGTTTCACCACAAAAAACCAACAGAAAGAAAATAAAATCTAGCAGCATATTTACCAGAATTCTGGCATTTTTCATCGGAAATCACTCCTGGCTAGAGCATATCATCCTGCCGTGCTAGACGTAATTGTGGGCCATACTGTCACTGGCATTCGTTATTGTCAGACCGCGTAAGGACGACCAACTAAGAGTACTATACGTTTGGAATCTTTAGGTTTTACCCAGTAAATTGACGCTTTAAATCTAGATCCCGTGACGCCTGCTGGACGAGCACAGCAGACTGGAGTATACGGCTTTATGGGTCTTTCTTATTTCGAAAGAACAACTGAAAAAAGCTGCAGACAAGCGCGCCGGGATACCATGAGAAGTGGCTGCGAAGTTGCTCAGAGTAATAATGTGTTAGGCGAAACTTGCAGACCAGATCATGTTTGCGTTTCCAGCTTTGGATTTGATTATTAAGCAAGCTGCGTCCCAGGTAGTGTTATCCGGTGCTAACGCCTTGGGAGGAAACAGCGCCATGAACAGCTTTTGAAGCTCTATATGCATGCATGTAGCATAATGCACACAAGGTATTTTAAGCCTCCAAAACCATACTTTGAAAGTATTTTTCACGTTTGGGATTAAGGAAGGTTGTAAGCAGGCAGTGGCGTCCCAGGGCAAAATAAGAAACCTTTGCGAAAATTACGAAAACTGAATTCTGTTGAGACTATGGAAGACTCATTGGCTGACGCGAACGGCATGGCGTGGAGAGCTAGCCATGGTGGTTTGATGAAGGAGAAGAAGAGCTGGGAGCCTGGGAATCACTTAGAGCATCTCCACTCGCCCCCCCCCCCCCCCCCCCCCCCCCCCCCCCCCCCCCCCTCCCAAGCCTCTTTTTTATCGCCGGCTCGAAAAAACCGGTGACTGCCCCAGAAGCTCAGTTTTCGCCGGTTATGATCAAGATTGGCGCCGGCGGACTCAGGCCAAACCCGCCGCGCTAGGGGCGTCGGGGGAAACGTTTTCGGAGAAAGCCCGGTGGACCCGCCTAGTCAGCGGTTGCACGTCTCGTCGTCCTCATCGCCTCGTTCCCGCGGGAATCAATGCGAAGGCTGCTGTCGGCCAGCCTGCCATTGATTCACGGGCGGCTGGCCTGGATCGGGAGGCGCCGCGATGCGGTCTTCGGCGGGAGGTCATCTGGCTTTAGATCGGCGGCGGCGTCAAGGGCCTGGTGGACTGCTTGGCGGCACCCATGGCAGATCTGTTCTGGCCGGTGTAGCCAGTGGTGGTGGTCATCTTCTTCGTCGGCGGTGGCCGGCCAGAAGCTTGGTGATCGCATCTCGAGATCCATCATCTAGTCCCGGCTGTGAGTTGGGGAGACATGGTTGCCGGTGAAAACCGAGCCGACGACAGTCGATGGCGGCGTTCTACACCGTTACCTTGATGAAGGCATCATCGTGTAACTACTGTCGACCCACTCGTGCTGCTCCGGGGGAAACCCTAGGATCTGGTGTTCCAGATCGGGCGATGGCGGCACTGCGGTGTCGTTTCTCTCTTGGGAGCATCGTTTGTGAAGCAGCACTGGAAGTCAGAGGCAGGAGGTGGAGCGGCTTCATCTTGCACGGAGCTTCGGTGGAGATGTCAAGTCATGCTTGACCGACAGGTGCTACGCTTTGTCATGCCTGGTCGGCAGGTGCTACGCACGACAAATCTTCCAAGGACTTCAAGGTGTGTCGGCTGGTGGTACTTGGCAGCATGGCGCTGAGGTGTATCAGTGGAGACCGCGACGTGCTCAGTTGTTTACGCGTAGGGAGGAGGTGCCATTGGGCGCCGTGGTGGCGTCAACGATAGCTAGACCGAGCAAGGTTGCACCAGTGCAGAACTGGGCAATAGCACCGGTTCGTAAGGCCGTTTAGTGCCGGTTCGGTAACCGGCACTAAAGTGTGGGCACTAAAGGCCCCCCCTTTAGTACCGGTTCAGCACGAACCGCTGCTAACGGGCAACCACGTGGCACGAGCTAGCTCTGGGGGCAGGGAGCCTTTAGTACCAGTTGGTGACACCAATCGGTATTAAAAGGTTGGGGGGTTTTGGGTTTATGATTTCTTTTTCATTTAATTTTGTGTTTTTCATTTAATTCTTTTTCGTTTGCTGGTATTTTACGATAGTACATATTGTACACATTATGCATATATATAAAATAGAATTTCTAGTAGAACCGATGATATATTGTAAAATACACATAAACTGCAAATTTTTTTATCTTATAATCTATATTTTTATTTTCTTATGCCAAATTTTACGTAATGAATCAATAGGAATGTAACTATTTAAATTGCAAACGTAATTTAATTATGAAATTATCGTAAGATTACCTCGGATGAAGAATAACTTATTCTGCACCCTGAGTGATGAATAGTAACACTACATATATATATATATATATACAATTAGCTAGCTATATACAATTTCTCCTAATTGGTGCCTTCGTAACCAGTGACATTAGCCTAATTGGTGCCTTCGGAGCACGATGACAATTGGAAGTGATTCATGGGGGCGGTAGCGGGTAATAGTATTCTCCTTTGGGATCTATGACCCGGTCGAGCAAAAATCCCGCTATTTTCTCTTGAATTGCTTCTATGCGCTCCTCTGCTAGGAGCTGCTCCCGCACCTCTCTGAACTATTAAGAAGGAGATCAATATGCATGTGTATTAGTTTTGTGACTAGATATCGATAATGGTGTAAAAATTGTGAATAGTGTTCTGACAAACGTACCCAGTCCTGTCTTTGAGATCTGCTCCTTTCGGACACCATCATGCGAATGTTCTCGCAAACGTAGTATGCACACAGATTATTCCCCGGCGCATGCTTCAGGGCCTTTACGAGAATGGAATTTGATCAGATAATAATTAATCAAGCATGATAATTAAAGAGATGGCAGCTAGCTAGCTAGTACTACTTAATTACTTACCTTGGGTCGATACCATTTCAGCTTTCGTTTCCATTGGCCTAGAGTGACGCTGATGAACTTTGCCCAAGCCCTGCCCGCCGACAAAGAAAATGAATAAAAGGGTTATTAAATAGTTCATATCAGGAAATGACGAACTAAATAGGTCGAGATATAGTTAATAATGATTGAAATTACCTGTTGACTATCCCAAACAAGATGGTGTAGTCACTTTCTTTTTTAAGTAGTGAGTCCAGCATTTCAACTGTTCCTTCATCAACTTTAATGATTAACAAGATCCAGTGAAATCTGCATGCACACACATTTGCATGTCTTAATTAAGCGGACATATGTAAGCAAAAACATGTAGGTAGATAGTAGGCAAAAATAGAATTTGTAGTACAAGACAGTGTGACTCAAATTGTAAGGAAGTAGTATATCTTCATTGGTATTGAGGCGCTTGAAGAACTCTAGCATGCTTTCATCTATACTTTTTTTTCATAATATGCATCTAATTTCCATGTGTATTCATTAATGGTATTTGGGTCAATGAACCCAATGCCATAGCGTCCATCTTTTTTCATTTCATACATCTTCATCCTGCATAATACCACAGAAAAGAATATAGTAAGGATAATTACAGGTAATGATTGATCAAAATGATCACTACAGCTAGCTTGAGACTTAAATTACAAAAAGAAATCACTTACAGACAATAGCAACTGATGATAGATTTGTCGAGTGCGTCTTGATTGTATAACTGAAATATCTGAATACTCAGCGGGCACAACTTTCTCATGGAAGTAATGATCCTTCTTGACATTCACCATGAGGGACTCTCGATTGGAAATCTTGGTAATGTCCATGTACCATTGATGCAATTCATACATTCTCGTTGGGAGCTTCTTGACCTCGTCTGGCTCGACCAAAGGTTGGCCCCGGACATATTTCCGTTTTATTTCCTCCTCTCTAAGCGGAGACATGTGCTCGATATCGAGGAGTTTTCCAACAGTGATCTTGAGCATTTCAGCCTGCTCAATATGCTGCTTGGTTATTACCACATCGCTCAGCTGGGAAACGTTAACGGTTTGCCCACAATAATATTGGGCGCGCGTACTCTCATGTGTTGTTGGCACAACAAGCGGGGGGATTGATTGCACCGCCTGTTCTCCCAGCTGGGGAACGGTTTTACTGCATTTTTTGCCAGCTGATTTGCTCGAGCTCGAGCTCACCTCATTCCGTAGACGTGCTCGATTTAACTTCCCGAGGTGGCGCTCATAGTCTGTGTCAACAGGCTTGGGAGCTGGTGATCTAGCCATACGAATGAAGTGGTCAATCTTTTCCTCAGGCACTTTCTCCCTTGGCGGCGGTGGCGGTTTCGGTGCAAAATGGGCTTCCACCTCGGCCTTCGATATGGCTGCGTTTTCCTCCTCGGACTTGTCGTAAGGCCTCTGTGGAAGAGGCGCGAGGCTGCTTGGACCATATTGAAATCGCTTGCGTCCGCCTGTACCTCCCATCCTACCTCGACTTGTACCGCTACGCACCATAGCTGCGGCGGCTCTCTTCCGTGATTGCTGAGGCGGCGGAGACGGCTGACGTGGCTGAGTTGGACGAGGAGGAGTGGCCTGAAGCTGTGCCGGACTTGGAGGAGGAGTGGCCTGAAGTTGTGCCGGACTTGGAGGAGGAGTGGTCTGACGCTGTGTCGGACTTGGAGGAGGAGTGGCCTGATGCTTTGCTGGACTTGGAGGAGGAGGAGTGGCCTGACGCGTTGGTGGACTTGGAGGAGCGGGAGTCTGCTGACTCGGTGGCGGACTTCGACGAGGAGTCGGCTGACGCGGTGTCGGTGGCCTTCGAAAGATGATGTAATCCTTTCTCCATAGGATGATACGATGTTTGGCCTCTCCCAGTGTGTGCTCCTCGTCACCTCCAGGAATGTCAAACTCTAGCCCCGAATATTGGTCCACCACCTCATCAACCAAGACACGAGCATAGCCCGCTGGAATCAGGTTGCAATGGAAGGTTGCCTCGGGGGGATTTGTGAAAGCAACGACGTCCACCACCTTCATGGATATGTTCTTCATTTTGAAGTGTAGCTCGTAGTTAGTGTTCTCCATGATGTCATCCACGGGGTATATATCCAGCATTGCGTCACCCGGGGCGGAACCCACGTTGCTTCTTGGCTAGGATGGGATGGTGCTATCCAATGCTGGATCATCCGCTAGCTGCTGCAGCTGCTGAGACCCCTTTGCTGGCTAAGTGAGTCGATCTGCTCTTGCTGCCGCTGAAATTTGACTGCCAAATCCGTGTGCGCTGATTCTAGGCCTTGAAGGCGTTCATAGTCCAGCTTCCTCTACTCCTCCTCCATCTTCCTCTTCTTCTCCTCCGCAATCTTCTTTCTTGCACGGGTTCTGTAGTCGGCGTTCCAGTCCGAAAACCCCTCATACCACGGAATAGCGCCCTTGCCTCGTGTTTTTCCCGGGTGTTCAGGATTTCCCAGGGCACGCGTAAGCTCGTCGTTCTCTCTATTGGGCTGGAACACCCCCGATCGAGCTTCTTCTATTGCAACAAGTAGCTTATCTTCGGCTCCATTCAGACATGCCTTCTTCGAAACTTTGCCTGTCTTCGGGTCCAACTCCCCCCATGCGCATAGAACCAAGTCCTGCACCTGGGGGCCCAGCTCAATGTTTCTGGAGTGACACTTGCATCCTCCATCTCTTTCTCAGACTTAGCCCACTTAGGCATTGCCACTGCGTAGCCACCTGGCCCAGCTTATGGAACTTATCCTTTTTTTGGCATTGGCCTTGTTTATTCTCGACCATTCCTTAGATAATTCCGAATCCTTGAATTTCACGAAATCGTCCCAATGAGCACTTTGCTTCTCTAGTGTTCCCTCGAATACTAGAGTCTTCCTTCCTCCCTTGACGTACTTATCCCATACACGATTCTTGTGGTTGTTGAATGCAACCGCCATCTTCCTAAGAGCAGCGTCCTTGACTTTCTCCACATCTGCATCTGTGAAATGATCTGGTAGGGTGAAATGTTCCATGAGAGTTTCCCAAAGCAGAATTTTTTGTCTGTCGTCGACAAAAGTAAGATCTGGACGTGGCTTTGCTGGCTCTCTCCATTCTTGAAGGGAGATCGGGAGTTGGTCCTTCACAAGAACTCCACACTGACGAATGAACTTGTCCGCAATCTTCTTAGGCGCTAATGGTTCGCCATTAGGTTTGATGGCCTCGATATTGTACTTTACGCCCTCCTTCAACTTTTTGTTCAGGCCTTGTTTCCTACTGCCTGAAGATTTGCTCGATCCGGATGTCTGAAAGAAGAACGATCGATTCGTTAATATATCTTCAAGTCATTTAAAACATGTGATGATCACCAGATGCCTGATTATATAAATATACCTCGCTGGTCTTTGTTGTTTCAAGATCAACATTTTCTTCGTCATCAATATCATAATCATAGTTCATGACTTCATCAATTCGGTCGTCGCGATCGAATATCATATCACCCTCCCCGGTGTTGTTTAGATATCCAGAGCCGTCATAATCTTCTTCATTCTGATCATCATCTGGCCCGCGAGGATGGCGTATGATATCGAATAGGGTCTCTTCTCCCTCTCTGCCGGTATTGTCCACCATAGCTTTTATTTAACTAATCCAAAAGAAATATAAAACAATTTAGTATTCAAATTACAATGCATGGATGCAATCAATTAATAAGGAAAAACTGAATCAATCATAGTACATAATAAGCATCATCGAATATAATCTCGAATACATCGTCTCGAATAATAGATATAATCTCGAATACATCGTCTCGAATAATATATATCGAATACATCATTAGCTAGCTAATAAAGATCGAATACTAAAGAGTAATCTAGGCCACTCGCGGTTCCTGAGGCGCGGGCGGTGGACAACCAAAGTGAAGGAACCATCACTGGATCATAGCTCGGGTGATCTCCCCAAAGAACCTGCCAGGTATTGGAGAACCTGACGTCCATAGCAGCCATGTAGCGATGGACGTGCTCGTCCTCCTCCCTAACACGGCGACGTACCACCTCCGGTGGGGCCGGCTCCCTCCGCACCGAAAGTGGCCCACGCGAACGCCACCAAAGGAGATCAGGGTCGACGACGGGACCCGGGGCCGGGTTCCTCACCAAGCGTCGCGCCCCTGAAGGTAGCACCTCCCAGTGCCAGCCCGGCGGAGCCCAGTCACGGACATGGGTCCTCTGAAGCAGGACGTCGTCGCGAACGGGTCAACGGCGAGGATGCGAGCCGGGCATCGTCGATAACAAATACTATATGCCGCAAAAGTAAAGTAACATTTTTTAAATGATGGATTGTGATTTCATATATGCAAATTCTAAATTTTATAACTAAAAATATAAGGAACTAAAAAAACATCGATCATCGTCTAACAATTTGAAATTAATCTAATTCATCTAGCTAAAACTAACATTTCCAAAATTTCTAACATTTGTATATAACTAACATTTCTATAACATTTGTATAAAAATCAGAAAAAACCTTTGACATTATATATATATTATAACTAACATTTCTATATACTATTTGACATTAATCTAATCTAATTAATTAATTCATCTAAAACTTTGTATGAAAAACAGAAAACAGAAAAAACTAAAAACTAAAAACAGAAAAACTGTGTGTGTGTGCGCGTGTAGTGTGTGTGTGCACGCGTGTAGTGTGTGTGTGTGCGCGCGCGTAGTGTGTGTGTGTGTGTGTGCGCGCGCGTGTAGTAGCTACGGCCGGCGACGGCGGCGCGGTGGCTTTGATCGATTGGAGGGAGGAGAGGGGCTCACAGCGCGCGCGGGCGAGGTCGGGGCGACGGCGACAACGATCCAAGGCGAGGGCGAGGCGAGGGGACGGTGACGGGCCGGTGCGGCCATGGGAACGGGCCGGCGACGGGGGCGGCACGGAGTCGACGGGGACGACGCGACGAGGGCGGGGGCGTCGCGGAGTAGACGGGGACGGCGCGACAGGGGCGGCGCCAGCGCGGGACGGGGCGGCGACAGAGAGATGTGGGAGGTGAGAAACTGAAATTTTTCAAAGTGTTTGTTATATAGGGGACACCTTTAGTACCGGTTGGTGCCACCACCCTGTAATAAAGGCCTGTTTTGGTCAGGCCAAGCGGCGGGAAGAGCACACCTTTAGTACCGGGTGGTGGCTGGAACCGGTACTAAAGACCCACCCTTTAGTACCGGTTCCAGCCACCAACTGGTACTAAAGGTGGTGCGCTGGCGCAGGTGCGGTGCGACAAGTTTAGTCCCATCTCGCTAGCCAAGGGGTTCCCGCACTGGTTTATAAGCCCTAGTGCGGTAGTGTTGGGGAACGTAGTAATTTTAAAAAATTTCCTACGCACACGCAAGATCATGGTGATGCATAGCAACGAGAGGGGAGAGTGTGATCTACGTACCCTTGTAGACCGACAGCAGAAGCGTTAGCACAACGCGGTTGATGTAGTCGTACGTCTTCACGGCCCGACCGATCAAGCACCGAAACTACGGCACCTCCAAGTTTTAGCACACGTTCAGCTCGATGACGATCCCCGGACTCCGATCCAGCAAAGTATTGGGAAAGAGTTCCGTCAGCATGACGGCGTGGTGACGATCTTGATGTTCTACCGCCCCTCCCTCCTTGTCCAATTCGGACTAGGGAGAGATGGGGCGCGCGGCCTGCCCTGGCAGCCCCTCCTCTTCTCCACTTTAGGCCCATGAGGCCCATTAACCCCCTGGGGGGTTCCGGTAACCCCCCCAGTGCTCCGGTTTTATCCGAAACTTCCTCGGAACACTTCCGGTGTCCGAATATAGCCGTTCAATATATCAATCTTTATGTCTCGACCATTTCGTGACTCCTCGTTATGTCCGTGATCATATCCGGGACTCCGAACTGACTTCGATACATCAAAACTCATAAACTCATAATATAACTGTCATCGAAACCTTAAGCGTGCGGACCCTACGGGTTCGAGAACAATGTAGACATGACCGAGACACGTCTCCGGTCAATAACCAATAGCGGAACCTGGATGCTCATATTGGCTCCCACATATTCTACGAAGATCTTTATCGGTCAGACCGCATAACAACATACGTTGTTCCCTTTGTCATCGGTATGTTACTTGCCCGAGATTTGATCGTCGGTATCTCAATACCTAGTTCAATCTCGTTACCGGCAAGTCTCTTTACTCGTTTCGTAATACATCATCTTGCATCTAACTCATTAGTTGTAATGCTTGCAAGGCTTATGTGATGTGCATTACCGAGAGGGCCCAGAGATACCTCTCCGACATTCGGAGTGACAAATCCTAATCTCAAAATACGCCAACCCAACATGTACCTTTGGAGACACCTGTAGAGCACCTTTATAATCACCCATTTACGTTGTGATGTTTGGTAGCACACAAAGTGTTCCTCCGACAAACGGGAGTTGCATAATCTCATAGTCATAGGAACATGTATAAGTCATGAAGAAAGCAATAGCAACATACTAAACGATCGGGTGCTAAGCTAATGGAATGGGTCATGTCAATCAGACCATTCACCTAATGATGTGATCCCGTTAATCAAATAACAACTCTTTGTCCATGGTTAGGAAACATAACCATCTTTGATTAACGAGCTAGTCAAGTAGAGGCATACTAGTGACACTCTGTTTGTCTATGTATTCACACATGTATTATGTTTCCGGTTAATACAATTCTAGCATGAATAATAAACATTTATCATGATATAAGGAAATAAATAATAACTTTATTATTGCCTATAGGGTATATTTCCTTCAGTCTCCCACTTGCACTAGAGTCAATAATCTAGATTACACAGTAATGATTCTAACACCCATGGAGCCTTGGTGCTGATCATGTTTTGCTCGTGGAAGAGGCTTAGTCAACGGGTCTGCAACATTCAGATCCGTATGTATCTTGCAAATCCCTATGTCTCCCACCTGGACTAGATCTCGGATGGAATTGAAGCGTCTCTTGATGTGCTTGGTTCTCTTGTGAAATCTGGATTCCTTTGCCAAGGCAATTGCACCAGTATTGTCACAAAAGATTTTCATTGGACCCGATTCACTAGGTATGACACCTAGATCGTATATGAACTCCTTCATCCAGACTCCTTCATTTGCTGCTTCCGAAGCAGCTATGTATTCCGCTTCACACGTAGATCCCGCCACGACGCTTTGTTTAGAACTGCACCAACTGACAGCTCCACCGTTTAATGTAAACACGTATCCGGTTTGCGATTTAGAATCGTCCGGATCAGTGTCAAAGCTTTCATCAATGTAACCATTTACGATGAGCTCTTTGTCACCTCCATAAACGAGAAACATATCCTTAGTCCTTTTCAGGTATTTCAGGATGTTCTTGACCGCTGTCCAGTGATCCACTCCTGGATCACTTTGGTACCTCCCTGCTAGACTTATAGCAAGGCACACATCAGGTCTGGTACACAGCATTGCATACATGATAGAGCCTATGGCTGAAGCATAGGGAACATCTTTCATTTTCTCTCTATCTTCTGAAGTGGTCGGGCATTGAGTCTTACTCAACTTCACACCTTGTAACACAGGCAAGAACCCTTTCTTTGCTTGATCCATCTTGAACTTCTTCAAAACTTTGTCAAGGTATGTACTTTGTGAAAGTCCAATCAAGCGTCTTGATCTATCTCTACAGATCTTAATGCCTAATATGTAAGCAGCTTCACCGAGGTCTTTCATTGAAAAACTCTTATTCAAGTATCCCTTTATGCTATCCAGAAATTCTATATCATTTCCAATCAGTAATATGTCATCCACATATAATATCAGAAATGCTATAGAGCTCCCACTCACTTTCTTGTAAATACAGGCTTCTCCAAAAGTCTGTATAAAACCAAATGCTTTGATCACACTATCAAAGCGTTTATTCCAACTCCGAGAGGCTTGCACCAGTCCATAAATGGATGCACACTTTGTTAACTCCCTTTGGATCGACAAAACCTCGGTTGCATCATATACAACTCTTCTTCCAGAAATCCATTCAGGAATGCAGTTTTGACATCCATCTGCCAAATTTCATAATCATAAAATGCGGCAATTGCTAACATGATTCGGACAGACTTAAGCATCGCTACGGGTGAGAAGGTCTCATCGTAGTCAATCCCTTGAACTTGTCGAAAACCTTTTGCGACAAGTCGAGCTGTGTAGACAGTAATATTACCGTCAGCGTCAGTCTTCTTCTTGAAGATCCATTTATTCTCAATTGCTTGCCGATCATTGGGCAAGTCAACCAAAGTCCATACTTTGTTCTCATACATGGATCCCATCTCAGATTTCATGGCTTCAAGCCATTTTGCAGAATCTGGGCTCACCATCGCTTCTTCATAGTTCGTAGGTTCATCATGATCTAGTAGCATGACTTCCAGAACAGGATTACCGTACCACTCTGCGCGGATCTACTCTGGTTGATCTACGAGGTTCAGTAGTATCTTGTTCTGAAGTTTCATGATCATCATCATTAGCTTCCTCACTAACTGGTGTAGGTGTCACTGAAACAGTTTTCTGTGATGCACTACTTTCCAATAAGGGAGTAGGTACAGTTACCTCGTCAAGTTCTACTTTCCTCCCACTCACTTCTTTCGAGAGAAACTCCTTCTCCAGAAAGTTTCCGAATTTAGCAACAAAAGTCTTGCCTTCGGATCTGTGATAGAAGGTGTATCCAATAGTTTCCTTTGGATATCCTATGAAGACACATTTCTCCGATTTGGGTTCGAGCTTATCAGGTTGAAGCTTTTTTACATAAGCATCGCAGCCCCAAACTTTCAGAAACGACAACTTTGGTTTCTTGCCAAACCACAGTTCATAAGGCGTCGTCTCAACGGATTTTGATGGTGCCCTATTTAACGTGAATGCGGCCGTCTCTAGAGCGTATCCCCAAAACGATAGCGGTAAATCAGTAAGAGACATCATAGATCGCACCATATCTAGTAAAGTACGATTGACGTTCGGACACACCATTACGCTGTGGTGTTCCGGGTGGCGTGAGTTGCGAAACTATTCCGCATTGTTTCAAATGTACACCAAACTCGTAACTCAAATATTCTCCTCCACGATCAGATCGTAGAAACTTTATTTTCTTGTTACGATGATTTTCAACTTCACTCTGAAATTCTTTGAACTTTTCAAATGTTTCAGACTTATGTTTCATTAAGTAGATATACCCATATCTGCTTAAGTCATCTGTGAAGGTGAGAAAATAATGATATCCGCCACGAGCCTCAACATTCATCGGACCACATACATCTGTATGTATGATTTCCAACAAATCTGTTGCTCTCTCCATAGTACCGGAGAACGGTGTTTTTGTCATCTTACCCATAAGGCACGGTTCGCAAGTACCAAGTGATTCATAATCAAGTGTTCCAAAAGTCCATCGTATGGAGTTTCTTCATGCGCTTTACAACCGATATGACCTAAACGGCAGTGCCACAAATAAGTTGCACTATCATTATCAACTCTGCATCTTTTGGCTTCAACACTATGAATATGTGTATCACTACTATCGAGATTCAAAAAATAGACCACTCTTCAAGGGTGCATGACCATAAAAGATATTACTCATATAAATAGAACAACCATTATTCTCAGATTTAAATGAATAACCGTCTCGCATCAAAAACAAGATCCAGATATAATGTTCATGCTCAACGCTGGCACCAAATAACAATTATCTAGGTCTAAAACTAATCCCGAAGGTAGATGTAGAGGTAGCGTGCCGACCGCGATCACATCGACTTTGGAACCATTTCCCACGCGCATCGTCACCTCGTCCTTAGCCAATCCGCTTAATCCGTAGTCCCTGTTTCGAGTTGCAAATATTAGCAAGAACCAGTATCAAATACCCAGGTGCTACTACGAGCATTAGTAAGGTACACATCAATAACATGTATATCACATATACCTTTGTTCACCTTGCCATCCTTCTTATCCGCCAAATACTTGGGGCAGTTCCGCTTCCAGTGACCTGTCTGCTTGCAGTAGAAGCACTCAGTTTCAGGCTTAGGTCCAGCTTGGGTTTCTTCTCTTGAGCAGCAACTTGCTTGCTGTTTTTTTGAAGTTCCCCTTCTTCTTCCCTTTGCCCTTTTTCTTGAAACTAGTGGTCTTGTTGACCATCAACACTTGATGCTCCTTCTTGATTTCTACCTCCGCAGCTTTCAGCATTGCGAAGAGCTCGGGAATAGTCTTATTCATCCCTTGCATATTATAGTTCATCACGAAGCTCTTGTAGCTTGGTGGCAGTGATTGGAGAATTCTGTCAATGACGCAATCATCTGGAAGATTAACTCCCAATTGAATCAAGTGATTATTATACCCAGACATTTTGAGTATATGCTCACTGACAGAACTATTCTCCTCCATCTTGCAGCTATAGAACTTATTGGAGACTTCATATCTCTCAATCCGGGCATTTGCTTGAAATATTAACTTCAACTCCTGGAACATCTCATATGCTCCATGACGTTCAAAACGTCGTTGAAGTCCCGATTCTAAGCCGTAAAGCATGGCACACTGAACTATCGAGTAGTCATCAGCTTTGCTCTGCCAGACGTTCATAACATCTGGTGTTGCTCCAGCAGCAGGCCTGGCACCCAGCGGTGCTTCCAGGACGTAATTCTTCTGTGCAGCAATGAGGATAATCCTCAAGTTACGGACCCAGTCCGTGTAATTGCTACCATCATCTTTCAACTTTGCTTTCTCAAGGAACGCATTAAAATTCAACGGAACAACAGCACGAGCCATCTATCTACAATCAAGCATAAACAAGCAAGATACTATCAGGTACTAAGTTTCATGATAAATTTAGGTTCAATTAATTTACTTAAAGAACTCCCACTTAGATAGACATCCCTCTAATCCTCTAAGTGATTACGTGATCCAAATCAACTAAACCATGTCCGATCATCACGTGAGATGGAGTAGTTTCATTGGTGAACATCACTATGTTAATCATATCTACTATATGATTCACGCTCGACCTTTCGGTCTCCGTGTTCCGAGGCCATATCTGTATATGCTTGGCTCGTCAAGTATAACCTGAGTATTCCGCGTGTGCAACTGTTTTGCACCCGTTGTATTTGAACGTAGAGCCTATCACACCCGATCATCACGTGGTGTCTCAGCACGAAGAACTTTCGCAACGGTGCATACTCAGGGAGAACACTTCTTGATAATAGTGAGAGATCATCTTATAATGCTACCGTCAATCAAAGCAAGATAAGATGCATAAAAGATAAACATCACATGCAATCAATATAAGTGATATGATATGGCCATCATCATCTTGTGCTTGTGATCTCCATCTCCGAAGCACCGTCATGATCACCATCGTCACCGGCGCGACACCTTGATCTCCATCGTAGCATCGTTGTCGTCTCGCCAATATATGCTTCCACGACTATCGCTACCGCTTAGTGATAAAGTAAAGCATTACAGCGCGATTGCATTGCATACAATAAAGCGACAACCATATGGCTCCTGCCAGTTGCCGATAACTCGGTTACAAAACATGATCATCTCATACAATAAAATTAGCATCATGTCTTGACCATATCACATCACAACATGCCCTGCAAAAACAAGTTAGACGTCCTCTACTTTGTTGTTGCAAGTTTTACGTGGCTGCTACGGGCTTAAGCAAGAACCAATCTTACCTACGCATCAAAACCACAACGATAGTTTGTCAAGTTGGTGCTGTTTTAACCTTCGCAAGGACCGGGCGTAGCCACACTTTCAACTAAAGTTGGAGAAACTGTCACCCGCAAGCCACCTATGTGCAAAGCACGTCGGGAGAACCGGTCTCGCGTAAGCGTACGCGTAATGTCGGTCCGGGCCGCTTCGTCCAACAATACCGCCGAACCAAAGTATGACATGCTGGTAAGCAGTATGACTTATATCGCCCACAACTCACTTGTGTTCTACTCGTGCATATAACATCAACACATAAAACCTAGGCTCGGATGCCACTGGGGAACGTAGTAATTTCAAAAAAATTCCTACGCACACGCAAGATCATGGTGATGCATAGCAACGAGAGGGGAGAGTGTGATCTACGTACCCTTGTAGACCGACAGCGGAAGCGTTAGCACAACGCGGTTGATGTAGTCGTACGTCTTCACGGCCCGACCGATCAAGCACCGAAACTACGGCACCTCCGAGTTTAGCACACGTTCATCTCGATGACGATCCCCGGACTCCGATCCAGCAAAGTTGTCGGGGAAGAGTTCCGTCAGCACGACGGCGTGGTGACGATCTTGATGTCTACCATCGCAGGGCTTCGCCTAAGCACCGCTACAATATTATCGAGGATTATGGTGGAAGGGGGCACCGCACACGGCTAAGAATATGATCACGTGGATCAACTTGTGTCTATGGGGTGCCCCTTGCCTCCGTATATAAAGGATCCAAGGGGGGGGTGCGCCGGCCCTAGTAGGAGGCGCGCAGGAGGAGTCCTACTCCTACCGGGAGTAGGACTCCCCTCCCTTTCCTTGTCCAAGTAGGAGAGGGAGGAAAGGGAGAGAGGGGGGGCGCCGCCCCTCCCTCCTTGTCCAATTCGGACTAGGGGGAGAGGGGCGCGCGGCCTGCCCTGGCAGCCCCTCCTCTTCTCCACTTTAGGCCCATGAGGCCCATTAACCCCCCGGGGGGTTCCGGTAACCCCCCGGTGCTCCGGTTTTATCCGAAACTTCCCCGGAACACTTCCGGTGTCCGAATATAGCCGTCCAATATATCAATATTTATGTCTCGACCATTTCGAGACTCCTCGTCATGTCCGTGATCACATCCGGGACTCCGAACTAACTTCGGTACATCAAAACTCATAAACTCATAATATAACTGTCATCGAAACCTTAAGCGTGCGGACCCTACGGTTCGAGAACAATGTAGACATGACCGAGACACGTCTCCGGTCAATAACCAATAGCGGAATCTGGATGCTCATATTGGCTCCCACATATTCTACGAAGATCTTTATCGGTCAGAACCGCATAACAACATACGTTGTTCCCTTTGTCATCGGTATGTTACTTGCCCGAGATTCGATCGTCGGTATCTCAATACCTAGTTCAATCTCGTTACCGGCAAGTCTCTTTACTCGTTCCGTAATACATCATCCTGTAACTAACTCATTAGTTGCAATGCTTGCAAGGCTTTATGTGATGTGCATTACCGAGAGGGCCCAGAGATACCTCTCCGACATTCGGAGTGACAAATCCTAATCTCGAAATACGCCAACCCAACATGTACCTTTGGAGACACCTGTAGAGCACCTTTATAATCACCCATTTAACGTTGTGACGTTTGGTAGCACACAAGTGTTCCTCGGCAAACGGGAGTTGCAATAATCTCATAGTCATAGGAACATGTATAAGTCATGAAGAAAGCATCATAGGAACATGTATAAGTCATGAAGAAAGCAATAGCAACATACTAAACGATCGGGTGCTAAGCTAATGGAATGGGTCATGTCAATCAGATCATTCACCTAATGATGTGATCCCGTTAATCAAATAACAACTCTTTGTCCATGGTTAGGAAACATAACCATCTTTGATTAACGAGCTAGTCAAGTAGAGGCATACTAGTGACACTCTGTTTGTCTATGTATTCACACATGTATTATGTTTCTGGTTAATACAATTCTAGCATGAATAATAAACATTTATCATGATATAAGGAAATAAATAATAACTTTATTATTGCCTCTAGGGTATATTTCCTTCAGGTAGCTCTCTCGAGCTCCTCTCATAAGCAGGCCTTCCGGGCCTACGTCTGCTGCTATGCCCTGATGGGCCTATTGGGCTAGCGGGCCTGCATCCTGTCCCAATTAGAATTTGGGTTTCTAGTCGTATGCAGGCCGCTGTGGCCCAGTAGGTGGGCTTTTTTTCATTTAGTTTTTTTCTGCTTTATTTATTTTGTTTTATTTATTTTTAGTTTTTTTTCTATATTTAGAGTTTCTTTGTGAATATTTTTTGCTTTAGGTACAAAAATAGAAACTTTCTGTTAGTGCCGGTAGTTTTCAAATTTGAATAGTTTAAATTTTGAATTATTTGAAATTTGTGTGAATCACTAGTTTGTGAATAACTTAACTTTAAAAATACATTTTTCAGTGATTCTTTTTTATTATGTTTAATATTAGTGTGTTTTATCATTATATTCAATTTGGTAATGCTTAGGTTATTTAAAAAATGAAATGTCTTTGTAACATATGAGTTTTCGTCCGAAACCCTGATAGTTCGAAAGAGTCTGTCCATTTTGTACATGAAGTGCAACCAGTTTTTGCCGTAACCCTCTCTACTTTTTTGCACATGCTATGTGGGTGAAATTATGATACCATGCCAACTTTCAACCTTTTCGGAGTTCATTTGAAGTGTTTTTCAATTTAGCTGAAAAAATTAGTAAATGCATGAAAGAATTTGTTTGCACATAAAATTTCTTCGCGTTTCAAATGCTAAAACACATAACTACCCCTAACTATTACAGAGATTCCCTCCTGGGTGTGAAACACAGACGAAAGTGATGATATATAGTGAAGCCGATCACATCCCAGATCTTTGGGTGTGAAAATTTTTCTTCGCGTGTGTCCCTTTGCGCCGTAACCTTGGAAAATCTTCATCATTTAACGGGATGCTCGGGTCAATATTCATTGTGAATGGAGCAACTTCATCAAACTTTTCATAATCTCCTGACATGTCTGTCTTGTCATCCACTCCCATGATGTTTCTCTTCCCAGAAAGAACTATGTGCTGCTTTGGCTCATCGTATGATGCATTCGCCTCCTTATCTTTTCTTTTTCTCAGCTTGGTAGACATGTCCTTCACATAGAAAACATGTGCCACATCATTGGCTAGGACGAATGGTTCGTCTGCATACGCAAGATTGTTGAGATCCACTGTTGTCATTCCGTACTGTGGGTCTTCCGTTACCCCGCCTCATGTCATATTGACCCATTTGCACCGAAACAAAGGGGCCTTCAAACCACGTCTATAGTCAAGTTCCCATATGTCCTGTATATAACCATAATATGTTTCCTTTCCCGTCTTGGTTTCTGCATCAAAGCGGACACCACTGTTTTGGTTGGTGCTCTTCTTATCTTGGGCGATCGTGTAAAATGTATTACCATTTATCTCGTACCCTTTGAAAGGCATTATATTCGAAGATGGTAACTGGGACAGCAAGTACATGTCATCTTCAATAGAGGCATCATGCATGGTACATGTCTGCAACCAGCTAGTGAAACTCCTGGTTTGTTCACGTGTAATCTAGTCATCAGACCGCTCCAGGTGTTTGGAGCGTAGCAAATTCTTGTGTTCTTCCATATACGGAGCCACCAAGGCGGAATTCTGTAGAACTGTGTAGTGTGCTTCAGTGAGAGAATGTCCGTCCATACATATTATTTGATCCCCTCCTAGCGTGCCTTTTCCATCCAGTCTGCCCTTATGCCGCGATTCAGAAACACCAATCGGCTTAAGGTCAGGAATAAAGTCAATACAAATCTCAATGACCTCATTTTCATGGCCCTTGGAGATGATTCCTTCTGGCCTAGCACGGTTATGAACATATTTCTTTAAGACTCCCATGAACCTCTCAAAGGGGAACATATTGTGTAGAAATACAGGACCCAAAACGTTAATCTCTTCGCATAGGTGAACTAGGACATGCGCCATGATGTTGAAGAAGGATGGTGGGAACACCAACTCGAAACTGACAAGACATTGCTGTTGGGTTTCGTAGTAATTTCAAAAAATTTCCTATGCACACGCAAGACCATGATGATGCATAGCAACGAGAGGGGGAGAGTGTAATCTACGTACCCTTGTAGATCGACAACGGAAGCGTTAACTTGGTTGATGTAGTCGTACGTCTCCACGGCCCGACCGATCAAGCACCGAAACTACGACACCTCCGAGTTCTAGCACACGTTCAGCTCAATGACAATCCCCGGACTCCGATCCAGCAAAGTGTCAGGGAAGAGTTCCGTCAGCACGACGGCGTGGTGACGATCTTGATGTTCTACCATCGCAGGACTTTGCCTAAGCACCACTACAATATTATCGAGGACTATGGTGGAAGGGGGCACCGCACACGGCTAAGAATATGATCACGTGGATCAACTTGTGTCTCTAGGGGTGCCCCTTGCCTCCGTATATAAAGGTTCAAAACGGGGGGGGGGCTGGCCGGCCAAGGGGAGGCGCGCCAGGAGGAGTCCTACTCCTTCCGGGAGTAGGACTCCCCCCCTTTCCTAGTTGGAATAGGATTCGCGGAGGGGGGAAAAGAGGAGAGAGAGGAGGAAGGGGGCCCGGCCCCCTCTCCTTGTCCTATTCGGACCAAGGGGGGGGAGGGGCGCGCGGCCCATCTCTAGCCACCTCTCCTCTCTTCCACTAAGGCCCACTAAGGCCCATATACCTCCCGGGGGGTTCCGGTAACCTCCCGGTACTCCGGTAAAATCCTGATTTCACCCGGAACACTTCCGATATCCAAACATAGGCTTCCAATATATCAATATTTATGTCTCGACCATTTCGAGACTCTTCGTCATGTCCGTGATCACATCCGGGACTCCGAACAACCTTCGGTACATCAAATGCATAAACTCATAATATAACTGTCATCGTAACCTTAAGCGTGCGGACCCTACGGGTTCGAGAACAATGTAGACATGACCGAGACACGTCTCCGGTCAATAACCAATAGCGGGACCTGGATGCCCATATTGGCTCCTACATATTCTACGAAGATCTTTATCGGTCAGACCGCATAACAACATACGTTGTTCCCTTTGTCATCGGTATGTTACTTGCCCGAGATTCGATCGTCGGTATCCTATACCTAGTTCAATCTTGTTACCGTCAAGTCTCTTTACTCGTTCCGTAATACATCATCCCGCAACTAACTCATTAGTTGCAATGCTTGCAAGGCTTAAGTGATGTGCATTACCGAGAGGGCCCAGAGATACCTCTGTGCATTACCGAGAGGGCCCAGAGATACCTCTCCGACATTCGGAGTGACAAATCCTAATCTCGAAATACGCCAACCCAACATGTACCTTTGGAGACACCTGTAGAGCACCTTTATAATCACCAGTACGTTGTGACGTTTGGTAGCACACAAAGTGTTCCTCCGGCAAACGGGAGTTGCATAATCTCATAGTCATAGGAACATGTATAAGTCATGAAGAAAGCAATAGCAACATACTAAACGATCGGTGCTAAGCTAATGGAATGGGTCATGTCAATCAGATCATTCACTAATGATGTGATCCCGTTAATCAAATTGACAACTCTTTGTCCATGGTTAGGAAACATAACCATCTTTGATTAACGAGCTAGTCAAGTAGAGGCATACTAGTGACACTCTGTTTGTCTATGTATTCACACATGTATTATGTTTCCGGTTAATACAATTCTAGCATGAATAATAAATTTTATCATGATATAAGGAAATAAATAATAACTTTATTATTGCCTCTAGGGCATATTTCCTTCAGTCTCCCACTTGCACTAGAGTCAATAATCTAGATCACATCACCATGTGATTAACATCGATAGTTCACATCATCATGTGATTAACACCCATAGTTCACATCGCATGTGACCAACACCCAAAGGGTTTACTAGATTCAGTAATCTAGTTCACATCGCTATGTGATTAACACCCAAAGAGTACTAAGGTGTGATCATGTTTTGCTTGTGAGAGAAGTTTAGTCAACGGGTCTGCCACATTCAGATCCGTATGTATTTTGCAAATTTCTATGTACAATGCTCTGCACGGAGCTACTCTAGCTAATTGCTCCCACTTTCAATATGTATCCAGATTGAGACTTAAGTTCATTTAGATCAGTGTCAAAACTTGCATCGACGTAACTTTACGACGAACCTTTTGTCACCTCCATAATCGAGAAACATATCCTTATTCCACTAAGGATAATTTTGACCGCTGTCTCAGTGATCTACTCCTAGATCACTATTGTACTCCCTTGCCAACCAGTGTAGGGTATACAATAGATCTGGTACACAGCATGGCATACTTTATAGAACCTATGGCTGAGGCATAGGGAATGACTTTCATTCTCTTTCTATCTTCTGCCGTGGTCGGGCTTTGAGTCTTACTCAATTTCATACCTTGTAACACAGGTAAGAACCCTTTCTATGACTGTTCCATTTTGAACTACTTCAAAATCTTGTCAAGGTATGTACTCATTGAAAAAAACTTATCAAGCGTCTTGATCTATCTCTATAGATCTTGATGCTCAATATGTAAGCAGCTTCACGAGCTTTCTTTGAAAAACTCCTTCAAACACTCCTTTATGCTTTGCAGAATAATTCTACATTATTTCCGATCAACAATATGTCATTCACATATACTTATCAGAAATGTTGTAGTGCTCCCACTCACTTTCTTGTAAATACAGGCTTCACCGCAAGTCTGTATAAATCTATATGCTTTGATCATACTATCAAAGCGTTTATTCCAACTCCGAGATGCTTGCACCAGTCCATAGATGGATCGCTGGAGCTTGCTTATTTTGTTAGCACCTTTAGGATTGACAAAACCTTCTGGTTGCATCATATACAACTCTTTCTTTAAGAAATCCATAATTAGTTTTGTTATCCATTTGCCAGATTTCATAAAATGCGGCAATTGCTAACATGATTTGGACAGACTTTTAAGCATCGATACGAGTGAGAAAATCTCATCGTAGTCAACACCTTGAACTTTGTCGAAAACCTTTTGCGACAATTCTAGCTTTGTAGATAGTAACACTACTATCAGCGTCCGTCTTCCTCTTGAAGATCCATTTATTTTCTATGGCTTGCCGATCATCGGGCAAGTCAACCAAAGTCCATACTTTGTTCTCATACATGGATCCATCTCAGATTTCATGGCCTCAACCATTTCGCGGAATCTGGGCTCATCATCGCTTCCTCATAGTTCGCAAGTTCGTCATGGTCTAGTAACATGACTTCCAGAACAGGATTACCGTACCACTCTGGTGCGGATCTCACTCTGGTTTACCTACGAGATTCGTAGTAACTTGATCTGAAGTTACATGATCATCATCATTAGCTTCCTCACTAATTGGTGTAGTAGTCACAGGAACAGATTTCTGTGATGAACTACTTTCCAATAAGGGAGCAGGTACAATTACGTTATCAAGTTCTACTTTCCTCCCACTCACTTCTTTCGAGAGAAACTCCTTCTCTAGAAAGGATCCATTCTTAGCAACGATGTCTTGCCTTCGGATCTGATAGAAGGTGTACCCAATGTCTCCTTTGGGTATCCTATGAAGACACATTTCTCCGATTTGGGTTTGAGCTTATCAGGATGAAACTTTTTCATAAGCATCGCAACCCCAAACTTTAAGAAATGAAACATTGGTTTCTTGCCAAACCATAGTTCAGATGGTGTGTCTCAACGGATTTAGATGGTGCCCTATTTAACGTGAATGCAGCTGTCTTAATGCATAACCCCAAAATGATAGTGGTAAATCGGTAAGAGACATCATAGTCGCACCATATCTAATAAAGTACGGTTATGACGTTCGGACACACCATTATGCTGTGGTGTTCCAGGTGGCGTGAGTTGAAACTATTTCACATTGTTTTAACTGAAGACCAAACTCATAACTCAAATATCTCTTCTCACGATCAGATCGTAGAAACTTTATTTTCTTGTTACGATGATTTTCCACTTCACTCTGAAATTCTTTGAACTTTTCAAATGTTTCAGACTTATGTTTCATCAAGTAGATATACTCATATCTGCTCAAATCATCTGTGAAGATCAGAAAATAATGATACCTGTCGCGAGTCTCAATATTCATCGGACCACATACATCAGTATGTATGATTTCCAACAAATTTGTTGCTCGCTCCATTGTTCCGAAGAACGGAGTCTTAGTCATCTTGCCCATGAGGCATGGTTCGCAAGCATCAACTGATTCATAATCAAGTGATTCCAAAAGCCCATCAGCATGGAGTTTCTTCATGCGCTTTACACCAATATGACCTAAACGGCAGTGCCACAAATAATTGCACTATCATTATTAACTTTGCATCTTTTGGTTTCAATATTATGATATGTGTATCACTACGATCGAGATCCAACGAACTTTTCATTGGGTGTGTAACCATATAAGGTTTTATTCATGTAAACAGAACAACAATTTATTCTCTTACTTAAATGAATAAC
Organism: Triticum urartu; assembly: GCF_003073215.2. NCBI lineage: Eukaryota > Viridiplantae > Streptophyta > Magnoliopsida > Poales > Poaceae > Triticum > Triticum urartu. The sequence continues at coordinate 562,554,389 of NC_053022.1, read as the reverse complement.
CGTATTACAATAAACATGATCAAATCATATTCATGCTCAACGCAAACACCAAATAACACTTATTTAGGTTCAACACTAATCCAAAAGTATAGGGAGTGTGCGATGATGATCATATCAATCTTGGAACCACTTCCAACACACATCGTCACTTCACCCTTAACTAGTCTCTGTTTATTCTGCAACTCCCGTTTCGAGTTACTAATCTTAGCAACTGAACTAGTATCAAATACTGAGGGGTTGCTATAAACACTAGTAAAGTACACATCAATAACATGTATATCAAATATACTTATGTTCACTTTGCCATCCTTCTTATCTGCCAATCACTTGGGGTAGTTCCGCTTCCAGTGACCAGTCCCTTTGCAGTAGAAACACTTAGTCTCAGGCTTAGGACCAGACTTGGGCTTCTTCACTTGAGCAGCAACTTGCTTGCTGTTCTTCTTGAAGTTCCCCTTCCCTCTGCCCTTTTCTTGAAACTAGTGGTCTTGTCTACCATCAACACTTGATGTTTTTCTCGATTTCTACCTTCGTCAATTTCCGCATTACGAAGAGCTTGGGAATCGTTTCCGTTATCCCTTGCATATCATAGTTCATCACGAAGTTCTACTAACTTGGTGATGGTGACTAGAGAATTCTGTCAATCACTATCTTATCTGGAAGATTAACTCCCACTTGATTCAAGCGATTGTAGTACTCAGACAATCTGGGCACATGCTCACTAGTTGAGCGATTCTCCTCCATCTTTTAGCTATAGAACTTGTTGGAGACTTCATATCTCTCAACTCGGGTATTTGCTTGAAATATTAACTTCAACTCCTGGAACATCTCATATGTCCATGACGTTCAAAACGTCTTTGAAGTCCCGATTCTAAGCCATTAAGCATGGTGCACTAAACTATCAAGTAGTCATCATATTGAGCTAGCCAAACGTTCATAACGTCTGCATCTGCTCCTGCAATAGGTCTGTCACCTAGCGGTGCATCAAGGACATAATTCTTCTATGCAGCAATGAGGATAAACCTCAGATCACGGATCCAATCCGCATCATTGCTACTAACATCTTTCAACACAATTTTCTCTAGGAACATATCAAAATAAACACAGGGAAGCAACAACGCGAGCTATTGATCTACAACATAATGCAAAATACTACCAGGACTAAGTTCATGATAAATTTAAGTTCAATTAATCATATTACTTAAGAACTCCCACTTAGATAGACATCCCTCTAATCCTCTAAGTGATTACGTGATCCAATCAACTAAACCATGTCCGATCATCACGTGAGATGGAGTAGTTTCATTGGTGAACATCACTATGTTGATCATATCTACTATATGATTCACGCTCGACCTTTCGGTCTCCGTGTTCCGAGGCCATATCTGTATATGCTTGGCTCGTCAAGTATAACCTGAGTATTCCGCGTGTGCAACTGTTTTGCACCCGTTGTATTTGAACGTAGAGCCTATCACACCCGATCATCACGTGGTGTCTCAGCACGAAGAACTTTCGCAACGGTGCATACTCAGGGAGAACACTTCTTGATAATTAGTGAGAGATCATCTTATAATGCTACCGTCAATCAAAGCAAGATAAGATGCATAAAAGATAAACATCACATGCAATCAATATAAGTGATATGATATGGCCATCATCATCTTGTGCTTGTGATCTCCATCTTTGAAGCACCGTCGTGATCACCATCGTCACCGGCGTGACACCTTGATCTCCATCGTAGCATCGTTGTCGTCTCGCCAATCTTATGCTTCCACGACTATCGCTACCGCTTAGTGATAAAGTAAAGCATTACATCGCGATTGCATTGCATACAATAAAGCGACAACCATATGGCTCCTGCCAGTTGCCGATAACTCGGTTACAAAACATGATCATCTCATACAATAAAATTTAGCATCATGTCTTGACCATATCACATCACAACATGCCCTGCAAAAACAAGTTAGACGTCCTCTACTTTGTTGTTGCAAGTTTTACGTGGCTGCTACGGGCTTAAGCAAGAACCAATCTTACCTACGCATCAAAACCACAATGATAGTTTGTCAAGTTGGTGCTGTTTTAACCTTCACAAGGACCGGGCGTAGCCACACTTCGGTTCAACTAAAGTTGGAGAAACTGTCACCCGCAAGCCACCTATGTGCAAAGCACGTCGGGAGAACCGGTCTCGCGTAAGCGTACGCGTAATGTCGGTCCCGGGCGCCTCGTCCAACAATACCGCCGAACCAAAGTATGACATGCTGGTAAGCAGTATGACTTATATCGCCCACAACTCACTTGTGTTCTACTCGTGCATATAACATCAACATATAAAACCTACGCTCAGATGCCACTGTTGGGTTTCGTAGTAATTTCAAAAAAATTCCTACGCACACGCAAGATCATGGTGATGCATAGCAACGAGAGGGGGAGAGTGTGATCTACGTACCCTTGTAGATCGACAACGGAAGCGTTAACTTGGTTGATGTAGTCGTATGTCTCCACGGCCCGACCGATCAAGCACCAAAACTACGGCACCTCCGAGTTCTAGCACACGTTCAGCTCAATGACGATCCCCGGACTCCGATCCAGCAAAGTGTCAGGGAAGAGTTCCGTCAGCACAACGGCGTGGTGACGATCTTGATGTTCTACCGTCGCAGGACTTCGCCTAAGCACCGCTACAATATTATCGAGGACTATGGTGGAAGGGGGCACCGCACACGGCTAAGAATATGATCACGTGGATCAACTTGTGTCTCTAGGGGTGCCCCTTGCCTCGGTATATAAAGGTTCAAAGGGGGGGGCTGGCTGGCCAAGAGGAGGCGCGCCAGGAGGAGTCCTACTCCTTCCGGGAGTAGGACTCCCCCCCTTTCCTAGTTGGAATAGGATTCGCGGAGGGGGGAAAAGAGGAGAGAGAGGAGGAAGGGGGGCCGGCCCCCTCTCCTTGTCCTATTCGGACCAAGGGGGGGAGGGGCGCGCGGCCCATCTCTGGCCACCTCTCCTCTCTTCCACTAAGGCCCACTAAGGCCCATATACCTCCCGGGGGTTCCGGTAACCTCCCGGTACTCCGGTAAAATCCCGATTTCACCCGGAACACTTCCGATATCCAAAGGCTTCCAATATATCAATCTTTATGTCTCGACCATTTCGAGACTCCTCGTCATGTCCGTGATCACATCCGGGACTCCGAACAACCTTCGGTACATCAAATGCATAAACTCATAATATAATTGTCATCGTAACCTTAAGCGTGTGGACCCTACGGGTTTGAGAACAATGTAGACATGACCGAGACACGTCTCCGGTCAATAACAAATAGCGGGACCTGGATGACCATATTGGCTCCTACATATTCTACGAAGATCTTTATCGGTCAGACCGCATAACAACATACGTTGTTCCCTTTGTCATCGGTATGTTACTTGCCCGAGATTCGATCGCCGGTATCCTATACCTAGTTCAATCTTGTTACCGGCAAGTCTCTTTACTCGTTCCATAATACATCATCCCGCAACTAACTCATTAGTTGCAATGCTTGCAAGGCTTATGTGATGTGCATTACCGAGAGGGCCCAGAGATACCTCTCCGACATTCGGAGTGACAAATCCTAATCTCGAAATACGCCAACCCAACAAGTACCTTCGGAGACACCTGTAGAGCACCTTTATAATCACCCAGTTACGTTGTGACGTTTGGTAGCACACAAAGTGTTCCTCCGGCAAACGGGAGTTGCATAATCTCATAGTCATAGGAACATGTATAAGTCATGAAGAAAGCAATAGCAACATACTAAACGATCGTGTGCTAAGCTAATGGAATGGGTCATGTCAATCAGATCATTCAACTAATGATGTGATCCCGTTAATCAAATGACAACTATTTGTCCATGGTTAGGAAACATAACCATCTTTGATTAACGAGCTAGTCAAGTAGAGGCATACTAGTGACACTCTGTTTGTCTATGTATTCACACATGTATTATGTTTCCGGTTAATACAATTCTAGCATGAATAATAAACTTTTATCATGATATAAGGAAATAAATAATAACTTTATTGTTGCCTCTGGGGCATATTTCCTTCAATTCACACATGTATTATGTTTCCGGTTAATACAATTCTAGCATGAATAATAAACTTTTATCATGATATAAGGAAATAAATAATAACTTTATTATTGCCTCTAGGGGCATATTTCCTTCAATTGCACCAATCATTCTAACCTTGGTATGATTTCTGGATCGATTACCTTCTGAGAGATTGCATTGAGAATGCACATAGCTTCACAATGGCTAATCGAACGTTTTCGTAGAAGCCCCCTCAATGCAACCGGAAGCAGTTGCGTCATAATCACGTGGAAGTCATGAGACTTTAGCTTCTGGAACCTTTTCTCTACCATGTTTATTATTCCCTTTATATTCGACGAGAATCCAGACGGTACCTTAATACTGAGCAGGCATTCAAAGAAGATTTCCTTCTCTTCTTTGGTAAGAGCGTAGCTTGCATGACCCTGATGTATGCCGTCTTTTCCGTGCATACGTTGCTGGTCCTCCCGTGCCTCAGGTGTATCTTTTGTCTTCCCATACATGCCCAAGAAGCCAAGCAGGGTCACACAAAGATTCTTCATCACGTGCATCACGTCGATTGCGGAGCGGACCTCTAGGTCATTCCAATAGGGCAGGTCCCAAAATATAGATTTCTTCTTCCACATGGGTGCGCGTCCGTCAGCGTCATTCGGAACAGGTTGTCCACCAGGACCCTTTCCAAAGACCACCTTCAAATCCTTGACCATATCATGTACATCAGCACCAGTACGGTGGCGAGGCTTCGTCCGGTGATCCGCCTCACCTTTGAAATGCTTGCCTTTCTTTCTTACGGGATGCCTGCTCGGAAGAAATCGACGATGTCCCAGGTACACATTCTTCTTACAATTAGCCAAATATATACTGTCGGTATCGTCCAAACAGTGCGTGCATGCGCGGTATCCCTTGTTTGTCTGTCCTGAAAGGTTACTGAGAGCAGGCCAATCATTGATGGTCACGAACAGCAACGCCTTTAGGTCAAATTCTTCCCCCATGTGCTCATCCCACGCACGTACACCTGTTCCATTCCACAGTTGTAAGAGTTCTTCAACTAATGGCCTTAGGTACACATCAATGTCGTTGCCGGGTTGCTTAGGGCCTTGGATGAGCACTGGCATCATAATGAACTTCCGCTTCATGCACAACCAAGGAGGAAGGTTATACAAACATAGAGTCACAGGCCAGGTGCTATGGTTGCTGCTCTGCTCCCCAAAAGGATTAATGCCATCTGCGCTTAGACCAAACCATACGTTCCTTGCGTCATCTGCAAACTCCTTCCCGTACTTTCTTTCGATTTTTCTCCACTGCGACCCGTCAGCGGGTACTCTCAACTTTCCGTCTTTCTTACGGTCTTCTCTGTGCCATCGCATCGCCTTGGCATGCTCTTTGTTTTGGAACAAACGTTTCAACCGTGGTATTATAGGAGCATACCACATCACCTTGGCAGGAATATTCTTCCTGGGGCGCTCGCCCTCGACATCACCAGGGTCATCGCGGCTGATCTTATAGCGCAATGCACATACCGGGCAAGCGTTCAAATCCTCGTACTCACCGCGGTAGAGGATGCAATCATTAGGGCATGCATGTATCTTCTGCACCTCTAACCCTAGAGGGCAGACAGCCTTCTTTGCTTCGTACGTACTCTCGGGCAATTCGTTGTCCTTTGGAAGCATATTCTATCATTACCAGCAACTTTCCAAATCCCTTGTCAGATACACCATTCTCTGCCTTCCATTGTAGCAATTCCAGTGTGGTGCCCAGCTTTTTCTTGTCACCTACGCAATTCGGGTACAACAATTTTTTGTGATCCTCTAACATGCGCTGCAACTTCTTCTTCTCCAAATCACTTGCGCAGTTTCTCTTTGCATCGGCAATGGCCCGACCTAGATCATCAACGGGCTCATCCGATGCCTCTTCTTCAGCTTCTTCCCGCATTGCCGGCTCAGCTTCTTCCCGCATTACCGGCTCAGCTTCTTCCCTATTGTTGTATCATCGTATTCAGGGAACCCATGGCCAGGATAGCTGTCGTCGTCCTCTTCTTCTTCATTGTCTTCCATCATAACCCCTCTTTCTCCGTGCTTGGTCCAAACATTATAGTGGGGCATGAAACCGGACTCAAACAGGTGGACGTGAATGGTTCTTGACGTAGAGTAATTGTGACCATTCTTACAGCCAGCACATGGACAAGGCATAAAACCATCCGCCCGCTTGTTTGCCTCAGCCGCAAGCAGAAAAGTATGCACGCCATTAATGAACTCGGGAGAGCATCGGTCATCGTACATCCATTGCCGGCTCATCTTCAATACACACAGCACCGAAAACACCAAATTAATACAATACATAAAGTTCATACAACACTTAAATGCAACAAACAAATAACTCTCTAGCTAAAGAATTTAAATGCAACAACAAATGCGATCAAGATCGCAACTAAGGTAACAATTGATCCAACAGCATAATGATACCAAGCCTCACTATGAATGGCATATTTTCTAATCTTTCTAATCTTCAAGCGCATTTTCTCCATATTAATCTTGTGATCATCGATGACATCGGCAACATGCAACTCCAATTCCATCTTCTCCCCCTCAATTCTTTTCATTTTTTCTTTCAAATCCTCGTTTTCTCTTTCAACTAAATTTAACCTCTCGACAATAGGGTCGGTTGGAATTTCTGGTTCAACTACCTCCTACATACAAATATCTATGTCAGCTTGATGGGCAAAATTTGTCATAAACACGAAATGCAACAAATAGTTTTAAAAGAGAATATACCACATCTGAATCATAACAAGGGCGAGGGCCGACGGGGACGGATATCAAAACCATGGCACTATGTATAACAAACAACGTATGGGTAAGATAATTATATGAGTAACTATATATCCAAATCACACAAACATCAATTTTTTATATAAAATTTCATGAACAAGAGGCTCACCACAAGGTGGTGGCGGCGACGGGACGATGCGGGTGATCGACGGTGGTTACGACGGAGATTTAGAAGGCACTAAGTAAACCACACCTACATATGCAAACTAAGTGTTATTTTGACCTCAATTTGCATATAAATCAAATACTACCACATATAATTCCTCCCAAATTACTAAAACCCACAATTAATCACTATATAAACCAATGCAAGAGCTAATCTAGCAATGAGAGATGAAAGGACAAAGTGGCTAACCTTTGTGATCACTTGAATGGATGGGGGCCTGCAAATCTTGACAAATTTGGGGCAAATTTTGTGATGAACTCGAGAGGAAGAAGGGAAGAACAGAGGAGAGGGAGAGGGGAAAGGGTGAAGAACAGAGTGCTGGTGGACGAAGGATTTATATAGGACGACCTTTAGTATCGGTTCGTGGCACGAACCGGTACTAAAGCTGCTGGAGGGGCCCCACTCTGACAACATCCTGCCACCACTCTCATTAGTACCGGTTCGTGGCACGAACCAGTGCTAAAGGTTCGCCACGAACCGGTACTAAAGATCTCCTCCCGCCTAGCCATTGGAACCGGCACTAATGGACACATTAGTGCCGGTCTGTTACAAACCGGGACTAATGTGTCTCACATTTGACCCTTTTTCTACTAGTGTTGATGCATCAGTATAGTTCTGAAGATGGAGCGGTGGCAGTTGGCGGCGGCGGCCTCTGAGAGCACACTGGACCAGTGTGTGCCCCAGACCCGACAAGTGGCTAGGTTGGGGTCTCAGGTCTTAGATGTTAGGCTTGGCTTCGATGTCTGTTTGGTATTAGGCCCAGGCTATCTGCGCCCCTACATCAACTGGATAGGTGTAGCGACAGTTTGTTGCTTAGACGACGGCTTTAGTCTTACTGTTGTATGACTTTGCAAGGTCTTGTGAGAATAGTTAATAAAGTGGCCGTATGCATCGCCCAGATGCAGAGGCCGGGGGTCATCCTCTTTTTCTAAAAATTTCCTACCTGTTTGGTTCCTGGGACTTAACATGGACTAAAAGACCATATTACAACTATAAGTCCCTATAAGTCCCTCCTTGAGAGTCTTATTTCATAAGTCCCAAATGTCCAATTTAAGTCCCTATAAGTCCCTCCTGTTTGGTTTAGATGGGACTTATAGGGACTTTTTTAAGTCCCTAAACCAATAAGTCCCTGGAAACAAACACCCTCTTAGCACGAGGACGAGGCCTGCCTCCTCTACGAGGCGGAGTACCCAGCGCCACCGGACATGCGGGTGCCGAGCTCGTGGAGGCTCGGCGCCGGCAGAGTCCCGATGCCACCACCGCCGTCTAGTGCTGAATGGCGCTCCGAGATCGCGCGGATCCTGTTGTCGCTGCCGGAGAGCGCGCGGAACGAGCCGAGGTACGTCCCCGACAGGCAGACGTTGTGGATGGCGTACTTCGACCGCCGCCATGCTGACCAGCTCGCCGCCACGAACGGCGTTGAACCCCGCAGACGCCTCCACTCCGAGGGGCGGTGCCAATGGTGGGGTGTCCCCGGGTGCATGCTCCAAGCCGTCCTCGAGCACATCGAGGTCGGCAACTCGCTGCGGTTGGAGTACCTGGCGCCCCCTCCTTCTCTCGCCGGCGCGGCAGTGATAACCCACAAGTATAGGGGATCGCAACAGTTTTCGAGGGTAGAGTATTCAACCCAAATTTATTGATTCGACACAAGGGGAGCTAAAGAATATTCTCAAGTATTAGCAGCTGAGTTGTCAATTCAACCACACCTGGAAACTTAATATCTGCAGCAAAGTGTTTAGTAGCAAAGTAATATGATAGTAGTGGTAACTGTAGCAAAAGGTAATGATAGCAAAAGTAGTGTTTTTGGTATTTTGTAGTGATGATAGCAATAGCAACGAAAAAGTAAATAAACGAGGAACAATATATGGAAAGCTCATAGGCAATGGATCAGTGATAGAGAATTATGCCGGATGAGGTTCATCATGTAACAGTCATAACCTAGGGTGACACAGAACTAGCTCCAATTCGTCAATGCAATGTAGGCATGTATTCTGAATATAGTCATACGTGCTTATGGAAAAGAACTTGCATGACATCTTTTTTCCTACCCTCCCGTGGCAGCGGGGTCCTAGCGGAAACTAAGGGATATTAAGGCCTCATTTTAATAGAGTACCGGACCAAAGCATTAACACATAGTGAATACATGAACTCCTCAAACTATGGTCATCACCGGTAAGTATCCCGATTATTGTCACTTCGGGGTTAACGGATCATAACACATAATAGGTGACTACAGACTTGTGAGATAGGATCAATAACTCTCATATAATGATGAAAACATAATAGGTTCAGATCTGAAATCATGGCACTCGGGCCCTAGTGACAAGCATTAAGCATAGCAAAGTGATACGTCCATTTTGCGTTATGCTTTTATGTTAATATTTATTGCATTATGGGATGTTATTTCACGTTATGTCACAATACTTATGGCTATTCTCTCTTATTTTACAAGGTTTACCATGACGAGGGGGAATGCCGGCAGCTGCAATTCTGGCTGGAAAAGGAGCAAATATTGGAGACCTATTCTGCGCAACTCCAAAAGTCCTGAAACTCCACGGAATATCTTAAAATAAATAAAGAAAAATCGTCGCCAAAGATGAAGGCCAGGGGGCCCACACCTTGCTCACAAGGGTGGGGGGCGCGCCCCTCCCCCCTGGGCGTGCCCCCTACCTCGTGGGCCCCCTGGTGGCTCTCCGACGCCCATCTTCTCCTATATGAAGTCTTTCGATGAGAAAAAAATCATAAGCAAGCTTTCGGGACGAGACTCCGCCGCCACGAGGCGGAACCTTGGCGGAACCAATCTAGGGCTCCGGCAGAGCTGTTCTGCCGGGGACACTTCCCTCCGGGAGGGGGAAATCATCACCATCGTCATCACCAACGCTCCTCTCATCGGGAGAGGGCAATCTCCATCAACATCTTCACCAGCACCATCTCATCTCCAAACCCTAGTTCATCTCTTGTATCCAATTCTTGTCTCTAAGTCTGGGATTGGTGCTAGTAGGTTGCTAGTAGTGTTGATTACTCCTTGTAGTTGATGCTAGTTGGTTTACTTGGTGGAAGATCACATGTTCAGATCCTTTATGCATACTATTACCCCTCTGATTATGAACATGAATATGCTTTGTGAGTAGTTACGTTTGTTCCTAAGGACACGGGAGAAGTCTTGCTATTAGTAGTCATGTGAATTTGGTATTCGATCGATATTTTGATGAGATGTATGTTGTCTAACCTCTAGTGGTGTTATGTGAACGTCGACTACATAACACTTCACCATTATTTGGGCCTAGAGGAAGGCATTGGGAAGTAATAAGTAGATGATGGGTTGCTAGAGTGACAGAAGCTTAAACCCTAGTTTATGCGTTGCTTCGTAAGGGGCTGATTTGGATCCATATGTTTCATGCTATGGTTAGGTTTACCTTAATACTTTTGTTGTAGTTGCGGATGCTTGCAATAGAGGTTAATCATAAGTGGGATGCTTGTTCAAGTAAGAACAGCACCCAAGCACCGGTCCACCTACATATCAAATTATCAAAGTACCGAACGTGATTCATATGAGCGTGATGAAAACTAGCTTGACGATATTCCCATGTGTCCTCGGGAGCTCTTTTCCTTATACAAGAATTTGTCCGGCTTGTCCTTTGCTACAAAAAGGATTGGGCCACCTTGCTGCACCTTATTTACTTTTGTTACTTGTTGCTCGTTACAATTTACCTTATCACAAAACTATCTGTTACCACTTATTTCAGTACTTGCAGAGAATACCTTGCTGAAAACCGCTTATCATTTCCTTCTGCTCCTCGTTGGGTTCGACACTCTTACTTATCGAAAGGACTACGATAGATCCCCTATACTTGTGGGTCATCAAGACTCTTTTCTGGCGCCGTTGCCGGGGAGTGTAGCGCCTTTGGTAGGTGGAATTTGGTAAAGAAAAATTTATATAGTGTGCTGAAATTTTCTGTCACTTGTTACTATGGAAACTGAATCTCTGAGGGGCTTGTTCGGGGTATCTTCACCCCGTCCAGTAGAGCAAAGAGTTTCTCCTCAACCTACTGAACCTATTGAAAATGAAACTCCTTTTGCATTTCCTTCGGGTATTATGGAAAAACTGCTGGCTAATACTTTTACAGGAGATGGGACAAAGCATCCCGACGAGCATCTACGCTATTTGGATGATATTTGTGGATTATTTAAGCTTGCAGGTATACCCGATGATGTTGTTAAGAAGAAGGCTTTCCCTTTATCTTTGGAGGGAGACGCATCGACATGGTATAGGCTATGTGATGATATGAGATCATGGAACTATAAAAGAATGAAATTGGAATTTCATCAAAAGTATCACCCTATGCATCTTATTCATCGTGATCGCAATTATATATATAATTTTTGGCCTCGCGAAGGAGAAAGCATCGCTCAAGCTTGGGGGAGGCTTAAATCAATGTTATATTCATGCCCCAATCATGAGCTCTCAAAATTGACAATTCTCCAGAATTTTTATGCTCGGCTTTCTGATAACAATCGCACCATGCTCGATACTTCTTGTGCTGACTCTTTTATGATGAAGTCTATTGAATTCAGATGGAATTTATTGGATAGAATTAAACGCAACTCTGAAGATTGGGACCTCGACGAAGGTAAGGAGTCAGGTATGACACCTAAGTTTGATTGTGTTAAATCTTTTATGGATACCGATATTTTCCGTAAGTTTAGCACTAAATATGGACTTGACTCTGAGATAGTAGCTTCTTTCTGTGAATCTTTTGCTACTTATGTTGATCTCCCCAAGGAGAAGTGGTTTAAATATCATCCTCCCATAGAAGTAAAAGTAGCTTCACCTGTTAAAGTTGAAGAAAAGACCATCACTTATAATGATCCTATTGTTCCCACCTCTTATGTTGAGAAACCACCTTTCCCTGCTAGAGTAAAGGATCATGCTAAAGCTTCAACTGTTGTTCGTAAAAGCAATACTAGAACTTATACACCTCCTGAGCAAGTCAAAGTAGAACCTAATATTGCTATTGTTAAAGATCTCTTGTCTGATAATATTGATGGGCATGTCATTGAATTCTCTGGTGAAACTGCTAGAATTGCTAAACCCTGTGATAGAGATAAACATAGACCTGTGGTAGGCGTGCCTGTTATTTCTGTTAAAATAGGAGATCATTGTTATCATGGCTTATGTGATATGGGTGCTAGTGCTAGTGTTATACCCATTGACTTATATAAAGAAATTATGCATGATATCGCACCTGCTGAGTTAGAAGATATTGATGTTACAATTAAACTTGCCAATAGAGATACTATATCTGCAATGGGAATTGTTAGAGATGTTGAAGTCTTGTGTGGGAAAACCAAATATCCCGCTGACTTTCTTGTTCTTGGTTCTCCACAAGATAGCTTTTGTCCCATTATTTTTGGTAGACCCTTCTTGAATACTGTTAATGCTACGATAGACTGCAAAAAGAATGTTGTTACTGTTGTCTTGGATGATATGGTTCATGAGTTTAATTTCTCTAAATTCAGCAAACAACATCGTGAGGAAGAATTGCCTAGTAAGGATGAAATTATTGGTCTTGCTTCTATTGCTGTACCTCCTAGTGATCCTTTAGAACACTATTTGCTAGACCATGAAAATGATATGTTTATGAATGAAAGAAAGGAAATAGATGAAATATTCTTTAAACAGGAACCTATTCTAAAACACAATTTGCCTGTTAAAATCCTAGGGGATCCTCCTCCACCCAAGGGTGATCCCGTTTTTGAGCTTAAACCGTTGCCTGATAATCTTAAGTATGCTTATCTTGATGAAAAGAAAATATATCTTGTTATTATTAGTGCTAACCTTTCAGAGCATGAAGAAGAAAGATTATTGAAAACTCTAAAGAAGCACCGTGCCGCTATTGGATATACTCTTGATGATCTTAAGGGCATTAGTTCCACTCTATGTCAGCATAAAATAAATATGGAAGCGGATGCTAAACCAGTATGTGATCCTCAACGACGTTTGAATCCTAAAATGATAGAAGTGGTAAGGAAGGAAATACTCAAGCTTCTGGAGGCAGGTATAATTTATCCCGTTGCTGATAGTCAATGGGTAAGTCCTGTCCATTGTGTCCCTAAGAAGGGAGGTATTACTGTTGTCCCTAATGATAAAGATGAATTGATTCCTCAAAGAATTATTACAGGTTATAGGATGGTAATTGATTTCCGCAAATTAAATAAAGCCACTAAGAAAGATCATTACCCCTTACCTTTTATTGATCAAATGCTAGAAAGATTATGCAAACATACACATTATTGCTTTCTAGATGGTTATTCTGGTTTCTCTCAAATACCTGTGTCGGCTAAAGATCAATCAAAGACTACTTTTACATGCCCTTTTGGTACTTTTTCTTATAGACGTATGCCTTTTGGTTTATGTAATGCACCTGCTACCTTTCAAAGATGCATGATGGATATATTCTCTGATTTTTGTGAAAAGATTTGTGAGGTTTTCATGGACGACTTTTCCGTCTATGGTTCCTCTTTTGATGATTGCTTGAGCAATCTTGATCGAGTTTTGCAGAGATGTGAAGAAACTAATCTTGTCTTGAATTGGGAAAAGTGCCACTTTATGGTTAATGAAGGTATTGTCTTGGGGCACAAAGTTTCTGAAAGAGGTATTGAAGTTGATAAAGCCAAGGTTGACACTATTGAAAAGATGCCATGTCCCAAGGACATCAAAGGTATAAGAAGTTTCCTTGGTCACGCCGGATTTTATAGGAGGTTCATTAAGGACTTCTCAAAAATTTCTCGGCCTCTGACTAATTTATTACAAAAAGATGTACCATTTGTCTTTGATGATGATTGTGTAGAAGCATTTGAAATACTTAAGAAAGCATTAGTCTCTGCACCTATTGTTCAGCCACCTGATTGGAATTTACCCTTTGAAATTATGTGTGATGCTAGTGATTATGCTGTAGGTGCTATTCTAGGGAAAATAGTTGATAAGAAATTAAATGTTATCCATTATGCTAGTAAGACTCTAGAAAATGCTCAAAGAAATTATGCTACTACCGAAAAGGAACTTTTAGCAGTTGTGTTTGCTTGTGATAAATTCAGACCCTATATTGTTGATTCTAAAGTAACTATTCACACTGATCATGCTGCTATTAAATATCTTATGGAAAAGAAAGATGCTAAACCTAGAATTATTAGATGGGTTCTCTTGCTGCAAGAATTTGATTTGCATATTGTTGATAGAAAAGGAGCTGAGAACCCAGTTGCAGACAACTTATCTAGGTTAGAGAATGTTCTTGATGACCCACTACCTATTGATGATAGCTTTCCTGATGAACACTTAAATGTCATAAGAACTTCTCGTAGCACTCCATGGTATGCTGATTATGCTAATTATATTGTTGCTAAATTTATACCACCTAGCTTCACATACCAACAAAACAAAAAGTTCTTTTATGATTTGAGACATTACTTTTGGGATGACCCACATCTTTATAAAGAAGGAGTAGATGGTGTTATTAGACGTTGTGTACCTGAGCATGAACAGGAACAGATCCTACGCAAGTGTCACTCCGAAGCTTATGGAGGACACCACGCTGGAGATAGAACTGCACATAAGGTATTGCAATCTGGTTTTTATTGGCCTAGTCTCTTCAAGGATGCCCGTAAGTTTGTTTTATCTTGTGATGAATGTCAAAGAATTGGTAATATTAGTAGACGTCAAGAAATGCCTATAAATTATTCACTTGTTATTGAACCATTTGATGTTTGGGGCTTTGATTATATGGGACCTTTTCCTGCCTCCAATGGATACACTCATATTTTAGTTGTTGTCGATTACGTTACTAAGTGGGTAGTAGCTATTCCAACTAGTAGTGCTGATCATAACACTTCTATTAAAATGCTTAAGGAAGTTATTTTTCTGAGGTTTGGAGTCCCTAGATATTTAATGACTGATGGTGGTTCACACTTTATTCATGGTGCTTTCCGTAAAATGCTTGCCAAATATGACGTCAATCATAGAATTGCATCTCCTTATCACCCACAGTCTAGTGGTCAAGTAGAATTGAGTAATAGAGAGCTCAAATTAATTTTGCAAAAGACTGTTAATAGGTCTAGAAAGAATTGGTCCAAGAAACTTGATGATGCATTATGGGCATATAGAACTGCATATAAGAATCCTATGGGCATGTCTCCGTATAAAATGGTTTATGGAAAAGCATGTCACTTACCTCTCGAACTAGAGCATAAGGCATATTGGGCTATTAAAGAGCTTAACTATGATTTCAAACTTGCCGGTGAGAAGAGGTTATTTGATATTAGCTCACTTGATGAATGGAGAACCCAAGCCTATGAAAATGCCAAGTTGTTTAAAGAAAAAGTTAAAAGATGGCATGACAAAAGGATACAAAAGCGTGAGTTTAATGTAGGCGATTATGTATTGCTATACAACTCAAGTTTAAGATTTTTTGCAGGAAAACTTCTCTCTAAATGGGAAGGTCCCTACGTTATCGAGGAGGTCTATCGTTCCGGTGCCATAAAAATCAACAATTTCGAAGGCACAAATCCGAAGGTGGTAAACGGTCAAAGAATCAAGCACTATATCTCAGGTAATCCTATAAATGTTGAAACCAATGTTATTGAAACCGTAACCCCGGAGGAATACATAAGGGACACTTTCCAGAACGTTCCAAACTCCGAAAAGGAATAGGTATGTGGTACGGTAAGTAAACCGACTCCAAAACAATTTTTAAGGCAATATTTCTCCGTTTTGGAATATTTAGAAAAATAGAAAAATAGGTAGCAGTCCAGGGAGGACACGAGCCCTCCACGAGGGTGGAGGGCGCGCCCTACCCCCCTGGGCGCGCCCCCCCTACCTCGTGAGCACCTCGTGTGCCCTCTGGACTCCATTTTCCTGCACGATACGTATTTTGGTCGGTAAAAATTCATTATATATTCTCCCGAAGTTTTTGACCCTCGTATCATGCAAATATCCCCTGTTTTCGTTTCGAGCTGTTTCCGTTGCAGATTTGAGAATTCCGGAGACTCGATTATCCTTCTATGAGGGTGAGCCTATGCCATGGAAGGGGACGACAAGCTTGCGTCATCAAAAACACCTCCACCTCCAACAACAAAGAAGGGGACCTCATCACATGGGTATGGGCACTCCCCTTGGCAACTGCCAAGCTTGGGGGAGGTGCCCCGGTATCGTATCACCATCACAACTCCTATCTTTACCGTTTTTCTTAGTTCGATCCTATTAGTAGTATCTTGATTTAGTAGAATAAAGTCACGACATGATCTAGTTTTGAAGTTTGCTTTATGATCCCTCTATGCAATCTAGTCCGTTAGCTATATATAATAAAGATTAGTGTTGAGTCAAGGGCTTGATTATTTTGCCATGATCTTGAGTGAATAAAAGAAAGAATAAAAAGAAACAAAGAGTTCATATTGATCTTATTGAGAGTAATGACTTCACATAGAAAGAGTATGATGATTAAAAAGTTGTTAGGAGTTGGCAAATATAGCTTTAGTCATCTTGGCAATTAATAGGAAGTAATAAGGAGAGAGAGGTTTCACATATAGATATACTATCATTGACATCTTTCATAATTGGGAGCACTCATTAAGTATGACATGCTAAAGAGTTGATGTTGGACAAGGAAGACAACGTAATGGGTTATGCTTTCTCGCATCTCAGTTAAAGTATATTGTCATGGATCATTCAAACATGTTGAGCTTGCCTTTCCCCCTCATGCTAGCCAAATTCTCAGCACCAAGTAGAGATACTACTTGTGCTTCCAAATACCCTTAAACCAGTTTAGCCATGAGAGTCCACCATATCTACCTATGGATTGAGTAAGATCCTTCAAGTAAGTTGCCAACGGTGCAAGCAATAAAAATTGCTCTTTAAATATGCATGACTTATTAGTGCAGAGAAATAAGCTTTGTACGAACTTGTTGTGGATGCAATAAAAGCGATGGACTGCATAATAAAGGTTCACATACAAGGGTCAATATAAAGTGACGTTCTTTTGCATTAAGATTTTGTGCATCCAACCATAAAAGCGCACGGCAACCTCTGCTTCCCTCTGCGAAGGGCCTATCTTTTATTATTATCCTGTATCTTATGCAAGAGTCAAGGTAATCTTCACCTTTCCCTTTTTCATTTTATCCTTTGGCAAGCACTTCATGGTGGGGTGATCCTGATATATATATCCAATTGGATGTACGTTAGCATGAACTATTATTGTTGACATCACCCAAAGGTGAATAAGTTTGGAGGCAGCATTATAAGCCCCAATCTTTCTCTGTGTCTGATTGAAACTTCATAACTACAAGTATTGCGTGAGTGTTAGCAATTATGAAGGACTAAGTGATAGTTGAGTATGTGGACTTGCTTTTAAGCTCTGACATAGACTCCTTCCGATGTTATGATAAATTGCAATTGCTTCAATGACTGAGGTTATAATTTGTTAGCGCCTAATAAGGTTTCTGATTCATACTTTTGCATTGTGAAAAGATCATCACTTGAACATAAGTAATCATATGACAAATCTATATATGTTGCTGTTATGAAACAATCATGATGCCTTCATGTCCGTATTTTATTTTTATCGACGCCTCTACCTCTAAACATGAGAACATATTTATTGTTATCGGCTTTTCGCTTGAGGACAAGCGAGGTCTAAGCTTGGGGGAGTTGATACGTCCATTTTGCGTCATGCTTTTATGTTAATATTTGTTGCATTATGGGCTGTTATTTCACGTTATGTCACAATACTTATGGCTACTCTCTCTTATTTTACAAGGTTTACCATGAAGAGGGGGAATGCCGGCAGCTGGAATTCTGGCTGGAAAAGGAGCAAATATTGGAGACCTATTCTGCGCAACTCCAAAAGTCCTGAAACTCCACGGAATATCTTAAAATAAATAAGGAAAAATCGTCACCAAAGATGAAGGCTAGGGGGCCCACACCCTGCTCACAAGGGTGGGGGGCGCGCCCCTCCCCCCTGGGCGCGCCCCCCTACCTCGTGGGCCCCCTGGTGGCTCTCCGACGCCCATCTTCTCCTATATGAAGTCTTTCGATGAGAAAAAAATCATAAGCAAGCTTTCGGGACGAGACTCCGCCGCCACGAGGCGGAACCTTGGCGGAACCAATCTAGGGCTCCGGCAGAGCTGTTCTGCCGGGGACACTTCCCTCCGGGAGGGGGAAATCATCACCATCGTCATCACCAATGCTCCTCTCATCGGGAGAGGGCAATCTCCATCAACATCTTCACTAGCACCATCTCATCTCCAAACCCTAGTTCATCTCTTGTATCCAATTCTTGTCTCTAAGTCCGGGATTGGTGCTAGTAGGTTGCTAGTAGTGTTGATTACTCCTTGTAGTTGATGCTAGTTGGTTTACTTGGTGGAAGATCATATGTTCAGATCCTTTATGCATACTATTACCCCTCTGATTATGAACATGAATATGCTTTGTGAGTAGTTACGTTTGTTCCTGAGGACACGGGAGAAGTCTTGCTATTAGTAGTCATGTGAATTTGGTATTCGTTCGATATTTTGATGAGATGTATGTTGTCTAACCTCTAGTGGTGTTATGTGAACGTCGACTACATAACACTTCACCATTATTTGGGCCTAGAGGAAGGCATTGGGAAGTAATAAGTAGATGATGGGTTGCTAGAGTGACAGAAGCTTAAACCGTAGTTTATGCGTTGCTTCGTAAGGGGCTGATTTGGATCCATATGTTTCATGCTATGGTTAGGTTTACCTTAATACTTTTGTTGTAGTTGCGGATGCTTGCAATAGAGGTTAATCATAAGTGGGATGCTTGTTCAAGTAAGAACAGCACCCAAGCACCGGTCCACCCACATATCAAATTATCAAAGTACCGAATGCGAATCATTTGAGCGTGATGAAAACTAGCTTGACGATATTCCCATGTGTCCTCGGGAGCTCTTTTCCTTATATAAGAATTTGTCCAGCTTGTCCTTTGCTACAAAAAGGATTGGGCCACCTTGCTGCACCTTATTTACTTTTGTTACTTGTTGCTCGTTACAATTTACCTTATCAAAAAACTATTTGTTACCACTTATTTCAGTACTTGCAGAGAATACCTTGCTGAAAACCGCTTATCATTTCCTTCTGCTCCTCGTTGGGTTCGACACTCTTACTTATCGAAAGGACTATGATAGATCCCCTATACTTGTGGGTCATCACAAAGTCATAACAACATCAATCTCAGAACATAGTGGATACTAGGGATCAAACCCTAACAAAACTAACTCGATTACATGATAAATCTCATCCAACCCATCACCATCCAGCAAGCCTACGATGAAATTACTCACGCACGGCGGTGAGCATCATGAAATTGGTGATGGAGGAAGGTTGATGATGACGATGGCGACGGATTCCCCTCTCCGGAGCCCCGAACGGACTCCAGATCAGCCCTCCCGAGAGGTTTTAGGGCTCGGCGACGGCTCCATATCGTAAAACGCGATGAATCCTTCTCTCGTATTTTTTTCTCTCCGAAAGCAAATATATAGAGTTGGAGTTGAGGTCGGAGGAGCTCCAGGGGGGCCACGAGGTAGGGGGCGTGCCCTAGGGGGGCAGGCGTGCCCCCCACCCTCGTGGACAGGTGGTGGCCCCCTGGTCTTCATCTTTTGCAAGGATTTTTTATTATTTCCAAATATACGTTCCGTGAAGTTTCAGGTCATTCCGAGAACTTTTGTTTCTGCACATAAATAACACCATGGCAATTCTGCTGAAAACAGCGTCAGTCCAGGTTAGTTCCATTCAAATCATGTAAGTTAGAGTCCAAAACAAGGGAAAAAGTGTTTGGAAAAGTAGATACAACGGAGACGTATCAACTAGCAAATAGGATGGTTTTTTTTTATCATATTGCATGAATTTATCCCTCTACTGTTGGAAATATGCCCTAGAGGCAATAATAAATAAGTTATTATTATATTTCCTTGTTCATGATAATCGTTTATTATCCATGCTAGAATTGTATTGATAGGAAACTTAGATACATGTGTGGATACATAGACAACACCATGTCCCTAGTAAGCCTCTAGTTGACTAGCTCGTTGATCAATAGATGGTTACGGTTTCCTGACCATGGACATTGGATGTCGTTGATAATGGGATCACATCATTAGGAGAATGATGTGATGGACAAGACCCAATCCTAAGCATAGCACATGGGCAAGATGACTGAAAGCCTCGTTTTCAGTAAAATGGAACTAGAAAGCAACTTGTTGGAAGTAATACATTTTGATGTGTGCAATCCAATGAGTGCTGAGGCATGTAGTGGATATCATTATGTTCTTACTTCACAGATGATTTGAGTAGATGTTGAGTATATTTACTTGATGAATCACGAGTCTGAATTATTGAAAGGTTCAAGTAATTTCAGGGTGAAGTTGAAGATCATCGTGACAAGAGGATAAAATATCTATGATATGATCATAGAGATGAATATCTGAATTACGAGTTTGGCACAGAATTAAGACATTGTGGAAATTGTTTCACAACTAATATAGCCTGGAACACCATAGTGTGATGGTGTGTCCGAACATCATAACTGCGCCCTATTGGATATGGTGCATACCATGATGTCTCTTATCGAATTACCACAATAAGTTTATGGGTTAGCATTAGAGACAACCACATTCACTTTAAATAGGGCACCACGTAATTCCGATGAGATGACACCGTATGAACTATGGTTTAGAGAAACCTAAGCTGTCATTTCTTAAAAGTTTGGGGCTGACGCTTATGTGAAAAAGTTTCAGGCTGATAAGCTCGAACCCAAAGCGGATAAATGCATCTTCATAGGACACCCAAAACAGTTGGGTATACCTCCTGTCTCAGATCCGAAAGCAATAAGGGATTGTTTCTAGAATCGGGTCCTTTCTCGAGGAAAAGTTTCTCTCGAAAGAATTGAGTGGGAGGATGGTGGAGACTTGATGAGGTTATTGAACCGTCTCTTCAACTAGTGTGTGGAAGGGCACAGGAAGTTGTTCCTGTGGCACCTACACCAATTGAAGTGGAAGCTTATGATAGTGATCATGAAACTTCAGATCAAGTCACTACCAAACCTCGTGGGATGACAAGGATGCGTACTACTTCAGAGTGGTACGTAATCCTGTCTTGGAAGTCATGTTGCTAGACAACAATGAACCTACGAGCTATGGAGAAGCGATGGTGGGCCCGATTCCATAAATGGCTCGAGGCCATAAAATCCGAGAGAGGATCCATGTATGAAAACAAAGTGTAGACTTTGGAAGAACTACTTGATGGTCGTAAGGCTGTTAGGTACAGATGGATTTTAAAAGGAAGACGGACAATGATGGTAAATCACCATTAAGAAAGCTCGACTTGTCGTTAAGATGTTTCCGACAAGTTCAAGGAGTTGACTACGATGAGACTTTCTCACTCGTAGCGATGCTAAGAGTCTGTTGGAATTATATTAGCGATTACTGCATTATTTATGAAATCTTGCAGATAGGATGTCAAAACATTGTTTCCTCGACGATTTTCTTGAGGAAAGGTTGTATGTGATACAACCGAAGGTTTTGTCAATCCTGAAAGATGCTAATAAGTATGCAAAGCTCCAGCAATCCTTCTAAGGACTGGAGTAAGCATCTCGGAGTTGGAATGTATGCTTTGATGAGATGATCAAAGATTTTGGGTGTATACAAAGTTTATGAGAAACTTGTATTTCCAAAGAAGTGAGTGGGAGCACTATAGAATTTCTGATGAATATATGTTGTTGACATATTGTTGATCAGAAATGACGTAGAATTTCTGGAAAGCATATAGGGTTATTTGAAAGTGTTTTTCAATGGAAAGCCTGGATTAAGCTACTTGAACATTGAGCATCAAGATCTATAAGGATAGATCAAAACGCTTAATGGTACTTTCAAATGAGCACATACCTTGACATGATCTTGAAGGTGTTCAAGATGGATCAGTCAAAGAAGGAGTTCTTGCCTGAGTTGTAAGGTATGAAGTTAAGACTTAAAGCTCGACCACGGCAGAATAGAGAGAAAGGACGAAGGTCGTCCCCTATGCTTAAGACATAGGCTCTACAGTATGCTATGCTGTGTACCGCACCTGAAGTGTGCCTTGCCATGAGTCAGTCAAGGGGTACAAGAGTGATCCAAGAATGGATCACAGGACAGCGGTCAAAGTTATCCTTAGTAACTAGTGGACTAAGGAATTTTCTCGATTATGGAGGTGGTAAAAGAGTTCCGTAAAGAGTTACGTCGATGCAAGCTTAACACCTATCCGGATAGCTCTGAGTAGAGATACCGGATACTATAATGGAGCAAACAATTTAGAATAGCTCCAAGTAGAACAGTTATTTGGAATAGCTCCAAATAGACGTGGTAGCTACATCTAGGAGATGACATAGAGATTTGTAAAGCACACACGGATCTGAAAGGTTCAGACCCGTTGACTAAAACCTCTCTCACAAGCAACATGATCAAACCTAAAACTCATTGAGTGTTAATCACATAGTGATGTGAACTAGACTACTGACTCTAGTAAACTCTTTGGGTGTTAGTCACATGGCGATGTGACCTGTGAGTGTTAATCACATGGCGATGTGAACTAGATTATTGACTCTAGTGCAAGTGGGAGACTGTTGGAAATATGCCCTAGAGGCAATAATAAATGTTTATTATTATATTTCCTTGTTCATGATAATCTTTATTACATTGCAATTGTATTGATAGGAAACTCAGATACATGTGTGGATACATAGACAACACCATGTCCCTAGTAAGCCTCTAGTTGACTAGCTCGTTGATCAATAGATGGTTACGGTTTCCTGACCATGGACATTGGATGTCATTGATAACGGGATCACATCATTAGGAGAATGATGTGATGGACAAGACCCAATCCTAAGCATGCACTAGATCGTGTAGTTCGTATGCTACAGCTTTTCTAATGTCAAGTATCATTTCCTTAGCCATGAGATTGTGCAACTCCCGGATACCGTAGGAGTGCTTTGGGTGTGCCAAACGTCACAACGTAACTGGGTGGCTATAAAGCACTACAGGTATCTCCGAAAGTGTCTGTTGGGTTGGCACGAATCGAGACTGGGATTTGTCACTCCGTGTGACGGAGAGGTATCTCTGGGCCCACTCGGTAGGACATCATCATAATGTGCACAATGTGATCAAGGAGTTGATCACGGGATGATGTGTTACGGAACGAGTAAAGAGACTTGCCGGTAACGAGATTGAACAAGGTATCGGGATACCGACGATCGAATCTCGGGCAAGTATCGTACCTAGACAAAGGGAATTGTATACGGGATTGATTAAGTCCTTGACATCGTGGTTCATCCGATGAGATCATCTTGGAACATGTGGGAGCCAACATGGGTATCCAGATCCCGCTGTTGGTTATGACCGGAGAGTCATCTCGGTCATGTCTGCATGTCTCCCGAACCCGTAGGGTCTACACACTTAAGGTTCGGTGACGCTAGGGTTATAGAGATATGTATGCAGTAACCCGAATGTTGTTCGGAGTCCCGGATGAGATCCCGGACGTCACGAGGAGTTCCGGAATGGTCCGGAGGTAAAGAATTATATATAGGAAGTGCTATTCGGCCATCGGGACAAGTTTCGGGTCACCGGTATTGTACCGGGACCACCGGAAGGGTCCCGGGGGTCCACCGGGTGGGGCCACCTGCCCCGGGGGGCCACATGGGCTGTAGGGGGTGCGCTTGGCCTATATGGGCCAAGGGCACAGCCCCAAGAGGCCCATGCGCCAAGAGAGGGAAAAGGGAGAGTCCTAAAGGGGGAAGGCACCTCCGAGGTGCCTTGGGGAGGATGGACTCCTCCCCCCCTTGGCCGCACCCTTCCTTGGAGGAAGGGCAAGGCTGCGCCTCCCCCTCTCCCTTGGCCCTATATATAGTGGGGAAGGAGACAACCAACCTAAGGCCTGGCGCCTCCCTCTCCCTCCCGTGACACATCTCCCTCCTCCCGCAGCGCTTAGCGAAGCCCTGTTGGAATCCCGCTACTTCCACCACCACGCCGTTGTGCTGCTGGATCTCCATTAACCTCTCCTCCCCCCTTGCTGGATCAAGAAGGAGGAGACGTCGCTGCTCCGTACGTGTGTTGAACGCGGAGGTGCCGTCCGTTCGGCGCTAGGATCATCGGTGATTTGGATCACGACGAGTACGACTCCATCAACCCCGTTCTCTTGAACGCTTCCGCGCGCGATCTACAAGGGTATGTAGATCCACTCCTCCCTCGTTGCTAGATGACTCCATAGATTGATCTTGGTGACACGTAGGAAAATTTTGAATTATTGCTACGTTCCCCAACAGATATCAAGTTCACATACAACGGGTGTAAGACAGATTTACACACGCAAAACACTTAGGTTGACTTGACGAGCCTAGCATGTACAGACATGGCCTCGGAACACAGAAGACCGAAAGGTCGAGCATGAGTCGTATAGAAGATACGATCAACATGAAGATGTTCACCGATGTTGACTAGTCCGTCTCACGTGATGATCGGACACGGCCTAGTTGACTCGGATCATGTAATCACTTAGATGACTAGAGATGTCTATCTGAGTGGGAGTTCATAAGATGAACTTAATTATCCTGAACATAGTCAAAAGGTCTTCGCAAATTATGTCGTAGCTCGCGCTTCAGTTCTACTGTTTATATGTTCCTAGAGAAAATTTAGTTGAAAGTTGATAGTAGCAATTATGCGGACTAGGTCCGTAAACTGAGGATTGTCCTCATTGCTTCATAGAAGGCTTATGTCCTTAATGCACCGCTCAGTGTGCTGAACCTCGAACGTTGTCTATGGATGTTGCGAACATCTGACATACACATTTTGATAACTACGTGATAGTTCAGTTAAACGGCTTAGAGTTGAGGCACCGAAGACGTTTTGAAACGTCGCGAAACATATGAGATGTTTCGAGGGCTGAAATTGGGATTTCAGGCTCGTGCCCACGTCAAGAGGTATAAGACCTCCGACGATTTTCTTAGCCTGCAAACTAAGGAGAAAAACTCAATTGTTGAGCTTGTGCTCAGATTGTCTGAGTACAACAATCATTTGAATCGAGTGGGAGTTGATCTTCCAGATGAGAAAGTGATGTTCTCCGAAGTCATTACCACCAAGCTGCTAGAGCTTCGTGATGAACTATAATATATCAGGGACATATATGATGATCCTTGAGATATTCGCGATGTTTGACACCACAAAAGTAGAAATCAAGAAGGAGCATCAATTGTTGATGGTTGTGAAACCACTAGTTTCAAGAAGGGCAAGGGCAAAAAGGGATGCTTCATGAAACGGCAAATCAGCTGCTGCTCTAGTGAAGAAACCCAAGGTTGAACCCAAACCCGAGACTAAGTGCTTCTGTAATAAGGGGAACAGCCACTGGAGCAGAATTACCCTAGATACTTGGTAGATGAGAAGGCTGTCGATAGAAGTATATTGGATTACATTATGTTAATGTGTACTTTACTAGTACTCCTAGTAGCACCAGGGTATTAGATACCGGTTCGGTTGCTAAGTGTTAGTAACTCGAAATAAAAGCTACAGAATAAATGGAGACTAGCTAAAGGTGAGCTGACGATATGTGTTGGAAGTGTTTCCAAGTTGATATGATCAAGCATCGCACGCTCCCTCTACCATCGAGATTGGTATTAAAACCTAAAATTGTTATTTGGTGTTTGCGTTGAGCATAGACATGATTGGATTATGTCTATCGCAATACGGTTATTCATTTAAGGAGAATAATGGTTACTCTGTTTATTTGAATAATACCTTCAATGGTCTTACACCTAAAATGAATGGTTTATTGAATCTCGATCGTAGTGATACACATGTCATGCCAAAAGATAGTAATGATAGTACCACCTACTTGTGGCACTGCCACGTAAGTCATATCAGTATAAAACGCATGAAGAAGCTCCATGTTGATGGATCTTTGGGCTCACTCGTTTTTGAAAAGTTTGGGACATGCGAACCATGTCTATTGGTATATATGCATGAAGAAACTCCATGCAAATGGACCGTTTTGTACTCGCTTGATTTTGAATCACTTGAGACATGCAAATCATACCACATGGGCAAGATGACTGAAAGCCTCGTTTTTCAGTAAAATGGAACTAGAAAGCAGCTTGTTGGAAGTAATACATTTTGATGTGTGCAGTCCAATGAGTGCTGAGGCATGTAGTGGATATCCTTATGTTCTTACTTCACAGATGATTTGAGTAGATGTTGAGTATATTTACTTGATGAATCACGAGTCTGAATTATTGAAAGGTTCAAGTAATTTCAGGGTGAAGTTGAAGATCATCGTGACAAGAGGATAAAATATCTATGATATGATCATAGAGATGAATATCTGAATTACGAGTTTGGCACAGAATTAAGACATTGTGGAAATTGTTTCACAACTAATATAGCCTGGAACACCATAGTGTGATGGTGTGTCCGAACATCATAACTGTGCCCTATTGGATATGGTGCATACCATGATGTCTCTTATCGAATTACCACAATAGTTTATGGGTTAGGCATTAGAGACAACCACATTCACTTTAAATAGGGCACCACATAGATCCGATGAGATGACACCGTATGAACTATGGTTTAGAGAAACCTAAGCTGTCATTTCTTAAAAGTTTGGGGCTGCGACGTTTATGTGAAAAGTTTCGGGCTGATAAGCTCGAACCCAAAGCGGATAAATGCATCTTCATGGGACACCCAAAACAGTTGGGTATACCTCCTGTCTCAGATCCGAAAGCAATAAGGGATTGTTTCTAGAATCGGGTCCTTTCTCGAGGAAAAGTTTCTCTCGAAAGAATTGAGTGGGAGGATGGTGGAGACTTGATGAGGTTATTGAACCGTCTCTTCAACTAGTGTGTGGCAGGGCACAGGAAGTTGTTCCTGTGGCACCTACACCAATTGAAGTGGAAGCTTATGTAGTGATCATGAAACTTCAGATCAAGTCACTACCAAACCTCGTGGGATGACAAGGATGCGTACTACTTCAGAGTGGTACGTAATCCTGTCTTGGAAGTCATGTTGCTAGACAACAATGAACCTACGAGCTATGGAGAAGCGATGGTGGGCCCGGATTCCGATAAATGGCTCGAGGCCATAAAATCCGAGAGAGGATCCATGTATGAAAACAAAGTGTAGACTTTGGAAGAACTACTTGATGGTCGTAAGGCTGTTAGGTACATATGGATTTTAAAAGGAAGACGGACAATGATGGTAAGTATCACCATTAAGAAAGCTCGACTTGTCGTTAAGATGTTTTCCGATAAGTTCAAGGAGTTGACTACGATGAGACTTTCTCACTCGTAGCGATGCTAAGAGTCTGTTGGAATTATATTAGCGATTACTGCATTATTTATGAAATCTTGCAGATAGGATGTCAAAACATTGTTTCCTCGATGATTTTTGAGGAAAGGTTGTATGTGATACAACCGGAAGGTTTTGTCAATCCTGAAATATGCTAATAAGTATGCAAAGCTCCAGCAATCCTTCTAAGGACTGGAGTAAGCATCTCGGAGTTGGAATGTATGCTTTGATGAGATGATCAAAGATTTTGGTGTATACAAAGTTTATGAGAAACTTGTATTTCCAAAGAAGTGAGTGGGAGCACTATAGAATTTCTGATGAATATATGTTGTTGACATGTTGTTAATCAGAAATGACGTAGAATTTCTGGAAAGCATATAGGGTTATTTGGAAAGTGTTTTTCAATGGAAAGCCTGGATTAAGCTACTTGAGCATTGAGCATCAAGATCTATAAGGATAGATCAAAACGCTTAAATGGTACTTTCAAATGAGCACATTCCTTGACATGATCTTGAAGGTGTTCAAGATGAATCAGTCAAAGAAGGATTTCTTGCCTGAGTTGTAAGGTGTGAAGTTAAGACTTAAAGCTCGACCACGGCAGAATAGAGAGAAAGGACGAAGGTCGTCCCCTATGCTTAAGACGTAGGCTCTACAGTATGCTATGCTGTGTACCGCACCTGAAGTGTGCCTTGCCATGAGTCAGTCAAGGGGTACAAGAGTGATCCAAGAATGGATCACAGGACAGCGGTCAAAGTTATCCTTAGTAACTAGTGGACTAAGGAATTTTTCTCGATTATGGAGGTGATAAAGAGTTCGACGTAAAGAGTTACGTCGATGCAAGCTTAACACCTATCCGGATAGCTCTGAGTAGAGATGCCGGATATGTATAATGGAGCAACAATTTAGAATAGCTCCAAGTAGAACAGTTATTTGGAATAGCTCCAAATAGAACGTGGTAGCTACATCTAGGAGATGACATAGAGATTTGTAAAGCACACACGGATCTGAAAGGTTCAGACCCGTTGACTAAAACCTCTCTCACAAGCAACATGATCAAACCCAGAACTCATTGAGTGTTAATCACATAGTGATGTGAACTAGATTATTGACTCTAGTAAACTCTTTGGATGTTGGTCACATGGCGATGTGACCTGTGAGTGTTAATCACATGGCGATGTGAACTAGATTATTGACTCTAGTGCAAGTGGGAGACTGTTGGAAATATGCCCTAGAGGCAATAATAAATAAGTTATTATTATATTTCCTTGTTCATGATAATCTTTTATTATCCATGCTAGAATTGTATTGATAGGAAACTTAGATACATGTGTGGATACATAGACAACACCATGTCCCTAGTAAGCCTCTAGTTGACTAGCTCATTGATCAACAGATGGTTACGGTTTCCTGACCATGGACATTGGATGTCGTTGATAACGGGATCACATCATTAGGAGAATGATGTGATGGACAAGACCCAATCCTAAGCATAGCACTAGATCGTGTAGTTCGTATGCTAAAGCTTTTCTAATGTCAAGTATCATTTCCTTAGACCATGAGATTGTGCAACTCCCGGATACCGTAGGAGTGCTTTGGGTGTGCCAAACGTCACAACGTAACTGGGTGGCTATAAAGGTACACTACGGGTATCTCCGAAAGTGTCTGTTGGGTTGGCACGAATCAAGACTGGGATTTGTCACTCCGTGTGACGGAGAGGTATCTCTGGGCCCACTCGGTAGGACATCATCATAATGTGCACAATGTGATCAAGGAGTTGATCACGGGATGATGTGTTACGAAACGAGTAAAGAGACTTGCCGGTAACGAGATTGAACAAGGTATCGGGATACCGACGATCGAATCTCGGGCAAGTATCGTACCGCTAGACAAAGGGAATTGTATACGGGATTGATTAAGTCCTTGACATCGTGGTTCATCCGATGAGATCATCGTGGAACATGTGGGAGCCAACATGGGTATCCAGATCCCACTGTTGGTTATTGACCGGAGAGTCATCTCGGTCATGTCTGCATGTCTCCCGAACCCGTAGGGTCTACACACTTAAGGTTCGGTGACGCTAGGGTTATAGAGATATTAGTATGCGGTAACCCGAAAGTTGTTCGGAGTCTCGGATGAGATCCCGGACGTCACGAGGAGTTCCGGAATGGTCCGGAGGTAAAGAATTATATATAGGAAGTGCTATTTCGGCCATCGGGACAAGTTTCAGGGTCACCGGTATTGTACCGGGACCATCGGAAGGGTCCCGGGGGTCCACCGGGTGGGGCCACCTACCCCGGGGGGCCACATGGGCTGTAGGGGGTGCGCCTTGGCCTATATGGGCCAAGGGCACCAGCCCCAAGAGGCCCATGCGCCAAGAGTAGAGGAAAAGGGAGAGTCCTAAAGGGGGAAGGCACCTCCGAGGTGCCTTGGGGAGGATGGACTCCTCCCCCCCCTTGGCCGCACCCTTCCTTGGAGGAAGGGGCAAGGCTGCGCCCCCCCCCCCCCCCTTGGCCCTATATATAGTGGGGGGAAGGGAGGACAACCATACCAAAGGCCTGGCGCCTCCCTCTCCCTCCCGTGACACATCTCCCTCCTCCCGCAGCGCTTAGCGAAGCCCTGTTGGAATCCCGCTACTTCCACCACCACGCCGTTGTGCTGCTGGATCTCCATTAACCTCTCCTCCCCCCTTGCTGGATCAAGAAGGAGGAGATGTCGCTGCTCCGTACGTGTGTTGAACGCGGAGGTGCCGTCCGTTCGGCGCTAGGATCATCAGTGATTTGGATCACGACGAGTACGACTCCATCAACCCCATTCTCTTGAACGCTTCCGCGCGCGATCTACAAGGGTATGTAGATCCACTCCTCCCTCGTTGCTAGATGACTCCATAGATAGATCTTGGTGACACGTAGGAAAATTTTGAATTTATGCTACGTTCCCTAACATCTACATCATGTCATCTTGCTTAAGGCGTTACTCTGTTTTCATGAACTTAATACTCTAGATGCATGCTGGATAGCGGTGGATGATTGGAGTAATAGTAGTATGTGTAGGCAGGAGTCGGTCTACTTGTCTCGGACGTGATGCCTGTATACATGATCATACCTAGATATTCTCATAACTATGCTCAATTCAGTCAATTGCTCAATAGTAATTCGTTCACCCACCGTAAAATACTTATGCTCTTGAGAGAAGCCACTAGTGAAACCTATGGCCCCCGGGTCTATCTTCATCATATTAATCTTCCAATACTTAGTTATTTCCTTTGCTTTTTTACTTTGCTTTTATTTTACTTTGCATCTTTATCAAAAAAATACCAAAAATATTATTCTATCATATCTATCAGATCTCACTCTCGTAAGTGACCGTGAAGGGATTGACAACCCCTTATCGCGTTGGTTGCGAGGAGTTATTTGTTTTGTGCAGGTACGAGGGACTCGTGCGTAGCCTCCTACTGGATTGATACCTTGGTTCTCAAAAATTTAGGGAAATACTTACGCTACTTTGCTGCATCATCCTTTCCTCTTCAAGGAAATCCAACGCAGTGCTCAAGAGGTAGCAAGAAGAATTTCTAGCGCCGTTGCTGGGGAGTCTACGCAAAAGTCAACATACCAAGTACCCATCACATACCCTTATCTCCCGCATTACATTATTTGCCATTTGCCTCTCATTTTTCTCTCCCCCACTTCACCCTTGCCGTTTTATTCGCCCTCTCTCTCTATCCTCCCTCTCTTTCTCTATTTGCATCTTTTTGCCTGCTTGCTTTTTGTTTGCTTGTGTGTTGGATTGCTTGCTTGTCACGATGGCTCAAGATAACACTAAATTGTGTGACTTTACCAATACCAACAACAATGATTTTATTAGCACTCCTATTGCTCCTCTTACCGATGCTGAATCTTGTGAAATTAATGCTGCTTTGTTGAATCTTGTCATGAAAGATCCGTTTTCCGGCCTTCCTAGTGAAGATGCCGCTACCCATCCAAATGGCTTCGTTGATTTGTGTGATACGTAAAAGAAGAAATATGTGGATAATGATATTGTTAAATTGAAGCTATTTCCTTTTTCGCTTAGAGATCGTGCTAAAGCTTGGTTTTCGTCTTTGCCTAAAATAGTATTGATTCTTGGAACAAGTGCAAAGATGCTTTTATCTCTAAGTATTTTCCTCCTGCTAAGATCATCTTCCTTAGAAACGATATTATGAATTTTAAGCAACTTGACCATGGACATGTTGCACAAGCTTGGGAGAGGATGAAAGTAATGATACATAATTGCCCTACTCATGGTTTGAATTAGTGGATGATTATACAAAAATATTATGCCGGATTGAATTTTGCTTCTAGAAATCTTTTAGATTCGTTCGCGGGAGGCACTTTTATGGAAATCACTTTAGGAGAAGCTACTAAACTCCTAGATAATATTATGGTTAATTATTCTCAATGGCATACTGAAAGATCTACTAATAAAAAGGTGCATGCGATAGAAGAAATTAATGTTTTGAGTGGAAAGATGGATGAACTTATGAAATTATTTGCTAGCTGATACATCTCCGTCGTATCTACTTTTCCAAACACTTTTGCCCATGTTTTGGACTCTAACTTGCATGATTTGAATGGAACTAACCCGGACTGACGTTGTTTTTAGCAGAATTACCATGGTGTTATTTATGTGCAGAAACAAAAGTTCTCGGAATGACCTGAAACTTCACGGAACAACTTTTCGGAAATAATAAAAAATCCTTGCAAAAGATGAAGGCCAGGGGGCGACCACCTGTCCACGAGGGTGGGGGCGCGCCCCCTACCTCGTGGTCCCCCTGGAGCTCCTCCGACCTCAACTCCAACTCTATTTGGTTTTGGGGAGAAAAAATCAGAGAGAAGGATTCATCGCATTTTACGATACGAAGCCGCCGCCAAGCCCTAAAACCTCTTGGGAGGGCTGATCTGGAGTCCGTTCGGGGCTCCAGAGAGGGGAATTCGTCGCCATCGTCATCATCAACCATCCTCCATCACCAATTTCATGATGCTCACCGCCGTGCGTGAGTAATTCCATCGTAGGCTTGCTGGACGGTGATGGGTTGGACGAGATTTATCATGTAATTGAGTTAGTTGTGTTAGGGTTTGATCCCTAGTATCCACTATGTTCTGAGATTGATGTTGCTATGACTTTGCTATGCTTAATGCTTGTCACTAGGGCCCGAGTGCCATGATTTCAGATCTGAACCTATTATGTTTTCATCAATATATGAGAGTTCTTGATCCTATCTTGCAAGTCTATAGTCACCTATTATGTGTTATGATCCGTTAACCCCGAAGTGACAATAATCGGGATACTTACCGGTGATGACCATAGTTTGAGGAGTTCATGTATTCATTATGTGATAATGCTTTGTTCCGGTACTCTATTAAAAGGAGGCATTAATATCCCTTAGTTTTCATTAGGACCCCGCTGCCACGGGAGGGTAGGACAAAAGATGTCATGCAAGTTCTTTTCCATAAGCGCGTATGACTATATTCGGAATACATGCCTACATTACATTGATGAACTGGAGCTAGTTCTGTGTCACCCTAGGTTATGACTATTACATGATGAACCGCATCCGGCATAATTCTCCATCACCGATCCATTGCCTATGAGCTTTCCATATATTGTTCTTCGCTTATTTACTTTTCTGTTGCCATTGCTATCATCACTACAAAATACCAAAAACATTACTTTTGCTACCATCACCTTTTGCTACCGTTACCACTACTATCATATTACTTTGCTACTAAATACTTTGCTGCAGATATTAAGTTTCCAGGTGTGGTTGAATTGACAACTCAACTGCTAATACTTGAGAATATTCTTTGGCTCCCCTTGTGTCAAATCAATAAATTTGGGTTGAATACTCTACCCTCGAAAACTGTTGCGATCCCCTATACTTGTGGGTTATCAAGACTATTTTCTGGCGCCGTTGCCGGGGAGCATAGCTCTATTCTTTGAGTCACTTGGGATTTATATCTGCTTATCATTATGAAGAACTTGAGAGATCCAAAAACCAAGATTTATCCCTCAACTACGAGGGGAGGTAAGGAACTGCCATCTAGCTCTGCACTTGATTCACCTTCTGTTTTGAGTAAACTTGCGACAACTAAACCTGCTTCTGCTATTCGTTCTGATACGTCGCATGTTGAAGAAATACATGGTCTTAATTTACCTCCTATTGAAGAAATACATGGTCTTAATTTACCGCCTGTTGAAGAAACATATGATCTTAATCCATTACCTATTGAAGAAAATCATGGTCTTGATAACCCGGCACAGGTAGTAAAGGTAAATTCTCTCTATAGATATGATAAAGCTGAAATCCCGTTTACTAAGTTTGCTAGCCCATGCTTAGATGAGTTTGATAAATTTATGGCTAAGCAAGAAGACTTTAATGCTTATTTTGGTAGACAATTGAAATACAATTCAAATATGCTTGAACACTTGGGTGATTATATGGCTAATGTTAAAGGTGAACTTAAACTTATTAGTAAACATGCTTCTATGGTTACCACTCAAGTAGAACAAGTGCTTAAAGCTCAAAATGATTTGCTCAATGAATTAAATAGTAAGGATAATGATAATGCTGTTAGAGTTATGACTAGAGGTGGTAGAATGACTCAGGAACCTTTGTATCCTGAAGGCCACCCTAAGAGAATTGAGCAAGATTCTCAGAGAAATAATATAGATGCACCTAGTCCTTCTAAAAGGAAGAAAAAGAAAAATGATAGGACTTTGCATGCTTCTAGTGAACCTATTACTGAAACACCTGAGAATCCAAATGATATTTCTATTTCTGATGCTGAAACACAATCTGGTAATGAACCTAAAACTAGTGATAATGTTCATGATGATGTTCAACCTAGTAATGATAATGATATAGAAATTGAACCTGCTGTTGATCTTGATAACGCACAATCAAAGAATCAACGTTATGATAAAAAGAATTTGTTGCTAGGAAACATGGTAAAGAAAGGGAACCATGGGTTCAGAAACCCATGCCTTTTCCTCCCAAACCATCCAAGAAAAAGGATGATGAGGATTTTGAGCGCTTTGCTGAAATGATTAGACCTATCTTTTTGCGTATGCGTTTAACTGATATGCTCAAGACCAATCCTTATGCTAAGTACATGAAAGATATTATTACAAATAAAGAAAGACACTGGAAGCTGAAATTTCCACCATGCTTGCTAATTATACTTTTAAAGGTGGAATACCTAAGAAACTAGGAGATCCAGGAGTACCTACTATAGCATGCTCCATTAAAAGAAGCTATGTTAAAACTGCTTTATGTGATCTTGGAGCCGGTGTTAGTGTTATGCCTCTCTCTTTATATCGTAGACTTGATTTGAATAAGTTGACACCTACTAAAATATCTTTGCAAATGGCTGATAAATCAACTGCTATACCTGTCGGTATTTGTGAGGATGTTCCTGTTGTAGTTGCAAACGTTACTATTTTAACGAACTTTGTTATTCTTGATATTCTCGAGGACGATAGTATGTCTATTATTCTTGGAAGACCCTTTTTGAATATTGCAGGGGCTGTTATTGATTGCACTAAAGGCAATGTCACTTTTCATGTTAATGGTAATGGGCATACGATACACTTTCCGAGGAAACAACCTCAAGTTCATAGTATCAACTCTATTGGAAAAATTCCATCGATTATATTTGAAGGTTTTGAATTTCCTCTTCCTACTGTCAAGAATAAATATGATATTCTTATTATTGGGGATGTGCATATCCCCGTTGAGTTAACATAGTGTTATTTGAAATTTCTCCGATTCCATGTTATTCGGAATGAGTTCGTTAACAAGACTTGATCAACGTTGTTAGTGGATTCCTTTTGATGATCATGAGATGGATGAAACTAGAAGGCACAACCTTCTGTACCCTCCTTTTACTTTCTATTATTTATATTAAATAAAATATTTTTCTGTCTGTTATCTGATTATCCGTGCAATATAAAAATACCCCGAAAATAGAAGTTCTCCAAATGCCCTGAAATTTAAATATAATTTTTTCTAGAATATTTGAGAATATTTGGCACTGAGAACACAATAGGGAGGTCATCCACCTGGCCACGAGGGTGGAGGGCGCGCCCTACCCCCTAGGCGCGCCCCTTGCCTCGTGGGCCCACGGTGGCCCTCCTCCACTTATCCTTTCACCCATACACTCCTTCCTCCCACAAACACGAATATCCAGCTCAAGCACGAGTTCTATCTCATTTTGCTGCCATTCTCGATCTCCTTGCTCAAAGCACCTCTCACAAAACTGCTTGGGGAGATTGTTCCTTGGTATGTGACTCCTCCATTGGTCCAATTAGTTTTTGTTCTAGTGCTTTATCATTGCAAATTTATGCTGCTTAGGTGACCCTGTTCTTGAGCTTGCATGTCAAATTTATATGGTCAAAAGTAGTTTTTGATGCATGATATAGGCTCTAGGCACTTGTAGGAGTAGTTGCTATCAATATTATTGAGTTTGGCTTACTTTTATTTTGAAGTTACTAAAAATTTTAGAATTTTTCAGGAAATAATGAAGAGACTTTTGAGGGGCTCATCGAGCCGAAGCTCGAAGGAAAAGGCACCGAAGCCCAAATTTAATCTGCCTCGCACCGCGGAGGTTCAGTCGTGTGAATGGCCTTCCGATGATTTCTTGAGAGCAGCCGGAATTTATGAAGATTTTTATGAATTGGCTGAGAATGCAGGCCTCACCGCTTCCCTCCATGACCAACGCGATCAGTATCTCTTACTCACAAATATCTTTGTGCAAAACTTCCATTTCCATTCTAGGAGCTCACCACCTACGGTGGAGTTTTATTTATATGATGAGCATAAGGAGATGTCACTTTATGATTTTTGTCGAGTTTGTTTGATCCCTTTCGAGGGCAGCGTAGAGGAACCACATCGAGATGATGTGGATGGGTTTATTGATACCATCACTGTAGGGGAAACAAGGCAGGTTTCCGATGCACGAATCACTAGCATACATTTTCCTGTTTTACGCTACTTTGCAATATTTGCTAGTCGTTGCTTAATTGGTCGTGGAAACTATGGAAACCTTAGTGTTCCTGATATTATTATTTTGTTCCACGGTTTATTCAGTGATAACTCTGTTAGTATGGGCGGTATTATTGCTAAACGGTTAAGTCTGAACCGTACAAAGGGCCCCATCTTTGGAGGTATCTATGCTTCACGCCTAGCTGCACATTTTAACATACCTATTTGGCATTATGAGAAGGAAGAAAAATTGCTACCTCGTGTTTACTTAGATTATAAGAGTATAGTAGCACACCATTTTATTGTTAAGAATAGGGAAGGGGAGCTTAAATACAAATTGTTCTTTGACAAACATCATCCTGAGACTATTACCCTGCCTGCTCCTTCCTTGTTTGATTTATCTGCAGGCCAGTACCTTGTTCCGTTAGAGGCTATTCACGCCTATCGGAACCCTACATCAGCCACAGAGCCAGAGCCAGAACCACAAGTTAAGCCTCCACGACAGTCCAATTACCATTGGGACCCGGAGATGATTGCCAACCAGTGGCAATCAGAGTCTTCTTCTTCGCAGTACGAACCCAACTAATATTATGGATATCCGCCAGGCCAACCGTGGCCATAGACCAACTTAGGCCAAAATCCTAAGCTTGGGGGAGTGATGTCTACTACACAACCTTCTTCTTGTAGACGTTGTTGGGCCTCCAAGTGCAGGGTTTGTAGGATAGTAGCAAATTTCACTCAAGTGGATGACCTAAGGTTTATCAATCCGTAGGAGGCGTAGGATGAAGATGGTCTCTCTCAAGCAACCCTGCAGCCAAATAACAAAGAGTCTCTTGTGTCCCCAACACACCCAATACAATGGTAAATTGTATAGGTGCACTAGTTCGGCGAAGAGATGGTGATACAAGTGGTATATGGATGGTAGATAAAGGTTTTTGTAATCTGAAAATATAAAAACAGCAAGGCAACTAATGATAAAAGTGAGCATAAATGGTATTTCAATGCGTGGAAACAAGGCCTAGGGTTCATACTTTCACTAGTGCAAGTCCTCTCAACAACAATAACATAATTGGATCATATAACTATCCCTCAACATGCAACAAAGAGTCACTCCAAAGTCACTAATAGCGGAGAACGAACGAAGAGATTACGGTAGGGTATGAAACCACCTCAAAGTTATTCTTTCCAATCAATCCGTTGGGCTATTCCTATAAGTGTCACAAACAGCCCTAAGTTCGTACTAGAATAACACCTTAAGACACAAATCAACCAAAACACTAATGTCACCTAGATACTCCAATGTCACCTCAAGTATCCGTGGGTATGATTATACGATATGCATCACACAATCTCAGATTCATCTATTCAACCAACACATAGGCCCTCAAAGAGTGCCCCAAAGTTTCTACCGAAGAATCACGACGAAAACATGTGCCAACCCCTATGCATAGGTTCATGGGCGGAACCCGCAAGTTGATCACCAAAACATACATCAAGTGAATCACGTGGTATCCCATTGTCACCACAGATACGCACGGCAAGACATACATCAAGTGTTCTCAAATCTTTAAAGACTCAATCTGATAAGATAACTTCAAAGGGGAAACTCAATTCATTACAAGAGAGTATAGGGGGAGGAGAAACATAAGATCCAACTATAATAGCAAAGCTCGCGATACATTAAGATCGTGCCAAATCAAGAACACAAGAGAGAGAGAGAGAGAGAGCGAGAGAGAGATCGAACACATAGCTACTGGTACATACCCTCAGCCCCAAGGGAGAACTACTCCCTCCTCGTCATGGAGAGCACCGGGATGATGAAGATGGCCACCGGAGAGGGATTTCCCCCTCCGGCAGGGTGCCAGAACGGGTCTAGATTGGTTTTCGGTGGCTACAGAGGCTTCTGGCGGCGGAACTCCCGATCTATTGTGCTCTCGGATGTTTTTAGGGTATATGAAGATATATAGGCGGAAGAAGTACGTTAGGGGGGCCACGAGGGGCCCACGAGGGTGGAGGGCGCGCCCAGGGGGTGGGTGCGCCCCCTACCTCGTGGCCTCCTTGAAGTTTCCCTTACATGCACGTCAAGTCTTCTGGGCTTCTTTCCTTCCAAAAATGGGTTCCGTGAAGTTTCAGGTCAATTGGACTCCGTTTGGTTTTCCTTTTCTTCGAAACCCTAAAACAAGGTAAAAACAGAAACTGGCACTGGGCTCTGGGTTAATAGGTTAGTCCCAAAAATGATATAAAAGTGTATAATAAAGCCCATAAACATTCAAAACAATAGATAATATAGCATGGAGCAATCAAAAATTATAGATACGTTGGAGACGTATCAGCATCCCCAAGCTTAATTCCTGCTCGTCCTCGAGTAGGTAAATGATAAAAACAGAATTTTTGATGCGGAGTGCTACTTGGCATAATTTCAATGTAATTCTTCTTAATTGTGGCATGAGTATTCAGATCCATAAGATTCAAGACAAAAGTTTAATATTGATATGAAAACAATAATACTTCAAGCATACTAACTAAGCAATCATGTCTTCTCAAAATA
Organism: Triticum urartu; assembly: GCF_003073215.2. Classification (NCBI taxonomy): domain Eukaryota; kingdom Viridiplantae; phylum Streptophyta; class Magnoliopsida; order Poales; family Poaceae; genus Triticum; species Triticum urartu. Next base: position 562,515,375 of record NC_053022.1, on the reverse strand, counting down.
ACATGGCCAAAGAAAGTTCATCCCTACAAAATCATATAGTTTAGTCATGCTCCATTTTCGTCACACAAGAATGCTCTCATCATGCACAACCCCAATGACAAGCGAAGCAATTGTTTCATACTTTAGTAATCTCAAACCTATAGACTTTCACGCAATATATGAGCGCGAGCCATGGATATAGCACTATGGGTGGAATAGAATATGATGATGGGTGTTATGTGGAGAAGACAAAAAGGAGAAAGTATCACATCAACGAGGCTAATCAATGAGCTATGGAGATGCCCATCGATTGATGTTAATGCAAGGAGTAGGGATTGCCATGCAACGGATGCACTAGAGCTATAAATGTATGAAAGCTCAACAAAAGAAACTAAGTGGGTTTGCATCCAACTTGCTTGCTCAAGAAGACCTAGGGCACTTGAGGAGGCCCATTGTTGGAATATACAAGCCAAGTTCTATAATGAAAATTTCCCACTAGTATATGAAAGTGACAAAACAAGAGACTCTCTATCATGAAGATTATGGTGCTACTTTGAAGCACAAGTGTGGCAAAGGATAGTAGCATTGTCCCTTCTCTCTTTTTCTCTCATTTTTTTGGGCCTTCTCTCTTTTTTATGGCCTTTCTCCCTTTTTTTCTTTTTTTCCTCACTTAGGACAATGCTCTAGAAAATGATGATCATCACACTTCTATTTATTTACACCTCAATGATTACAACTCGATACTAGAACAAAGTATGACTCTATATGAATGCCTCCGGCGGTGTACCGGGATTGCGATGAATCAAGAGTGACATGTATGAAAAATTATGAACGATGGCTTTGCCACAAATACGATGTCAACTACATGATCATGCAAAGCAATATGACAATGATGATGCGTGTCATAATAAACGGAACGGTGGAAAGTTGCATGGCAATATATCTCGGAATGGCTATGGAAATGCCATAATAGGTAGGTATGGTGGCTGTTTTGAGGAAGATATAAGGAGGTTTATGTGTGAAAGAGCGTATCATATCACGGGGTTTGGATGCACCGGCGAAGTTTGCGCCAACTCTGAATGTGAGAAAGGGCAATGCACGGTACCGAAGAGGCTAGCAAGGATGGAAGGGTGAGAGTGCGTATAATCCATGGACTCAACATTAGTCATAAAGAACTCACATAATTATTGCAAAAATCTACAAGTCATCAAAAACCTCGGCACTACGCGCATGCTCCTAGGGGGATAGATTGGTAGGAAAAGACCATCTCTCGTCCCCGACCGCCACTCATAAGGAGGACAATCAAATAACACCTCATGTTTCAAATTTGTTACATAACGTTTACCATACGTGCATGCTACGGGACTTGCAAACTTCAACTCAAGCATTTCTCAATTTCACAACTACTCAACTAGCATGACTTTGATATTATTACCTCCATATCTCAAAACAATCATCAAGCACCAAACTTCTCTTAGTATTCAAAACACTCATAAGAAAATTTTACTAATCTTGAATACCTAGCATATTAGGATTTTAAACAAATTACCATGCTATTTAAGACTCTCAAAATAATCTAAGTGAAGCATGAGAGTTCATATATTTCTTCAAAATAAAACTACCACCATGCTCTAAAAGATATAAGTGAAGCACTAGAGCAAATGACAAACTACTCCGAAAGATATAAGTGAAGATCAATGAGTAGTCGAATAATTATGCAACTATATGAAGACTCTCTAACATTTAAAAATTTAAGATCTTGGTATTTTATTCAAACAGCAAGCAAAACAAAATAAAATAAAATGACGCTCCAAGCAAAACATATATCATGTGGCGAACAAAAATATAGCTCCAAGTAAAGTTACCGATGAACGAAGACGAAAGAGGGGATGCCTTCCGGGGCATCCCCAAGCTTAGGCTTTTGGTTGTCCTTGAATATTACCTTGGGGTGCCTTGGGCATACCCAAGCTTAGGCTCTTGCCACTCCTTATTCCATAGTCCATCGAATCTTTACCCAAAACTTGAAAACTTCACAACACAAAACTTAAAGTAGAAAACTCGTAAGCTCCGTTAGCGAAATAAAACAAAAGTCCACTTCAATTTACTGTAATGAACTCATTATTTATTTATATTGGTGTTAAACCTACTGTATTACAACTTCTATATGGTTTATAAACTATTTTACTAGCCATAGATTCATCAAAATAAGCAAACAACACACGAAAAACAGAATCTGTCAAAACCAGAACAGTCTGTAGTAATATGTAACTACCGCAAACTTCTGGAACCCCAAAAATTCTTAAATAAATTGACGGACGTGAGGAATTTATCTATTAATCATCTGCAAAAAGAATTAACTAAATATCACTCTCCAATAAAAAATGGCAGAAATTCTCGTGAGCGCTAAAGTTTCTGTTTTTGACAGCATGATTAACAAGACTTTCCCCAAGTCTTCCCAAAGGTTCTATTTGGCACAAACACTAATTAAAAGCATAAAACAACATCTAAGAAGAGGCTATATGAATTATTTATTACTAAACAGGAACAAAAATTAAAGAACAAGAATAGGATTGGGTTGCCTCCCAACAAGCGCTATCGTTTAACGCCCCTAGCTAGGCATGATGATTTCAATGATGCTCACATAAAAGATAAGAATTGTAACATAAAGAGAGCATCATGAGGAATATTACTAGCACATTTAAGTCTAACCCACTTCCTACGCATAGGGATTTTGTGATCAAACAACTTGTGGGAACAATAATCAACTAGCATAGGAGGGTAAAACAAGCATAACTTCAAAACTTTAAGCACATAGAGAGGAAACTTGATATTATTGCAATTCCTACAAGCATATGTTCCTCCCTCATAATAATTTTCAGTAGCATCATGAATGAATTCAAAAATATAACCAGCACCTAAAGCATTCTTTTCATGATCTACAAGCATAGAAATTTTATTACTCTCGACATAAGCAAAATTCTTCTCATTCGGGATAGTGGGAGTATCATAAGAGACTTGGATACTATAAATTGTTTCCACATTAAAAGAGTAATGTTCAGAAAAGGGGTAACCATAATCATGGAAAGTTTTATAAATATAATCCTCACTACTTTTTATAGCATATGTATCATCACAATAGTTATCATAAGTAGGAGGCATGTTATTATCATTATAAATTTGCATATCAAAACTTGGGATACTAAAAATATCATCTTCATTAAGCGTAGCATCCCCAAGCTTGGGACAAACATTAATTGCAGCAAATATATTCTCAAAAACATCATCTTCATCAAAACATAGCATCCCCAAGCTTGGGCCTTTTCATATTATAAGCATAATCACTCTCATCATTAATAGTATGGATAGCACCAATAGTATAGCAATTATCATATTCTTCCAAGCAAGTGCCAAAAAGATTTTCAAGATCATAAGAAGTATCATTATCTTCCACAATTATATTCTCATGAGGCACAATAGTAATAGGAGCAGCATTATTTGAGAAAGATATCTTTTTACCTCTCTTCCTTTTTCTTTTCTTCTTCTTCACCACATCATGTGTGGGTTCAATCCTCTTTTTGGAGCTCCTTATTAATGAGATTGGTTGAATAGGAGTCTCCTCCTCGTTACCTGGTTCATCATAAGAAATAATAGGAGGGTATTGGGAAGCCTCTTCCCTTTCATTAGTATTCTCTTCATCTTCTATTTGTTTTCTTTTCTTTATGTAGTTGGCAATATAAGGATTTTCAATACAATTCACCGCACAATACATATAAATTTTCTCTACATCAAAAATCAAGAAATCTATCAAGATTACACTTTGGAATACCCTCAGTTATACGTTTCATTTCCTCATACCCCAAAAGAAGACTAAGCTCTTTATGATTCTCAAGGGTAATCAAATTATCACAATTTTTGGATACGATTCGATCATGAAACAATTTGCATTGGAGATTTAAATGACCATGTTCATTGCAAAGTTCACAAGGGGTGCAAAAAATATTGAATTTTTCAGCACAATCATCAAGACTTTCTTGCAACAATTCAGTTTCTAAGTACTTATGCCTCTTGCAATATCTATCTTCCCTATTTGGTGTGTACTTACAAACCCAATGCACTCCACAAAAATTGACATGTTTATAGGAGACATTTTCATCATAACTAGTGCAATCATCATTAGTATCATGGATATTCAAAGAATTCGTACTAACAACATTGCAATCATGCTCATCATTCAAATATTTAGTGCCAAACATTTTATAGATTTCTTCTTCTAGCACTTGAGCACAATTATCCTTTCCATCATACTCATGAAAGATATTAAAAAGGTGAAGCGTATGAGACAAACTCAATTCCATTTTTTATAGTTTTCTTTTATAAACTAAACTAGTGATAAAACAAGAAACTAAAAGACTCGATAGCAAGATCTAAAGATATACCTTCAAGCACTCACCTCCCTGGCAATGGCGTCAGAAAAAAGCTTGATGTCTACTACACAACCTTCTTCTTGTAGACGTTGTTGGGCCTCCAAGTGCAGAGGTTTGTAGGACAGTAGAAAATTTCCCTCAAGTGGATGACATAAGGTTTTCAATCCGTAGGAGGCATAGGATGAAGATGGTCTCTCTCAAGCGACCCTGCAACCAAATAACAAAGAGTCTCTTGTGTCCCCAACACACCCAATACGATGGTAAATTGTATAGGTGCACTAGTTCGGCGAAGAGATAGTGATACAAGTGGTATATGGATGGTAGATAAAGGTTTTTGTAATCTGAAAATATAAAAACAGCAAGGTCACTAATAATAAAAGCGAGCGTAAACGGTATTGCAATGCGTTGAAACAAGGCCTGGGGTTCATACTTTCACTAGTGCAAGTCCTCTCAACAATAATAACATAATTGGATCATATAACTATGCCTCAACATGCAACAAAGAGTCACTCCAAAGTCACTAATAGTGGAGAACGAACGAAGAGATTATGGTAGGGTACGAAACCACCTCAAAGTTATTCTTTCCAATCAATCCGTTGGGCTATTCCTATAAGTGTCACAAACAGCCCTAGAGTTCGTACTAGAATAACACCTTAAGACACAAATCAACCAAAACCCTAATGTCACCTAGATACTCCAATGTCACCTCAAGTATCCATGGGTATGATTATACGATATGCATCGCACAATCTCAGATTCATCTATTCAACCAACACATAGGACCTCAAAGAGTGCCCCAAAGTTTCTACCGGAGAATCACGATGAAAACGTGTGTCGGTGTCAAAACCGGCGGATCTCGGGTAGGGGGTCCCGAACTGTGCGTCTAGGTCAGATGGTAACAGGAGGCAGGGGACACGATGTTTTACCCAGGTTCGGGCCCTCTTGATGGAGGTAAAACCCTACGTCCTGCTTGATTAATATTAATGATATGGGTAGTACAAGAGTAGATCTACCACGAGATCAGAGAGGCTAAACCCTAGAAGCTAGCCTATGGTATGATTGTTGGTCGTCCTACGGACTAAAACTCTCCGGTTTATATAGACACCGGAGAGGGCTAGGGTTACACAGAGTCAGTTACAATGGTAGGAGATCTACATATCCGTATCGCCAAGCTTGCCTTCCACGCCAAGGAAAGTCCCTTCCGGACATGGGACGAAGTCTTCAATCTTGTATCTTCATAGTCCAGGAGTCCGGCCGAAGGTATAGTCCGGCCATCCGGACACCGCCTAATCTAGGACTCCCTCAGTAGCCCCTGAACTAGGCTTCAATGACGACGAGTCCGGTGCGCAGATTGTCTTCACAAAGGTAGTGTCCGGCTCTGCAAAATAAGTTTCCACATATTGCCATAGAGAGAATAATATTTACACAAATCTAATCTGCTGACGTATTCCGTAGCGTGACATCACACCACGACCAAGTCTTTATTCGAATCATTTTACTGTCCCACCTCAGCGCGTTTAGCGAGGCGGTTTCCTTGGCACGTCTTGTTAAAGCAGAGATCGTGTCCCCTTATTCCAGGATTCTCATCAATATGGGTGTGGGTAACCCAACCGCGCCATTGACTATGGCGCTTGGGAGATAAGCGAGTTTTACCAGGCTGGTGGGGGCGCATAGTCGCGTCTGCCCATATGAGGGGATAAGGATCCACCTTTTCATCCACGCCTTCTTCCTCCTTTGCCTATCCATTTCCGCGCACTCAAGCTTCAGCGCCCAAGTCCGCACACCCCACCTCAACCTTCTCCAGCCATGTCCGAAGCGGGAGGCAAGTGGATGGTCTCCTTCATCACGGAGGGACACATCAAAAAACTGAGGAAGGCCGGATACTTGTCTAACGACATTGCGCACCGGCTTCCCGAAGAGGGGCAGCTCATCCCCACCCCTAGGCCCCATGAGAGGGTGGTGTTCCTCCCCCATTTCCTCCGCGGACTGGGCTTCCCTCTCCACCCATTTGTCCGGGGGCTCATGTTCTATTATGGCCTGGATTTCCACGATCTGGCCCCGAACTTTGTCCTTAATATCTCGGCGTTTATCGTCGTGTGCGAGGCTTTCTTCTGCATTCGCCCCCATTTCGGCCTATGGCTCAAGACTTTCAATGTCAAGCCGAAGGTGGTGCGCGGCACTCAAGCGGAGTGCGGAGGCGCCATGGTGGGCAAGATGCCCAACGTCCTATGGCCCGAGGGCTCCTTTGTGGAGTCCCTAAAGGGGTGGCAATCGGGGTGGTTTTACATCACCGAGCCGCGCGACCCTGAATGGGTCGCAGCCCCCGAGTTCCGATCCGGACCCCCTATGCGGCTCACCTCCTGGAAAGAGACGGGCCTGTCGTGGGGTAAAGAAGGAGAGCTGACCGGACTCCAAACATGCGTCCGAACCCTAGTGGACAAGAAGCTCAAACTTGTCAACGTACTCCAGGTTATGCTCATCCGCCGGATCCTCCCGTGTCAACAACGGGCTTTCAACCTATGGGAGTTCGACCCGGCGCAGCACCGAACTCTAAGCAGGCTCTTCGACACAACGTACGAAGATGCCTGGAAGGTGCTTTTCAAGGGCACCGAGGCCCCCGCATCTGCTACCGAGGATCGCGGCTTCAGCACGCAGCATCGCGCTCGTGCGGTAAGATGTTTTTACCTTTTACAGGCTATTAGTTTTTCATAGTTTGACTCCATGCGGGATCTTAAGCTCCCTTACCTTTGACAGGATTGGCAGGAGACGTCCGGACAGATCAACTGTCCGGCTCCTTTGCCCGAAGGCCCAGCGGACGCTCGCTTGGCGAAGCTGCTGGTTCCGGCACCCTATGTGGTGCCGGAGAAGAAGGCCAAGAAGAAGGCCATGGGGACTCGGAAGAGTGCCCAGCGCCTAGGGGTGTCGGATTCATCATCCGATGACTCCAAGATGCACTCCTCCCGTGAAGACGAGGAGGAGAAAGAAGAGACCTCTCCCCCTCCAGCGGGCGGAGAGAAGAAAAGGAAGGTCGCCCCAACTGGGGAGGCCGAAGGGTCCAAGAAGGGGAAAACCCTTCCTCCGGACGGCTCCACCAACGCTGACGACGGCGAAGAGGAGTGGCCGCACAGGGCCAAGCCCCTGGCGAGATCGTAAGTGTCCGGATACCAGAGTGATTCATAGCATTCTTCCATTGCACAGCTTTTCCTTATGTCGAACATGTTTATGCAGTCCACGCAAAGACCGGCTCGACGTGTCGTCGAGCGGTTCCCTGGATTCGTCGGATGTGAATTCACTTCCGACGGCTACCTCCCCCCATCCTACGGATGACGCCGAGGTGCTGTCGCAACAGGTTCCAAGCCAGGAGGAGGTGGTCCTGGAGGCGCCGCAAGGCGACCTCCCGGACTCCAGGCGCAAAGGGGATAAAACCCCCAAGGGCTCCGAGTTCGGCCTTGAGCCAGACACCGCGCCAGAACCTTCAATGGTTCCGGACTCCAGTAGGCGGCCTCCTTCCAAGAGGAGCGAGCCTACCGAGCCGGTGACCTCCGTCCAACCGGAGGCACCGGAGAATTTGCTGGAGACGCTTAATGGCGCCTCCATCGACGAGGAGCACCGCACTATTATGAGTGCGGTGATCCAGAAGGTTCAGTCTGCCAAGAGCAGACTGACTGAAGCCTGTGCCAGCCTTCTAACAGGCTTTGAGGTAGGTAAAGAATATGTAAAAATATTACCTCATAGACAGTAGCCCCTGATGCTCTGTTCGGCGTTCGGAAAGAAAAGCCGAATAGAGGATCTAATAACATTCTCAGGAGTCTAACATAATCAAGTCAATATGCGTATGCAGGCTTCGCTGCTGGCCTCCGCCGCATTGACTGTGGAGGTGGATACGCTGAAGCAAAACCTCACGCGGTCCGAGAACGAGCTCGGCCAAGCCAAGAGGCAACTCGAGGAGAAGGAAGGTAAGTAATACCTTGTGCAATTATATAGAGAAGATGTGGTTGCAAAAAATGACAGGATCAACGTGTTATTATAGGGGCCACGACCGAGGTGGCAACCCTTAAGCAAGCGCAGTCCGAGGCCGAAAATAGGGCGGCCGCGGAGCGCACGGAGAGAGAGAGAAGCAGGAGGCGCGGGTGGAGGAGGTGCAGAAAGAGCTCCGGGCTCTCGTGAAAAAATACGAGAGTTTGGAGCTTGACTCAAAGACGCAAGTGTCCGAGCTTGCGGCAGCCCTCAAGAGCGCGAAGTCTGCAAAGGCCGAAGCCCAGAAATCCCTCAAAGAAATTGACGCGATGAAGAAGATAGCGGCAGGTAAGGCATTCATTATGCAAAGCAAGCACGTGAAAGTGAATTACTTATTACTTACCCGAGTCCGGAGCTCTCCAGGAGCGTTCGCAGATTTGCCCCGCAATGCGTCGGATGCCGCCGCCTACTACCGAGCCGAAGAGGGGAGCTCGACGGAGAAGGTGTTCTGGTCTCAGTATGCTGAGGCCGGACACCTGGTGCCTTTGAGCGACCAGCTGAAGCAAATGGTCGAGCTCCACAAGGTTGCCGAACAGGCCATAAAGGGCCCCATAGTTCGGCTGTGGCCTGGAGAGGCTTTGCCTGGGAGCTACTTCGGGCTGGTGAGGCGGCTGGTGGATGCCTGTCCACGGCTTGAATTAATCAAGCTCTCCGTCTGCATCGAAGGTGCCCGTAGGGCGCTTGCCCGTGCTAAAGTGCACTAGGGCCAGATGGATGCGGAGAAGCTGGTGAAGGACGGGCCGCCGCCGGGCAAGGAGCATCGCATCCCGGAAGCGTATTATGAGGGCGTCCTGAAGGGTGCCCGCCTTATAGCGGATGAATGCCCCAAAGATGTAATTTTTGAGTAAACTCGCATTTGTGATCCTGTACGCTGAAAACTTGTTCATATGCGCTAAGCAACGCTTTTGAATTTAAAATATTACCTTCTGTGCGGCCGTTTATCAAATTTGAGAGATGGCGAGTCGTCGGCTTCTGCCCCCATGGCATGAGTGCTGGGGTGTTCGGGATAAACATGAGCGCTCTTTTTCCCATTCTTGGGTCCTTCGAGGGAGGCGCTCAACACAACGAACAAGGCAATCGGACTATAATGCTTGAACACTCTCACTTAGCCATAGAATTCTATAATTTTAAATTTCGGCGAAGCCCCTAGTGTTCGGAAGACCGAGTTCGGGGCGCTATCCACGCCTAGGCCGGACAAAGCCGACTCCTCGCTCTAAGCGGCATAAGTCTTTAGGGACTCGAAAACCTCTCGAACAGCGACCAGCTCTCGCCTCATCATGACGGTCAGTTTTAGCTTTCTCTACTGAGGTGCTTACCCCAGCTCAACTGGGGAAAAATCGCAGTAGTTCTCCTAGTGCTACCTTAGACGATATAACAGAACGTAAGGTACCAAAACATAGGAGCCGGGCAAACCCAACATTTGACCCAACACATGATTCGGAGCCGATGCATATAATGCTATAAGTTCGGGGTGCCGCACTTGTAAAAGTGTTCGGACTTCTCACGCCGTGTTGTGGGGTACTTAAGCCCCTGGCATATTGGCCGTACCAAAGTGTACGGGTGCAACATGTCATTAATGAAAATATATTCGTAAAAAAGAGGTAATGCGATAATAGACGGAAGCTATGCATTGTTTATTTTAAAAAGCTGTGATCAAAGCAGAACGATTCAAATAGTGCGATAAGCAAAAGATGGGACTATCAAATATGTCCTTTCCAGGGGCGAGCTGCGGAATGTTATGCGAAATAGGTATACTGCTCGTTATAGAGACCACCTTAGAGTTCCGTAGTGCGGCGTAGCTTTCTGCTTCCCTGGTTGTATCGTTTGTGCGGCAATTGTACTGCCGGACAAGCCTTCCGGAGAATGAAGTCCTGAAAATAAGAGAAAATTTAAGAAATCGGCAGCCCCTAGTGCGGTTTAAGCCGCGTTTCGGGCGTGCCGTGATGGTGCCCCTCCCCCTGTGCCCATGGTATTTCTAGAGCGTAGTTATGTATGCGCGACACTGGTTTCGCAAGTTCGCGAGGGTTGGGGTTGGGGCCGCATTGCTACGCTTGCTCGGAATGTGCCAGGCAGTCTTGTTGTAGGTTACTCCGGGCGCGCTTGACGGTGTCCGGACGTTTAATGGCCGGACTAGAGAATTGCCTTGAGAGGCTGCTTTGTACTTCCGCTGCGATAGCCGCCGTATGCTCCTCTGTTCCGAGAGAGCGTTCGATGTTTCCATTGACTGTGATGACGCCTCGAGGTCCTGGCATCTTGAGCTTGAGGTATGCGTAGTGTGGCACCGCATTGAACTTGGCAAATGCGGTTCGCCCGAGCAGTGCGTGATAGCCACTGTGGAACGGGACTATGTCGAAGATTAACTCCTCGCTTCGGAAATTATCAAGAGATCCGAAGACCACTTCAAGTGTAACTGAGCCTGTTCAGTTGGCTTCTACACCTGGTATGACGCCTTTAAAGGTCGTTCTAGTGGGTTTAATCCTCGAGGGATCGATGCTCATTTTCCGCACTGTATCCTGATAAAGCAGGTTCAGGCTGCTGCCGCCGTCCATAGGGACTCTAGTGAGGTGAAATCCGTCAATAATTGGGTCTAGAACCAATGCGGCGAATCCGCCATGACGGATGCTAGTGGGGTGGTCCCTTCGATCAAAAGTGATCGGGCAGGAAGACCATGGGTTGAACTTTGGGGCGACTGGCTCCATCGCGTATACGTCCCTTAGCACACGCTTCCGCTCCCTCTTGGGGACGTGGGTTGCGTATATCATGTTCACCGTCCACATTTGTGGGGGAAAACCTTTCTGTCCACTGTTGTTCGGCGGCCGGGGCTCCTCCTCGTCATCGCTATGCAGCCCCTTGTCTCTGCTTTCGGCATTTAACTTGCCTGCCTGCTTGAACACCCAACAATCCCTGTTGGTGTGATTGGCTGGTTTTTCGGGGGTGCCATGTATCTGGCATGAGCGGTCGAGTATTCGGTCCAAACTGGACGGGCCCGGAGTATTTCTTTTGAATGGCTTTTTCCGCTGACCGGGTTTAGAGCCTCTGAATCCGGCATTAACTGTCGTGTCCTCAGCATTGTTGCCGTTAATGCGGTGCTTTTGCTTGTTGCGACGCGACTTGCCACTGCTGTCCTTGGTATCCGAATTACCAGGGCTCTTGGTCATGTTATTGCTGCGAGCTAGCCAGCTGTCTTCTCCCGCGCAAAAGCGGGTCATAAGTGTCATGAGGGCTGCCATAGATTTTGGCTTTTCCTGTCCTAGGTGCCGTGCAAGCCACTCGTCGCGGATGTTATGCTTGAAGGCTGCTAGGGCCTCTGCGTCCAGACAGTCGATGATTTGATTTTTCTTGGTTAGGAACCGTGTCCAGAATTGTTTGGCCGATTCCTCTAGATGCTGAATTATGTGGCTTAGGTCATCGGCGTCTGGTGGTCGCACATAAGTGCCCTGGAAATTGTCGAGGAATGCGGCTTCCAGGTCCTCCCAACAACCAATTGATTCTGCTGGCAAGCTATTAAGCCAATGTCGAGCTGGTCCTTTAAGCTTGAGTGGGAGGTATTTGATGACGTGTAAGTCATCACCGCGGGCCATGTGGATATGAAGGAGATAGTCCTCGATCCATACCGCATGATCTGTTGTGCCATCATATGATTCGATGTTCACGGGTTTGAAACCCTCGGGGATTTGATGATCCATTACTTCATCTGTGAAGCATGGTGGGTGTGCGGCGCCTCTGTACTGGGCTATATCACGACGCAGCTCAAACGAGCTTTGTCTACTGTGTTCGGCCCGGCCAGATTTACTATATCCGGTGTGACGAGTACCGTCTCGTGCCGTGGGGCGCCCACATGATCCGTAGATCGATCTTGTTTTCCTTGCCTTGTCCTCCAATATGTCTCACAGGTCTGGCGCATTTTCCCATGCCTTGGTATTTTTTGAGCGGCACCGGGGTGCGGCTTGAGTGGAGGGCCGAGAGGCCTCTCTGTCGCGGCCACGGGGTGACCGGTCGGCCGCATCATGCGCTGGTGATTTAGGTGCTTCCTCCTCTAATTGGGGTAGCAACCTGCGCTTTGGGTAGCTCTTGGAGGGGCGTTCGAGTTCATACTCTTCGGCAGCAAGGGCTTCAGTCCATCTGTTGGCTAGCAAATCTTGATCAGCTCTAAGCTGTTGCTGTTTTTTCTTGAGGCTGCTCACCGTGGCCATAAGCCTGCGTTTGAAATGCTCTTGTTCGACGGGATCCTCCGGCACGACAAATTCGTCGTCGTCGAGGCTTGCCTCGTCTTTGGAGGGAGGCATATAATTATCGTCCTCGACCTCTCTGTCTGCCACTCTCTCATGACGGTTGGCTTCTCTATCCTCCTGTGCTGAATCTTGCTGGAGGTGGTTGTCTTCGGCACTGTCCGGGGTGTTATTATCCCCCGTGCCGGAATCACCGTTTTTGTTTTGGCGAGATTTAGAGCGGCGCCGCTGACGCCGGCGCTTAGGCTGCTTCTTGGAGGGGTCATCCTCCGATGTTCCATCGCCATTGCCTTCTTTTGGGGTGTCCACCATGTATATATCATACGACGAGGTGGCTTTCCAGTGCCCTATAGGCGCTGGTTCTTGATCGTCTCCTGCATCGGCGTCCATAGCGATGTCTTCAGAGTCAAAGTCGAGCATGTCGGTTAAATCATCGACAGTGGCTACGAAGTGGGTGGTGGGTGGGCTTTGAATTTCTTCATCATCCGCATCCCAACCTTGCCGACCATAGTCTAGCCAGGGCTCTCCTGACAAAGAGAGAGACTTTAGTGAATTCAGAATATTGCCGAAGGGCGAGTGCTGAAAGATGTCCGTGGCGGTGAACTCCATGATCGGCACCCAATCGGGTTCGATCGGTCGGGGCGCAGAGGGCTCGGAGTCCGGCTCCTTGGAGACACGGGCTTCGTAGAGAATAGGGCTGGTGTTCGGCTCGATCGCCGTAGAGATTGCAGCCCCCGAGGCGATGTCTAACCACCCATCCTCGGTTAGTGTGATCGGCTCCGAGCTAGGGGTCAGAGCGGACACAGGTGCGGCCTCCAGGGCACTGTTCGGCGACAGAGCTAAATCATGCCCATCGTGACAGTGCGGCGCGCTCGGCTGTGGCTCTAATCCGTCGAAGATCAAGTCTCCGCGGATGTCGGCCGTGTAGTTCAAACTTCCAAATCTGACCTGATGGCCAGGGGCGTAGCTTTCGATCTGCTCCAGATGACCAAGCGAATTGGCCCGCAGTGCAAAGCCGCCGAATACGAAGATCTGTCCGGGGAGAAAAGTCTCACCCTGGATCGCATCGCTGTTGATGATCGGAGAAGCCATCGGGCCTAAAAGCGACGGCACGGAGGAACTCTCAATGAAAGCACCAATGTCGGTGTCAAAACCGGCGGATCTCGGGTAGGGGGTCCCGAACTGTGCGTCTAGGTCGGATGGTAACAGGAGGCAGGGGACACGATGTTTTACCCAGGTTCGGGCCCTCTTGATGGAGGTAAAACCCTACGTCCTGCTTGATTAATATTGATGATATGGGTAGTACAAGAGTAGATCTACCACGAGATCAGAGAGGCTAAACCCTAGAAGCTAGCCTATGGTATGATTGTTGGTCGTCCTACGGACTAAAACTCTCCGGTTTATATAGACACCGGAGAGGGATAGGGTTACACAGAGTCGGTTACAATGGTAGGAGATCTACATATCCGTATCGCCAAGCTTGCCTTCCACGCCAAGGAAAGTCCCTTCCGGACACGGGACGAAGTCTTCAATCTTGTATCTTCATAGTCCAGGAGTCCGGCCGAAGGTATAGTCCGGCCATCCGGACACCCCCTAAACCAGGACTCCCTCAACGTGTGCCAACCCCTATGCATAGGTTCATGGGCGGAACCCGCAAGTTGATCACCAAAATATACATCAAGTGAATCACGTGGTATCCCATTGTCACCACAGATACGCACGGCAAGACATACATCAAATGTTCTCAAATCTTTAAGGACTCAATCCGATAAGTTAACTTCAAAGGGGAAACTCAATTCATTACAAGAGAGTAGAGGGGGAGGAGAAACATAAGATCCAACTATAATTGCAAAGCTCACGATACATCAAGATCGTGCCAAATCAAGAACACGAGAGAGAGAGAGAGAGAGAGAGATCAAACACATAGCTACTGGTACATACCCTCAGCCCCGAGGGAGAACTACTCCCTCCTCGTCATGGAGAGCACCGGGATGATGAAGATGGCCACCGGAGAGGGATTCCCCCCTCCGGCAGGGTGCCGGAACAGGTCTAGATTGGTTTTCGGTGGCTACGGAGGCTTCTGGTGGCGGAACTCCCGATCTATTGTGCTCTTGGATGTTTTTAGGGTATATGGAGATATATAGGCGGAAGAAGTATGTCAGGGGGACCATGAGGGGCCCACGAGGGTGGAGGGCGCGCCCAAGGGGGTGGGCGCGCCCCCTACCTCGTGGCCTCCTCGAAGCTTCCCTTACGTGCACTTCAAGTCTTCTGGGCTTCTTTCCTTCCAAAAATGGGTTCCGTGAAGTTTCAGGTCAATTGGACTCCATTTGGTTTTCCTTTTCTTCGAAACCCTAAAACAAGGTAAAAACAGAAACTGGCACTGGGCTCTGGGTTAATAGGTTAGTCCAAGAGTGTATAATAAATCCCATAAACATTCAAAACAGTAGATAATATAGCATGGAGCAATCAAAAATTATAGATACGTTGGAAACATATCAGGGAGTACGTATTTCCCACCGACATTACATTCATGTTCACACACTCATTGCTAGATGTCGGTGCTCATACTTTTTCATTGTATCATCCATGGTAGTTTATTTTCCTTTTTATGCTTTCTTCTTGTGTGTTTAATAAACCTTAAGAAAAAACCAAAAAATTAGTTGTAGCTTTTAATTAGTTTAATTTCCATGCTTGTAGTAGTAATTAAAAGGAAAACCCAAAAGATTTCCTGTTCTTCTTTTACTTGTTGGGAGCTTTCCCGTGTAAATAGTGTTATTTCTTTTGTTTTCTTTGGGGGTCGATAGGAGAAGAACATAATTAAATTGTTGAAGTAGCTCTTATATGCATTATTGTTGATCTGACAAAAGAGCCCATATTGCCTTGTCTTCTCCTGTTTATTGAATGCTTGCAGATTCCAGCTTAGTCCAATGCACGTGCACTATTATTATTATTATTATTCACATCATTCGGTCGTGCAATTGAAAGGCAATTATGATGATATATGATGGACTGACTAAGATGAGAAAAGCTGGTATGAACTCGACCTCTCTTGTTTTTGTAAATATGATTAGTTCATCGTTCCTGATTCAGCCTATTATGGATAAATATGTTTGCAATGACAACTAGAGATCATAGTTTCTTGTACCATGCTTGATTAGCTAGGAGCTTATAATGGTTTACCTTGCGTACCAACATGCTATTAAAATGGTTATGATGTGGTATGATAGGGTGGTATCCTCCTCTGAATGATTTAACTGACTTGACTTGGTGCATGTTCACACATATAGTTGAAACAAAATCAACATAGCCTTCACGATATTTATGTTCATGGTGGATTATATCCTACTCATGCTTGCATTCGGTGTTGATTAATTTTAATGCATGTTCATGACTGTTGTCGCTCTCTAGCTGGTCGCTTCCCAGTCTTTTGCTAGCCTTCACCTGTACTAAGCGGGAATACTGCTTGTGCATCCAACTCCATAAACCCCAAAGTTATTCCATATGAGTCCACCATACCTACCTATATACGGTATCTCCACTACTAGGAAAAGGGCTATAGATGGAATTGACACTAATGGCGCACCAGACATGTGGTGCGCCATTACTATATACTAATGGCGCATCATGGGCTATAGATGGAATTGACACTAATGGCGCACCAGACATGTGGTGCGCCATTACTATATACTAATGGCGCATCATGTGTTGGTGCGCCATTAGTGTGCAAATACTAATGGCGCACCACATCCATGGTGCGCCATTAGTAAAAAAAAATAATTTTTTCAAAACTACTAATGGCGCACTGTGGGAGTGGTGCGCCATTACTAGTTGAACTAGTAATAGCGCACCACATCCACGGTGCGCCATTAGTAAAAAAATTTAAATTTTTTTCAAAACTACTAATGGCGCACCGTGGGAGTGGTGAACTAGTAATGGCGCACCATGCCACGGTGCGCCATTAGTAACTTGGCCCAAACATTCGCCCGAATGCACCCCCCGGACCGCCTTTTCAGTTTTAAAAATAAATAAAAGAAAATGATAGAAATGTCAAAAAAATAAAAGAAAATAAGATTCCCATGTGATATGTGGTCTAGTTGTTAGCAAAATTTACAAACATGAATTTTCGACTTTTTTGCAAAATCTCTCGAGAATTTGTAAAAATGGACATAACTTTTGCGTACGAACTCGGATGAAAAAGTTTTTTATATGAAAAATCATCTACTCGAAAAGTTACATCCGAATTTAACTGGGGAAACCCCGTTAAACATTTTCAAAATCCTCAAAAACCTAACAGAAAAAAAGATACGGGGCTTTTAAGATCTGGAGAGGCAAAAAAATTCAAACTTACTAATGGCGCACCTGCCCATGGTGCGCCATTAGTATCTTCCCGCCTTCAAAATTCAAAATAAGTCAAAAAATAAGAAAAAGTTACTAATGGCGCACCTGCCCATGATGCGCCATTAGTATCTTCCCACCTTCAAAATTCAAAATAAGTCAAAAAAATAAAAAAAAAAGTTATTAATGGCGCACCTGCCCATGGTGCGCCATTAGTATCTTCCCGCCTTCAAAATTCAAAATAAATCAAAAAAATAAAAAAAAGTTAGTAATGGCGCACCTGCCCACGATGCGCCATTACTATGTCGTATATATGGCTGGGCGCACCTCCTCCACTCCACCTCTCCTCCACTCCATCTCCTCCTCTCCTCCACTCCATCTTCCCTTCTCTCCTCTACCATACTACCCTACTCCTCTCCGGCGACCTCCTCTTCCTCCTCTCCGGCGACCTCCTCCTCCTCTCCGGCGACCTCCTCCTCCTCCTCTCCGGCGACCTCCTCCTCCCTCCTCTCCTTTCCTCCCCTCCCCTCCCCTCACGGTTTCTCCTCCCTCCTCTCCGGTGAGCTCCTCCTCCCTCCTCTCCTCCCATTCCCTCATGGTTTCATCTTCCTCCTCTCCGATGCTTCGGTGAACTCCTCTCCGGCGACCTCCTCCTCCTCTCCGGCGATGTAGGCGAGCGCCTCTCCGGTGATCTCCTCCTCCTCCTCCTCCTCTCCGGTGAAATCCTCTCCGGCAAAAGAACACGGCAAAAGAACGTACAAGATCCAAAAACAGGAACAAAATTTGAAATAATATCGTGCCAAAAACGAGCAAAAAACTAGCAAAAAATGGGCAAAAAATCACGATCCAGATCCAAATTCAAAATTCAAAAATAGCAATGGCGCACGGTGGGGGTTAGACGGTGCGCCACTACTATTTTCCCGCCTTCAAAATTCAAAAATACTAATGGCGCACGATGGCCTATACTAATGGCGCACCAGTGGCCTATACTAATGGCGCACCGTGGCCTATACTAATGGCGCACCAGTGGTGCGCCATTAGTAAAAAATACTAGTGGCGTGATACTAATGGCGCACCAGTGATGCGCCATTAGTAGGCAAAACTGGTGCGCCATTAGTAGCCCTTTTCCTAGTAGTGCTCATGCCGTTCCAAGTAAATTTGTATGTGCCAAACTCTAAACCTTCAAATAAATATCCTGTTTTGTATGCTCGAATAGCTCATGTATCAACTAGGTTGTATGTATCTTCCATGTTAGGCGGGTTATTCTCAAGAGGAGTGGACTCCGCTCCTCACTCACGAGAAAATGGCTGGTCACCGGGATGCCCAGTCACATGCTTTATGCAAATCAAATCAAAATAATTGCAAACAAAACTCCCCCTGGGACTCTTGTTAGCTGGAGGCACTCGTTGTTTCGAGCAAGCCATGGATTGATGCTTGTTGGTGGAGGCGGAGTATAAACTTTACCATTCTGTTTGGGAACCGCCTATAATGTGTGTAGCATGGAAGATATTGCCATCTCTTGGTTGTTATGTTGACAATGAAAGTATAGCGCTCAAAATATTATTCACCTCTGTTTCAAAACCGAGCTCTGGCACCTCTACAAATCCCTGCTTCCCTCTGCGAAGGGCCTATCTATTTACTTTCATGTTAAGTCATCATCC
The DNA here is from genome assembly GCF_003073215.2 of Triticum urartu. Taxonomy (NCBI): domain Eukaryota; kingdom Viridiplantae; phylum Streptophyta; class Magnoliopsida; order Poales; family Poaceae; genus Triticum; species Triticum urartu. The sequence continues at coordinate 562,496,730 of NC_053022.1, read as the reverse complement.
TCTTATTAAAAAGCACCAGCTGGAGAGCACCGTTGTCATTTGCATTCATTACTGTTAGTTTACATTGAGTATGACTTGACTGGATCTCTTTTACCATGAATTACAATGTCTAGTCAGTCCTTGATCTTTAAAGGTGCTCTGCATTTATATTTTGCGGTCTCAGAAAGGGCTAGCGAGATGCCATCTTGTTATATCATATTATGATTGTTTTGAGAAAGTGTTGTCATCCGAGATTTATTATTATTGCTCGCTAGTTGATTATGCTATTGATATGAGTAAACTGGAGACCTATGTGTTATTATGAATGTGGTTAGTTCATAATCTTTGCTGAAAACTTGAATGTTGGCTTTACATATTTACAACAACAAGAGCAAACAGAATTTGTAAAAGTTTTTCTTTATCACTTTCAGTTTATCAACTAAATTGCTTGAGGACAAGCAAAGGTTTAAGCTTGGGGGAGTTGATACGTCTCCATCGTATCCTCTTTTCCAAACACTTTTGCCCTTGTTTTGGACTCTAACTTGCATGATTTGAATGGAACTAACCCGGACTGACGTTGTTTCAGCAGAATTACCATGGTGTTATTTATGTGCAGAAAAAAAGTTTTCGGGATGACCTGAAACTTCACGGAACAACTTTTCAGAAATAATAAAAAATCCTTGCAAAAGATGAAGGGCAGGGGCCCACCACCTTTCCACGAGGGTGGGGGCACGCGCCCTACCTCGTGGGCCCCCTGGAGCTCCTCCGACCTCAACTCCAACTCTAAATATTTGGTTTCGGGGAGAAAAAAATCAGAGAGAAGGATTGATCACGTTTTACGATACGGAGCCGCCGCCAAGCCCTAAAACCTCTCAGGAGGGCTGATCTGGAGTCCGTTCGGGGCTCCGGAGAGGGGAATCTGTCGCCATAGTCATCATCAACCATCCTTCATCACCAATTTCATGATGCTCACCGCCGTGCGTGAGTAATTTCATCGTAGGCTTGCTAGACGGTGATGGGTTGGAGAGATTTATCATGTAATCGAGTTAGTTTTGTTAGGGTTTGATCCCTAGTATCCACTATATTCTGAGATTGATGTTGCTATGACTTTGCTATGCTTAATGCTTGTCACTAGGGCCCGAGTGCCTTGATTTCAGATCTGAACCTATTATGTTTTCATCAATATATGAGAGTTCTTGATCCTATCTTGCAAGTCTATAGTCACCTATTATGTGTTATGATCCGTTAACCCCGAAGTGACAATAATCGGGATACTTACCCGTGATGACCATAGTTTGAGGAGTTCATGTATTCACTATGTGCTAATGCTTTGTTCCAGTACTATATTAAAAGGAGGCCTTAATATCCCTTAGTTTCCATTAGGACCCCGCTGCAACGGGAGGGTAGGACAAAAGATGTCATGCAAGTTCTTTTCCATAAGCACTTATGACTATATTCAGAATACATGCCTACATTACATTGATGAACTGGAGCTAGTTCTGTGTCACCCTAGGTTATGACTGTTACATGATGAATCACATCCGGCATAATTCTCCATCACCGACCCATTGCCTAAGAGCTTTCCATATATTGTTCTTTGCTTATTTACTTTTCCGTTGCCATTGCTATCATCACTACAAAATACCAAAAACATTACTTTTGCTACCGTTACCACTACTATCATATTACTTTGCTACTAAATACTTTGCTGCAGATATTAAGTTTCCAGGTGTGGTTGAATTGACAACTCAACTGCTAATACTTGAGAATATTCTTTGGCTTCCCTTGTGTCGAATCAATAAATTTGGGTTGAATACTCTACCCTCGAAAACTGTTGCGATCCCCTATACTTGTGGGTTCACCATTCATAATTCTTTCATACATGTCACTCTTGGTTCATTGCATATCCCGGTACACCGCCGGAGGCATTCATATAGAGTCATATCTTGTTCTAAGTATCGAGTTGTAATTCTTGAGTTGTAAGTAAATAGAAGTGTGATGATCATCATTCATAGAGCATTGTCCCCAAAAAAGAGAAAGACCAAATAAAAAAAGAAAGGCCAAAAAAGGGACAATGCTACTATCTTTTTTCCACACTTGTGCTTCAAAGTAGCACCATGATCTTCATGATAGAGAGTCTCTTATTTTGTCACTTTCATATACTAGTGGGAACCTTTCATTATAGAACTTGGCTTGTATATTCCAAAAATGGGCCTCCTCAAGTGCCCTAGGTCTTCGTGAGCAAGCAAGTTGGATGCACACCCACTTAGTTTCTTTTGTTGAGCTTTCATACATTTATAGCTCTAGTGCATCCGTTGCATGGCAATCCCTACTCATTACATTAACATCAATCGATGGGCATCTCCATAGCCCATTGATTAGCCTCGTTGATGTGAGACTTTCTTCTTTTTGTCTTCTCCGCATAATCCCCATCATATTCTATTCCACCCATAGTGCTATGTCCATGGCTCGCGCTCATATATTGCGTGAAAGTCTATAGGTTTGAGATTACTAAAGTATGAAACAATTGCTTGGCTTGTCATCGGGGTTGTGCATGATGAGAGCATTCTTGTGTGACGAAAATGGAGCATGACTAAACTGTATGATTTTGTAGGGATGAACTTTCTTTGGCCATGTTATTTTGAGAAGACATAATTACTTAGTTAGTATGCTTGAAGTATTATTATTTTTATGTCAATATGAACTTTTATCTTGAATCTTTTGAATCTGAATATTCATACCACAATTAAGAAAAATTACATTGGAATTATGCCAAGTAGCATTCCGCATCAAAAATTATTTTTTTATCATTTACCTACTCGAGGACGAGCATGAATTAAGCTTGAGGATGCTTGATACGTCTCCAACGTATCTATAATTTTTGATTGCTCCATGCTATATTATCTATTGTTTTGGACATTATTTAGGCTTTATTATCCACTTTTATATTATTTTTGGGACTAATTTATTATTTTTGTGATTTGTGAATGTCATGTGTCATCCATCAGGATGGGTCTCGTGTGAGACCTGGTCTCACAGAATTATTTTCCGGACGAAGATGCTTGCAGGGCCGCGCATCATGTAGATGGCAACCGCCCGGCCCGGCCGGGATGTTTGTTTGTCGACTCTGTGCGTTACTGATGGCGAGATCGAGGAGGAAATATGGTAAGGTTTACAGGGAAAACTCACCGGTGAAAGGAAGGACAGGGAAAGTAAATTGACTAGAATACCCAGTCATGAAACTGAACCTCCGCGGGCAGGAGACAAGGCGATTAGTGTACCCTAACTCCCATCGGCGCCACCTCCGGTCCGCCCCCTTGTAGTGTGCCGGCCAGCCATGAGAACACACTAGAATATATACCGGGTCATGAAGCTTTTCTCATCATCGATCGTCGACTTCCTAACTAGCGCGCCATGTTGGGCAGTAAAAGCCGTGATTTTGCTTCTGTAATTATCTTCACTCACGTAATCTGTTGTCACATGCATATTTTGCTTCTGTAAAAATTTCTACTAGTATATTGGATTTTTGGGATTGGTTGGATGTTAAATTCAGGGAGAGAGAGAGAGAGAGAGAGAGAGAGAGAGATCTGAGTGTAATTAAATATATGTGGGTAATTATCTTTTAGTAGTACTACTATAAGATTTTCCGGTTGGAATTATAGGAGGAACAGTAGATATAGCAAGTCGTTGCCAGCGCGTACGCAAATTTTAATTAACTTGTGAATGAACTTACACACAAATTATTGATTGAGTATAGTTGGCTAGTTGCCCACCCACATGCGCCCAGGCCGCTACTGCTAGTGCTAGCTAGTATAAAAGGGTGCACAGTCGACTTGGATGGCAACACCAAACCACTAGCTAAACTAAATTGCAGCTGGTTCAACTGCAGTGGCCATGAATCAAGACCAAGCAGCACCGGCTTTTGGTTTTGAGGGTGACTACAACCTGAGGATATCGAGGATCTACAAGTTCCCGGCAGGGCTAAGGGCTCTGGGCACCCGGTACATCGAACCGATGTTGGTAGCCATCGGTCCTTACCACCGCCACTTACCCCACCTCCAGGGGATGGAGCAGGTGAAGCGCCTGGCTACCGACCACTTCGTCAACCAAGTGGAGCCCACGCGAGAAGAGCTATACGCAGCAGTCCTCCACGTGGCGGGCACCGCCCGCCTCCTGTACGGCTACGGCATCATCCCGCCGGCACCAGCCGCAGCCGCAGGTGCCGCGCCGCCCCCGGCGCCTGCAGGAGACGCGCACCAGCAGGCGCCGGCGCAGGAGCAGCAGCAGCAGGCACCGCCTGCCGCAGCCCAACATGGCAATAATCCGCCACCGCCAATGGGAGACGTTGAATTTGCAGATATGCTTTTCCACGATGCTTGCTTCCTGCTGCAGTATATTAGAGTGCGTATGCTTAACACAGGGCCACCGTCGCTGGCACACCTCTTCTACTCCAAGCGCTCTGTCATCAATAATGACATCATGCTACTAGAGAACCAGCTCCCCTGGCTTGTGCTCAGCAGTCTCATCAATCTTACGGGCCACGTGCCCGTGACAAGATTCATTGTTCGGTTGGCAAGTGTTTTCCATGCTCGCAGGGGTCTCGGGGTGGAACAAGGCTTTGAGCTCGGTGACTACAGGCCGGGTCATCTCCTTGCTCTCCTCCGGTTCCACATGAAAGGAGACATGACACGGCAAGTGGACATGCTCGTCAATACTCCAAACCAGATCTCTGTATCTTTTAACGCCATCGGGCTCGAAGAAATCGGCATCAAGCTCAAGGTGAGCGACGGAAACATGTTCGCGGACATGCGCATCAACAAGAGAAGCCTCTTGCCCGGCCGCAAGCTCGTCCTGCCACCGATGTTACTGGGCAATGTATCCGTCACTTGCCTCGTCAACATGGCGGCTTTGGAGGTATGCACAGGCATATCTTTTGTGGACAACAATACTGTGGTTTGCTCCTACGTCGGTATCCTCGCCATGCTCATGCACCGGGAGGACGACGTGCACCAGCTGCGAGCTATGCATCTCGTACAAGGAGAACTCACCGACCGGGAGACGCTCGACTTGTTCACCAGCCTTGGCAAGCACCTGCCCTCGGGCGAACGCTATGTGAGTATCCTGGAAAGCATTGAGGAGTACAAGCTCGGCAATTGGCTTTGGATCGCGGTGCACAGGTTCTTTTACCTATACTTTACCAAGATCGCGACGTTTTTTGCTGCGATAGGTAGCATTGCTGGTGTGTTCAAGGCGTTCGAGCTCATTGTTGTGAAGAAGCACCAATAGAGGAAGGTAACCAAGAAGCTAGCCCTTCTTCCATCGCGCTTGATTATCATGGACGCATGGTGTGTCCGTCTTTCTGCATGTTTGGGTCTGCTGTCCTGTCCTACGACTACTGCACGGCAGGCGAATGTGTGTTTACCGAGCTTCCCTTAATTTTCTTGAGAGAGTGTGTACCTTCCTTGTAATAAGTGGTTCTCTACGTGTGTGTCAGTGTGTGTTTATCTTCCTCGGGTGTTGTTCTTTCTGCATGTGTGTTGTTTGTTTCTGTTGAAAATGAAATAAAATGTCGTTATGCTGTGGCAGCGACACAAATTCCCGCCTGTGTCTGTCTGTGTGTTCATCACACAGACAACCCTGTGTCCGTTTGTGTCCACCTGTCAGTCCTTGTGTTGTGAACAACGCATGCAGCGATCTCATCTCTTACAGTAATGTTTCGTTTAGATCAACCATGAAATCATATCTTTGCATTAATATATATTTATGTATTTGATTATATCTCCCCTGTCTTCGGGATAGACTTAATTAGGCGCATGAAACTATTGCAGTCAATACAAGTGTGGAGATTTACAACATTCTACTCTATACTCTTTAGGTTACTTATATATACTGATGGATTTCCACTGAGAATATCCAGCCAAACCAAACACGTTGGCTTTCCGACAGGAAGCTTTTGGCTAATTAGGTAAGTGCGAAGCAGTTCCATTAGGAGTTGAGAGACGATTAAAAAGAAAGTCTCGCTGCGTCCGGATTTATTAGGCCCCTTTTATTTTGGGCTAAAGTTTGAACTATAAATTTAACTAACGAAATGCAAATTATATGTCACAAAAATTATATTGTCGGAAAGCTCTTTCGAATACATGAGGGGGTAACCTGGTTCTCCATTGGTTCGAACATACGGATATGACTTTGTCCTCTATAAATTACTAAAGCATAAAGGAAGAACCAGGTCACCCCCTCGTGTTGCCAGAGCAGAGGGTCCATAATCCTACTTCCTACACGGCTAGCTACACCTACGAAACCGCTACGAAATTGGTAACATTCCTCAATTGCGAACAAACCTATGGTTGGGGTTGGATGGTTAGGACGACAGTACTATCCTTAGCTCACTAAAGTTCATTGTTCATTAATATTGTTGCTTGTATTTTTCTTGATTTATTCCAGACCTTCCCATGATGTGCGTTTGGTGGGAGGATATGCTCCCGTTGACTACGAAGGCGACTGCGGCGGCTTTGTCAATATCAAGATAATGTGTCGACTCGGTCTCTCAAAGGTGCTCATAGGGATATGGTGTGCGCGCTTTCATAAGGATGTGTATATATGTTTATGTATGAGCGCTTGTGTATCTATGTGGTAAAAAAACATTCCTAAAAATTCTCTCTCCCTCCCTGAATTTCACTAGGGTGGCACCCTTCCTCCTCCCTATTTTCAATCAAAATTTGCCAAGTGGTTCTCCTTCGTAAACATAGCCAACCTATAGGTGTACCGTTGCTCGCGGCGGGTGGAGGGGGAAGAGGTCGGCAGCGTCACAAACGCCTGACAACTGACATGTGGTCTTTGCCCTCCTCAGGTCGGGGCCTTTCGCTGGGGAGCGCTTAGATATCGCCCACAGCGAGATATGGTATCCCATCAAGGGCGCCCTCATGTCACTACTATTGGGTCGGCCCAAGTAAATTCCCTCGTTCGTTTTCCATTCCTGCTTTTCATTTGTTCGTTATTTGTGTCTCAAAAATAATTTGTTCATATCTTTTTCATATTTTAAATGGATATGTTCCAGAAACTTAATTTATGTAAAAATGTTCATCGCAAATTTGAAAAAAAATGTTAACGGAGTATAAAAAATGTGTTACCGTCATTTTAAAATGTTCATAATATACAAATCAATATATATGACACTAAAAATGTTTATATGTTTAAAATATGTATGTGATACTTTTAAATGTTATAAAGTGTATAAATATGTTATACAATGTAAACAATATGTTTGCATAATTAATAAAAATGTATGTGACAGTTTAAAAAACTATCCACGTGTTCCAAAAATATGCCATGACATTTAAAAAATGTTTATACAATGTACAAAAGTTCATGTAATTTAAAAAAAATATATCACTTAAAAAATGGTCAACATGTATTTGATAAATAAAATTACATGTATTCAGAAACACATTAAAAAAGAGTAATCATGTATCTAAAAATGTTTAGTATGTATAAAAAATCGACATGCATCTTCTCATAAAAAAAGGCGTGCGCTTTTTCTTCTAAAAAAAGAAAAGAAAAAAAGACGTGCACAGTCTATGACTAACCGTGGCTAATGTCCGCAGGCTTAGCCTTGTTTATCTATATCTACACCAATATTTTAAAATAAAAAGAACCAAAGAGCCAGATCCAACTGATCTCGGCCATCGAACTAAGTCAATTCAACGACCTAGACTGCTCCAATGGCGAGCGTTAACCGTATTTAACGTGCAATTAATATCATACCAAATATTGCACTAATCACATGATTAATACAATAACATATCTAATACCCACGTACAATTAATATATTGCCTAAATATTACGAATTTACTAGTAGCAAGAAAGAAGAAAGAGAAAGGAGTCTTCTTCCTCTTCTCAACAAAGAGCATAAGGGATAAACAAGTGTTGCTCAAAAAAAAAAGTTGCTCAAAAAAAAAGAGCATAAGGGATAATTAACGACAAGATTGTGTCCTGAAATCTAAGAACCCGGCCAAGGTAGAAACAAACCCCAGCTTTTGGTTAACTGCTACTAGTCGCGATCTTGGCCGGTCGGTCGTTTGGTTTGGAGACAGATCGATCTCGAGATTGCCGCAGCAGCATCGATGGGTGCTCCCGAGAAGAAGCCGAACCCGCCGCCGGCGATCCTGGTGCCCAGAGTCTTCGACTTCCCACCCGCCGCCGCCCGCACCAAGTGAGCTCGATCGCTAGCCAGCTTTCCTCCCTCCGCCTTCCCATCTATAAAATATCTAAATCCTTCTTGATCAGTTACCTCGCTCGTACGTGCAACACCCTCTCGCGATAGATTGCTGGTAACTACGTATATGATTCAATTTGCTCTTGCTGATGAGGGGGAGGGATGATGCAGGATGTCGGTGCCGGCGTACGATCTCATGTTCGGGAAGCTCTCCCTGCGCGCCCTGTTCCACGACTACTTTCACCAGCCCGGGAAGGGGGTCGTCGACGCGGGCCTTCTCTTCAGGGCGCCCTTGGACGACACCCGCGTTGATCTCGCCGCCACCGTATCCATTCAATATTACATGTATCATGATGCATGAGTTTTTCCTTTTCTTAATAGTTTTTTTATCTATATTACCACCGGTATTTTTGCCGTTTCTTAGTTTTGTGCGTGGCTACTAGGGGCGGAGCCGGGGTGGGGGGGACGAGCAGGGGCCTGCCCCCCCCCCCCTCCCCCCCCTAACGATCGATAATTTTAGTAGGAGCGACGAGTAATTACCAACGAGATTAGATCAATATACGTACTCGGCCTTCCCTATACTCAAATCCTGGCTCCGCCACTGGTGGCTAGCGCTGCTCTATTTTGACAAATTTGGCCCCAAGGAAAATAGTTTTTGTCTCTTAACTGAATTTCACTAGATGTCTAAAAATGGCGGGGAGGCTCTCATGCGGTGGCAGAGGTGATCCTCTCCTCAACGAAGTCATCCACTCTCTTAATATGATATACTTTCTACTATACCCTAAATGCAAATTGGCTTGATGCATGAAATCTTTCAGGGATGTGGATGATCCGCATAATTTTGTGGATATTCTCGCGTCGACTTCGAAACGGTAGGCACTTTCTTGTCGGTCGTGGATGGCCTATTGAATCATCACTTCTATTTTACGTTCTGTATGAGAGATGGTGCATATATACACGTGATGCTGATTTGTCTTTAATAACTTGTAATCCAGCATGTTGCGACTGAGGTCAGCCGCTTACTATCCTAGTATTGGTATTGGCGCCTTTGGGACGTTCCCTCTGCTTATGGAAAACAGGTGGGCTTTATTTGTACCTCTTGTTTACACTTACAGATCATCCATGCATGCACTTTTTACATATATAGGTTCAATCTTTTGGTATTACTAAGAAAAATGTCCATGCTTTGGTATAATAGGCATTCTCTTTTTTTTACTTTTTCTTTGATTTCTCCATTATATGAATTACATTTTTTTATTGTTTTGCAGGGCGTCTTCAGAGGACTATGGTGTCATGGGTTTAAGATATGTTTCACGGAATCTATCAATTGGAGCGTCCTTTTTGCCGTTTCCCTGTATGCGAGTACATACATGCTTGTTATTATATATGAATGAAACTTGCTGAAGTTCGCACACTCAAAGAATGAAAATTTATTGAAGTTTGCACAATCAAATAATGGAAATTTATAATATCTACCCAAGTAGTTGTTAGTCTTGATTTTGAACCCTTTTAGTTACAATGCTTTGTAATTAATAGTATTTTTTAGTTTCGTTCATGTTATGTTATGTTATGCTTAATTATATCACTTTCTTTGCAGTTCCTGGTGAGGTACCATATGGTGCATGGTTAGTTGGGAGAAAAGGGAATTTCAGCGCAGGACTACAATACAAGCCACTTAGTGAGTGTTACTGAGCCTTCACTTATCATCAAAATTTATTTCTTTACCAGTCCTATAACTTTTTAGGCTTGTGTACTCCTTTTGTTCATGTGTATATTTACTATTTCAAGCCTTTCGATACATTGTCTTACTCAACATTGAAAACCATAATAAGTGTATTGTTAGAATATGCTTTCAGCTAAAGGTCTATAGTCTATATATGTAGTCTAGATGTGTATCCCAATTTAAATACTCAGAATATCCTTTTTCATAAATTAATTGTCTATCTACTTCTATTATTCACGTCAGGAAAAATATATTTAGGTTTCCAAAATTACTGCTACAAAGTTTCATAGATTTAATTCTACTCTTGGCAATTCTACAAAGTTTCCAAAAACAGGAATTTAAAGTACGGGTTGTAAAGTTGGTAGATTGGCAATTACTGCCACAAAGTTCTAATCTTGTTAAGTAATGTACATTAGATTTAATTCTACTCTTGGCAGTCATGTGTTGTTTCCCTCCACCTGCATAATTAAATTCAGATGGTGTGTTTATTTGGACTTTTACAAGCTAATTATTCTAAGGTTCTGTTTGTTTGGGCTTTTGCTTCTGCTTTTGTTTGGGCCTAAGCCATTGTTGATATTTGGGTGCTAAAATTTTGGTTCTATTTTTTCATCATATTATACGCAACAGGTGGAAGCAACCATGCTATGCCTTTTACAGACTTGAAGAACTGGAATTGTGCAATCAGCTATGGCATGCGCTCAACTAGCCCACTCGACCCTTCATTACTTTTTGCCCTCGAGCTTGTCAGAAATACACAGGTTTGTCATAGTTATTCTACAAGAAAGCTTCATGGTTTTTTCACCTTCCAATCACTTAGGTATGTCTTTTAACAATATTGTAAACAAGACTACATCGTCAGCGAAAAGAATAGTTTGTTTAATTGCTAGTTGCATAATATGTGACTCTGTAAAAATAAAATCAGATTTTCACGAGTTAAAACATTCGGCATGATCAATCATAGTGAAACGAGACTCGTGTGTTTGTTTGTTTATTATTATTATTATTATTATTATTATTATTATTATTATTATTATTATTATTATTATTATTGGGGTAGGAAGGCATTACCAATTATTTTCTGAAGGCTGTTGGCTGCTAAAGGAAAGACTTGATATACTAATATTACTGCACATTTATTTTAATTAATATGCAACAAAAATCCCGCCGACTGATGCTTCGACATTTTCTTTTCCTTGATGTGCAGCTGGTGGCATCGGTCTATCAACACCATATTCTTTTAAAACAAGTAAGTGCTTATTTCATTTGTGATCGACGCAGAGTTAATTACCACGACTTATTAAACTACTGCATTTCCAGTTGAGATTTTGTAGATCTTTCCTCTGTAGGCCAAATTCAGTTCGGAAATAATGCCTAGAGTTGATGAAATCAGTTTGGAATAATGATTTAGGCTGATGTGACTTGATGAGACAAAATACAAAGTTATTTTATATTTTTTATTTAAACATCTCATGCAACCAATTTTATTGAAATAAATAAATTTTGTTGAATTTACGCTACGCATGTATGCCTGCCTATCAGGAAAATGAGCGTCGTGGCAATGATCATATTACCGGACGATTAAGCTACCTTGATTTTGGGCTTGAGCTAGCGACAAGGTAAATCTTAACCAGAGATAATGATATTTCCAAGCTTTTGCATTCATTGATTCAGTTTATTGCAAATCCTTTTTGTGTCATCTCTAGGGTTAATGAAGACAAACCAGTGGACAATGCTGACAAATCCATGTTTCAGATAGCTGGAAGTTGGCAACTTAATGAAAACTTACTAGTAAAGGTTGGTTGCAACCACTTTATCAACTATTGCTATTATGAAAAGATATCTTTGAAACCCGCCAATGCAACTTTTGTATATTCCATCTTGCTGGTTAGTTCTCTAATGGAATGTGGGGATTTTACACTGAACTATTTGCCCTCTGAAATTGCTCCAAACCATGTGTAACTTAAGAAATTAAAAAATATATGCTTTTGTGTGTTGTCACCGTGGTGCCAAGATTGAAGATCATGTAATGGGTGGGAGGTCTATAGTTTATAAATTATATATTATGTCCTCCCTCAAATAAAAATTTATTTCCACTACAAACAATATATGTATTTTTTTAACAGGCAAAGGCAGGTCCTTCCAAATCTTCTGCTGCTTTAGCATTGAAGTTTAAACCCTTCTTTACAGCCAGTGTTACAGGTTTGCAATGCTTCCTATTCTCGGGGATAGTTTTATTTTGCAAGAATACCATTAATACCTTTTCAGAAAATATAGGGACAAAAGAATGCTCTAACCGTACGTGTGCATGTCGCCATAATTAGTTGTCCAGTTGTTCTAGTTTTTGGCTTTTGTTTTCACGGAAAATCTCAAGTTTCTCAAATTACTATTTGAACTAGGTGGGGAATATTATTTTTAGGCTTGCACTTTGAGTAGTGCAATCTCCCTATACATTTCATTTGTTTATATTAAGTGGCAGTTGTTTGTTTATATTAATTTTCATAGTTTCATAATCATCAGAGCAAGTACAATAAGGCGATCCAAACAGCCAATAAAGATTAAAATATTATTATTTTGCTCTTTTGAGAAACAATATTATATTTTTGCTAAGTTGGACGAGAGAGAAGAGAAGAGAGAAGGAAAGCGGACTTAGATTAATAGCCAACTGCAGCACGGGCCTAAAAAACTATTGTGAGAATGTATGATGAGCCATGCATTAATAAAATAGTAATTCTTAGTAACTAACTACTGTATATGTTGGCCAGTAGGTTGTCTTTAGATGACGTGGCAACTTCATATAGTTGGGTTTTTTTCCTTTTGCGGGGGGCATATAGTTGGTCGTTGGCTATACTATTAACCATGCTCTCAAGAATCCGATTCAACATTTGTTGATTTCGGCCAAATGAGATAATAAAATATAAATGATAAATAAATAGTAGCTAGGTCACCCAATATGAGAGTATATTATGTAATCCAAATGGTACCTCTTGAAGTTTTCACCATTTATCTCAACATGGCCACCTATTTGCAGTGGAAAATGATCATTTGAAGGGTACCAGATCATATGGATTTGGAATTCATGCGAGAGATGATGAGACTGCAGAATCCGGGTTTGTTATCCAAATCTTGTAACCTATAAATCATGTTCCTTTTTTTTGGGGGGGGGGGGGGGGGGGGGGGGGCGAAGTTATGTTCCTGTTTGAGTTGTAAGTGTAGGACTACGCACTAAAGTGATTCCTTTTGTTGAGGAATTGTGCATATCCAAAGCCTTGTGAATATTAATTGATGATGATGCACTGACATGGCTATTGAACCGTGATGCAGTTACCAATCAGTCTACCAAACAGTGGATCCAGATACGAGCATTTTGACCCAAACCAAAGTGAACTTTAACGGAGAGAGTAAGAAGCGCAAGTTTCAGTTTGACTCGCCTCCAGGCAACTTTGAGAACTTACCGACAGAGTTGAAGCCTGTCGACGGAGTATTGTAACCACGGGCTATTGTCCAATCTCATAGGCCTTTTACTAAGATAGGTTTTCTTCTTCTTTGAACTTGCAAAAACTGCATAATCTTTTCTGGTAGCTACACTGTTCTAGAACTTAGCCATGAAACTCTGTGAAATGATGTAAATCAACATCTGTAGTTATTCAGGGTGTTTGGTTGAGGAAAGTGATTATAATCGGGCAGGGCTCGCGACGGTCGCACGGCTCGCTCGCACAACTCTCCTTTACGCAGCCAGGTGAGCAGAGGCCCACCCATCGCCCGCGCCTTCTTCCTTTCTCATCTTATCCATTCTCACGCTCTCCTCGCTGTCTCCCCACCTCCAGCCAAGAATCTCGACGGCGATGGCCGTTGCAACTCCATGCCAAACTCCGCCACGCAATGCCTCATGGTGCGGGAGGCACGCATCACTGCTAGATCGAGCTCTCCGAGGCCGGCACTCGCGTGGCCCCTCCACTCTCACGAGTCACGAATGTGGTCGGCGTTTACGGTTGCGATTTTGTTGCTGTTTTATTCATGCCTTGGTGAGGTGGAGATGCATCTCGCGGCGGGCAGCTGCCGCAAGCCACGCAGGGCTGCTGTTGGCAATCGGCGAGGTAGCACCTCGCCACTGGGATGGACATATTGTGACTAGTGACGCTGAAAGCTACGAGCGGCGAAATCAAAAGCTGGAACCGGCGATGCAAAAAAAACACTACTACCGACGAAATTATAAGCTGATGCGATAGCTACAACCAACAGATGAAAATATTGCGACCAGGGAAATCAAATTCTGGGATGGGCGAAGTCAAAAGCTACAACCGGCAAAATCAAAAGGTGAAAACCAACAATGCGAAAGCTAATACCGACGGAGCAAAATGTTGCGACTAGCGAAATCAAAAGATGGAACCGGCGAACTGAAAAGATACAACCATAATTGCAGACCGGTTCACGGGCAACTGAGGGTGTCCCGGCTAAGGGGCCACTCACCATGTTGACTCTCGGCCTACTGGGCCATAGATTGCGAGACGCAGTTCTGTCTCGCCTCTGGTGTGACGCCACTAGGGCAGCCCAGTACAATAGTTACATTGAACTTTTTCTCTCTATGTGGTTTTCTTATATTTTTTTCACCATGTGTCGGTTTTTCTTTGTTCATTTTCCTTTTTAGGTCTTCTTTGTTCCTATCTTTGGTTTTCTTTCTTTTTTTCACCACATGTCTACATTTTTCATATAAATTATGCATTTTTCATATGCATTGGAAACATTTTGTATACACGTTTAACATTTTCAAACACATGATTAACATTTTTTAAACATATGTTTTGATGTCTATTTTTCATACACATTGTATGTTTTTGGTATACATCTAAAACCATTTTTGTACATGCTTAACAAGTTTCAAGTACACGATGTTCTTTTCAAGGAAAAAGTTCAAAACAAACCTTCAATTTGTAGGCAAAAGCTAAATCAAAACCCGAACTCTCAATTCCTGAAATGAGCACACCAAACTCTCTAATCCTGGTCTATTTTTAAACCTTGACAGGACATAGTCGGGATTTACTGAATTGGGCCGGCCCAGTTGCGCAGTTACTTGTGCACGAGCACTAATATGGTTTTTCTTAGTTTCTTTCTTTTTCGTTTTCTTTTCATTTTTCTTGCTTGCACATGTCTAAATTTTCTCAGTACCCAGTGTACATTTTTTACGCACACATTAAATATTTTTGGATACACTTTTGATATTTTCAAATACATTATGTACGTTTTAAAATTAAATGTTTTCAAAACTTTTTTTGAATACATGGTAATATTTTTCCAAATACATGTTTTACATTTTCTTAACGGCAATAAACATTTTATAAAACTACACAAACACTCTTTTACATGGTTCAACATTTTTAAATTTGCATACACTTCTTTCAAGGACATGCCACATATATTCTGTTAAGGTTATGACACATTTTTTTACATCACGCAAACATATTTTTACATTGTACAAACATTTTTTATTTGAAAATGTCACGAACATGTTTTTTGAAACTCGTGAACATTCTTGAAATGTTAAATTTTTCTGAATGTACAAAACATTTTTTGAATCACACAAATATTATTATACATTGTATAAACATTTGGATTGGCCCATACATTTTTTAAAACTTGTGATATTTTTTAGATGTCACAAAATATTTTCAGGTTTCAGAAAATGTCTATGTATCAAAAAGTGTCTGCACTTTAAAATTTTGTTCAGGTTGCAGAAAAATTTTATGTTTCAAAAAGTGTTTGCACTTTAAAAATTTGTTCAGCTTGGAAAAAATGTTTATAAAGGTGTTCGCTTTTTCAAAGTTGTTGATTTTTTAAAAGTATTTGAAATTTTCAAAAATTGTTCGCACTTTATAAAATGTTCAAATATTTCATAAATTAATATGTGTTTCAATAATTGTTTGCCCCTAAAAAATGTTTTCAAAGTTCGACGCTTTGGTTTCTGATTAAATATTTGGGGCCTCTGACTATGTCAGTCATAGTCGTCTGCTGTAGTGGCTACCTGGTCCCAAGTTCGACTCCACGACATGTCTTTTTGTTTTGGAATTATTACGTCGCCCGTTAAGAAAAAGAAAGAAATATTTTTTACGTCGCATGTTAAGGAAAAAAATTCGCTTCATGTCTGGTGGGCTGGCCCCGTCGAGTCCACTACCAACAATCCGAAACATTTTTAAAATACATTATTGATGAAATAATTTCGAAAATTCCAAAAACATTATTTAAAAAATGTGACACAATTTTGAAAATAGGCAACATTTTTCAAAGCATGTTAAAATCTGTTGAAATTCTGAACATTTTTGGACAAATGTGATTTTTTTGAAATCACGAACAGTTTTTAAAAATGTCTCTAGAGTTTCAAAATTCCAAACAGTTTTTAAAAAACACAAAACGAATTGAATTTGTGCCAAAAATAGAAAACAGGAACATTTTTAACTTCTAGACAACTTTAGAAATGTGTGAACATTTTTTAAACCTCACGAATTCTTGTTTTGTTATAGTGGGCCGGCCCAAATTCTTGTCCCTGAGAGTAGCTGGTATCCCGGCCGGGATTGTAGTATTCCCAGTGTGCCAAACAGGTATAGGGTCCAAAATAGACCGGGATTGCAAGTTCAGTGTGCCAATTTTCAGGATTCAAAATTCAGGGTTTGATTTAGCTTTCGTCTACAATTTCAAGGTTTATTTTGGACTTCTTCCTTTTTTCAAAGACATGGTTTCAACATTTTTCTGAATATGTGTTAAATATCTTTTAGCCCAGGCCTCCGGAAGCTCTAGTGTATAGCGGGCGGCTAAAGCGTGCGGAGAATGTCAAGAGAGGTCGGGGTAGACCAAATTGATATGGGAGAAGTCCGTTAAGAGAGACCTGAAGGATTGGCGTATCACCAAAGACTAGCTATGAATAGGAATGCGTGAAAGTTTGCTATCCATGTGCCGGAGCCATGAGTTGATGGCGAGATCTTATGGGTTTCATCTCTAGCCTACCCCCAACTTGTTTGAGACTAAAGGCTTTGTTGTTGTTGTTGTTGTTGTTGTTAAACATCTTTCAAATAGATGCTAATTTGTTTGAATGATATAAACATTTTTTAAATTATGTGAACATTTTTTACATTGTATAAACACTTTTTTAAACGTCACGAACATATGTTTGGTACTCTTACCAGTTTTTTCAGATTTGTTTTGAGATTTACCAGTATTTTCAGATGTAATGTACATTTTTTGAAATTTGTTCCAATTAAGGATACATATAGTTTACATTGCATTTTTTTGAACGTGACAAACTTTCTCTTAAATGCTACTAGTATTCTTTAAAACTGGCACCGACAATTTTGTTTTTTACACTGCATGAACATTCTTTCAGGACGGCCCATTTAGGCGAGCGTGAAGTGCAGGTCGCATTAAGCGAGACATATTCCCCCTCTGGCCTCTCCCTGAAAGAAAAGAAAAAAGAGCAATGCGGTGTTGCGCTTCAAATGCCAACAGCTGCAGTCCCAGTCGCAGTCCAAGCGTAACGGGCTGTTCTGTTTCTTCTTCTTCTCCCCCAAGTTGACAAGTTGATCCCCCCCTCCCCGCAGCCACAAACCGCCGCGCGATTCTCCCCGATGGGCTCCCTGTTGAGCAGCCTCTTGGGCAAGCCGGAGCCCCCGCCGCCCATGGTGCTCGTGCCGCCGCTCTTCGACTACCCGCCCATCGCCGCCCGCACCAGGTCCGTCTCCCCTCCCGTCCCCTGCGCGTCGAATCCGCTCCGAACCCTCTCGATCCAGTCGGTCGGTAGCAGCGACAGCGGGTCTGGCTCCAGAAGGGTTGCGCAGTGCGGTTTCAGTCACCAAGGGTTCCTAATCTCCGTACTAATCCATCCACTAATGACCGTGATTAGTGACGCCTCGTCGTTTATAGTACAATATACATTCGCGAACGAAGCGATAGATATGCGATTTCTTTCTACGATGCCACTGACTGGCAGTCGTAGCGGGTATACAGTCGTGATTCTAAGATTCTGACAGCACGTCTCTGAGCACATGGTAGCGGCAATTGATCCTCCGTTGCGAAACTTGCGATTCACGCAGGATGGCCGTGCCGGCGTATGAGCTCATGTTCGGGAAGCTCCCGCTGCGCAGTCTGTTTGAGGACTACTTCGATAACGCGGGGACCATATCCTCGAGGATCATGCTCAAGCCGCTGGAAGATCCCCACGTTGATCTGGTCGCCAACGTATCCTCTGAAACATGACTTATCATTACCACATTGTTTTCTATTCTGCTGCATCTGTCCAAGTTAGGTAGGCATGAGGATCAGTGGATCTCCAAATGGTTCCTTCCTGTAACTTCTCGATTGCTTCATGATGATAACATTTTTTGCGTGTTCTGTCAATTGCAATAAAACTGCATTGCCATTTGGATGCTACCCTTCTGATGCAAACCAATCTCCACTGGGTAGCTCATCCATGCTATGCACAATCAACAAATTTAAGATTGCCAACAGTGCTTCATACCACCTTGCTGCTGGAAAGAGTATTTTCAGCTGATGTGCATGTTTATAAAGCTGTACCCATACCCTTGTATTCCTGACTTGTCGAATGATTATAGGTCTTGCAGTTGAAGTGTCAAGATGTTTTATTCCAATGCAGTACACTGTCGATTGACATCTAGTTATTGCTAGCGAAGTCTTTGCCTACCTTAATATCACTAGGTATCTGCAGCTGGAGATAAAGCTAGTGGAACAGAAGTAAAAGGAGACGCTCTATTTCGCTGGCAGAAGTACGTATTCCATAATTTACCAGCACTCTGTATTTATGCATTCTTTGTTCTATTCTGACATAAGAAATGCTTTACTGTCTTTCTAGATATTTGTATGATCCCCATACCTTTGTGGACGTTCAAGTGTCGACTTCAGAACCGTATGTGCTTTCTTGTTGGTTGGATAATACTGTTACTGCATTTGTTAATACTTATTTTGAAAATTGTATAGATGATGCTACTTTGGCTCATACTTGTTTATCCAGCATGCTGAAGCTGAGGTCATGTGCTTACTTCCCTGAGTATCGTCTTGGTGCATTTGGGACAATCCCTTTGCTAATGGGAAACAGGTAATCTACATATATAGTTGCTGTTGCAAATCAGGGAAGCCTTTGTTATTTTGAGAAATGTTCCCCAATATGATGTTAGAAGTTTTATTTTTGGGCAAACTATGTTAGACGTTTTCATTATCAGTTTCAGTTCATATAGTTGGAAACCATCACAGTGAGCGAATTATGTTTTTCAGGCTGTCTTCTGAGGACTATGCTGTCCTGGGTGTGAGATATGGTTCAGAGAATCTATCAATTGGGGCGTCCTTTGTGCCATTGCCTGGTATGTGTCATTTATGTCTTATGTAGTTTCTGAATTGTGTTTAAAGATTATACATAACGAAGTAGAAAACCCACTTAATTTGGATCCATCTAAAGGATTAGAATTATTGCCGAGTAATATGCTTATATTCAATCTTTTCTTGGTTATATTGAGTTTATTTTTACTATAATTTCAATATGTATTATATTGAAAGCACTAATACCTGCTGACATTACCTTTGTTTGCAGAATCTGCTGAGGTGCCTTATGGAGCATGGTTGGTTGGGAGAAAAGGGAGTTTATGTGCAGGAGCTCAATATAAGCCACTTAGTGAGTGTTATTCTCTGAATGATAACTTATTATTGTTAGCAAAATGCTCAACAAATAGCAGTGCCAGACTGGCAGTTCATCAACCTGTAAAATTCCAACACCTTAGTAGATAGGTAGAAGATGTAACTAAAAAATCACTGTATCTTGCTGAGTCGCATTAACATTTGATGATGGTTCTGGGTTTCTGCTTGAAGCGGAGCATAGGAGCACCGTAAAGAGTTGCAGCACTGGTTGTTCATCATCTGTTACAATTCTTTTGTGTATAGATGCATGTAAATTTCCCTTAAGTTATCACTCTGATGATTTGCATTTGCTTCGTTTTCTTCACCACCAAAGGATGCATGTTCTATTTATCAAGCCCTATTAGCATATACTCCCTCCATTCCCAAATACTTGTCTTTCTAGGCATTTCAAATGGACACAATATACGGATGCATGTAGATATATTTTAGACTGTAGATTCACTCATTTTGCTCCGTATGTAGTCACTTGTTGAAATATCTAGAAAGACAAATATTTAGGAACGGAGGGAGTAGTTTCTTTAGTCATGAAATCACAAAGAATGGAAGTACGTCGCAATTCTGAATATTTTCTATTCCTATTCTATTTTCCAACATTTTCCTCTTGTTCTAATATTTGACTGAAATGTAATATTTGTAATGTTATGACATGTACAATCGGTTTCTGCTTTAATGGCAGTTGTTTTTCCTTCATGCATGTAGTCAAGGAGATGAGGACATTCAGTTTCTTATTTGCACTTTATGAGATTTTCTGAGTTATTAGATTTATTGCTCTTGTGACCATTCTGTAATAGGTGGAAACAAACATCCTATGCCATACACGGACCCGAAGAACTGGAATTATGCAATCAGTTATGGTGTGGCCTCAACAAGCCCTCTCAGCCCTTCATTCAATTTTTCCCTAGAGCTTGCCAGAAATACACAGGTCTGTTCTAGTTTTTGCTGTTTCGTTGATTGGACAATTCGCTTGCATTTGCTAGTATACTTTAATAAGGCTATAAACAAGACATTATGACGGATAATTGGCCCTTTCAATGGATGTGAAATCTAGAACTAGCTATATATATGTTGAGGTGTCTTTTTCTCAAGAAAAAAATGCTGGTTGGAAAACATTATATGTTGATATATCTGAATATATGTAGGCAACTGTGAGTTTGCACAGAGTAATTCATAATGCATGAGTACCTCCCCATGACACATCACTATGGGGACAAGCTTCAACACCTATTAGATAGTTAGAGTTGGACTAGTATTTAGAATTTGGAAACAGAGGGAGTACATACTGTGACAATAAATGTTTCTTTGTGAAAAAATGTTTTTCACCTAGGCATCAAAGAATTCTATCTTTAGTCACATAGAAGCGTGCCATGAAACAGCTGGTCTGACACATACCGTTTCTCTTAATTTTCTTTCTCTTAGGGAGCAATGGTGTACTTCATTAAAAAAAACTGCTACATAAACTAAATTGTTATTTATTATGGTAGTCAAAGAAAACCTTGATATCTCTAACACTAACTGTGTTTATCTTCACCGAGTCTCATGGTCAATGGAATTTTGTTTTCCTTGATGTGCAGTTCATTGCATCATTCTATCAGCACCTGGTTGTTCAAAGAAGGGTAAGGACACTTCTTTTGATTTTGTATTTTGCTTATTCGGAAATAGTTATTGGTTTTCTGTCATCTCTATGCAACTATTGCTTGGTTACGGAGGTGCCTGTCTTCGATAAGATGAAACTAATTGGTATTATCTGTCTTTGATTAGATAAAAACAAATAAGAACATCAAGCCTTTTATGCTGTCTGTGGATCCTGACTTATAGTTCCTTTGTTCTGTTTCAGTGTTGCAATAGTCAATATGTTAGACAAATACTCACTCTGTAAACTAATATAAGAGTGTTTAGATCACTAAAGTAATAATCTAAATGCTCTTATATTAGTTTACGGAGGGAGTACATATTAGTAAAAAAACTGAGAAAGCACAAGAATGATTATCTTTTTAGTAAGAGGGTAAGATTACAAAGTTCATAAGATAAATAATGGTCCATGCTACTTTGCCTGCTGTTTCCAAGATAACAGGCACATAGTAAGAAGAGGTGCCAAGTCTAATTTTTGTTAGTGGATAGAAGGATCTCCAAGAGATGTGTACTTAGCCACAAATTTGGTTAAACTCCACCATGTTTTGACTGAAATTGAAGATGCCAGTATGTCACTATGCGTACAGATGATGTTCCATGCAATTGGCAATTGATGTTTACAGTTAAAATTTCTATGCTGCCTGTATCCATCAGATAAAAAACCCTTTTGAAGATGATCAGGTTGTTGGGATCACAAACTACATAGACTTGGGGCTTGAGTTGGCTACAGGGTAAGCCTTACATTGGAATAAACATAACTTTGTTTCTTTTCATGAAATCAGCTTACTAACTCCGTGTTCACTGTTGTCAGGATTGATAAAAGTAAACCAGCAGAGAGTGGCAACAGCTCCTTGTTTCAGTTAGGTGCAAGCTGGCAAGCGAACAAGAACTTCCTGCTGAAGGTTAAGTAGACCCACACATCAATGGGACCTGTAAGCAGTTCTTATATAGACTCATTTGCTTCTGATCACCGTTGCCCTGTTCTTGTCAACAGGGAAAGCTGGGTCCTTCCAAGTCGTCCGTAGCTCTGGCATTCAAGTCATGGTGGAGACCATCCTTCACATTTAGCGTCACAGGTGCGTGACCATGTCTTTGTACTTTTGCGTGCGAACAAGAGCGGACAGCAGCACATATTTCCTAAAGCAAAATGGCTCGTATTCAGGACAACCAAATGCCCACTACAATTTTCTGTGTCGATGTATACATTCTGATGAAGTAGAGAAACTGAATCCACAAAACGTAAAAATGATTCTGTGCGTCGATGTATCCATTCTGATGATGTAGAGAAACTGAATCAAAATGGAAAAGTGGTTTCAAATTATCAACGGAGGACTTGATACAACTTTGAGCTGACTCTTGCTGCGACGTTTGCAGCGGAGAACGACCACTCGAAGGGGACAACGTCGTACGGCTTTGGAATCCGCGTGGAGGATCTCAGGAAGCCCAGGTACCACCGTTTCCCCATCGGATGATTGCGACAGTCTCCATTCGAGGCTTTCGTTCTTGTGACTGCCTTTCATCTGCGGTGTATTGCCGGCAACTGACTGAGAATGAATTCTTTGTTGTGGAAAAAATGCAGCTACGAGAGGGCAGACCCGAACTACGTGATGATGTCGACGAACAAGGAGCACCTGGCGCCGGCCGCCCTGCGCGAGTTCGGGCAGCGGCCCATGTTCCAGGCGGATGTGGACTCGGGCAACTTCGATCACCTGCCCACGGAGCTCAGGCCCATGAGCAAGATCATCTAGGAACTCCAGCCAGCAGTTGCAGGACCTTGAGCGAGTAGAGTAGCTCTGAAAAGACTTGTACTGGATTTCAGTTTCAGGCCGGTTTCAGGTTCAGTTGGCGAGAACTTACTAGTAGTTCTTTTGCGCAGCTATTCCGCTTAGACTTGTAATAGGAGGATGTAGGCAGTTAACTTGGTAGTGATGGTTGAGCCGAGCGTGCTGAAGTACGTATTAGTTGGTCAGATGGTTTGCTCGTGCTGCTGCAGCCAGGATGGACCAAAGGCATTTCATTTACTTGGCCAGCTCTAGATTTCGTTTTGTTTCTTGGGTGGGCTGGAATCCTGGGATGGCATTAGGAAGGAAGATGGATGTGGTGCAGGAAGGACAGGGAAGCAAGATAAATAAGGTCGGCGATTAGGGTTTCTCTTTCCCGTCGATCTTGGTCGGCGGTGAGATGTCCGATATGGCCAGCCTTCTTTACAGATTATGATCTTTGGTTTTCCTCGTTCCCGGTTAAGATCGAGTTTCCCCTCCCTCGGGCAGGGTTTTCTTTCCTCTCGCCGCTGGAGGCGGCGTTGAGTTTCTCTCCACCCCTCGTTCCAATCTCTTCCCTTTGGCTACGTTTGGGCTGATCAAGTGGTGGGCTAGCCCTGCTTCCCAGCCATGTTGTACCATCTGAGGTGTTGGATACTGTTGGGTGTTCTACTCTCGTCGTCCCTGACAGCGTTGAGTTTCATCGTTTTTGTTCTTCTGTTGGTGTGTTCCTGAAAGAAGGGCAATGAAGATTGTAAGTTGGAATTGCCGGGGGATGCAGAAGCCCGCGGCGGTTCGAGCGCTCTTGGGGATCCAAGGGCGGATAAAACCTGATGTGTTGTTTTTTATGTGAGACGCATCTGTGTAGAGGCAAGGCAGAGAAGTTGAAGAGGAGGCTGTGGATTAGTGATGTTTTGGCAGTCCAACTTGGGGGTCACATCTTCCGAGGTACACACAAACTTCATTGACATTCGCATCAGAGAGTCCGAAGAAGCGGGATGGCGCTTTACAGGTATCTATGGTGAACCAAGTGCTGAGCGGAAGTATATGACTTGGGATTACTTGCGAGACCTGCATGCAAAGGCCAGTCTGCCTTGGGTAATTGCTGGTGATTTTAATGAAATATTATCTACGCATGAAAAGGAGGGTGGATGTGGCTCGTCCACAACGGTGCATGCAACAATTCAGTGATGTTTTGAAAGACTATAGTCTGGAGGATCTAGGCTACACTTGGCGTCGGGGCCGTATTCGGGAAAGGCTGGACCGTGCCGTCAGCAGCATTTATATTTGGGCAGAGAAGATTAAACCATGAAGGAATATGTATTTAATACTTGGATTTTAAAAGTATAAGCTTACTTTGGTGCGTCTAGTCTTCGGAGAGTCGTCCATCACAAATGCCGATCACCTTCAAGGATTGCGATCTAACCTCCACTTTGTGAATAAATTTTGAATATTTCACACAAAATTTTTTATGAATATTTCAATGATCTAATCATCACCATATGTTAAGAGCCCTTACCCTAATCCTCAAGGGTTCGAGGAACAAGATTTGCAATCTAGAAGAAACATGGCGCATTGGGGTCTGTACTTCTTATGATTTACCTTCTATTTCTTCCGCTGCTTCGGCCACTCGACATGATCTGGGGACGGCGGCGTCAAAGTGAGTATGTTGAGTGCCGAGTCAGCGATGGATTGATTTTATTTAGAGCGACACAGAGAGGTGCATGACATTTTTTGTTTGTCCTATTTTTTTAGAAATTGTATGTTTTAGATGAGAGCCTTTTTGTAAGAGCTCGACGAGAGCCTTTTTCTGAGAAATAATTAGGTTTTTTCTTGAGAAATGAGAAATAATTAGATGAGAACCTGGTCGATCGATTTAGTTTTTTTAGGGGTGGTCGATCGATTTAGCTACCGCGCGCCCTGGCTGCCTCGCTCGCTGCTAAGACTGGGCCTCGCACTGGCTAGCTGCATCGCGGCGCAGGTAATTGTTGAACGGGCCGGCTTGTTGTACCGGTGTCCAGGTAATGAAATTACGGGGTGTCCCAGCCCTATATGGGCTATATACGTATAGGTAAAACTAGCAAAAGGGCCCATGCGTTGCACCAGGAGAAAAAAAAATTATAATCGCATGACCATATTTTGCTGCATCACCGAGATAGACTATCACTCTCAATTTTTTCCTGAAATCATGAACATTTTTTTGAACTCATGCACATATGTGAAATCGTGAATATTTTTCAAATTCATGAACACTTCTACAAATTTTTGAACATTTTCTAAAATCAAGAATATTTTTTGAATTTGTGAACATTTTATACTATTTGCAAACATTTTTTAAAACATGAACATTTTGTTTGTTATTTTTTCTAGAGTATTACTACTCAAATTTCAACCATATATGCCACTCAAAATTCCCCTCTTCCAAAAATTTCACGGCTATTTAGTTGAACATTAGTTGTCTGTCAAGAGACAGTTGAAAAGATGATTTTATCCATGACCATCAGGTGCATTGCCATCTGGTGTTCATGGCCACCGTTAAACAATTTTCAGGAGGTGGCACACTATCTAAAATTTTCCTAGTCAAACGATGCATGTAAACAAAAAACAAAAAAGAACCCACCCGACACTGTCCTTCCCAAATCCTCCCGCCGTCACCGCCAACTGCTCATCGCGCCGCCGCCACCATCCCTCGCCGCCGAGACCCAGCACACTGCAACCGCAATCTGCACCAGCGCGCCGCCACCGCGGACTTCTCCAGCGTGCCACCGCCGCGAACTTCCCGGTCTCCAGCCCCAGGTCCTCGTCCTCCGCCCTCCCAACCCCTGCCTACCCATTGCCCTTCCTGGCACGCTGCCCCCACCCTCCCGCACCCTACATCCACTATCCCGCCGCTGGCCACGGATCCCTCCGGCGGGCCCCATCCCCGCCCCTCCGGCCTTCTTTCATAGACCCGGCGGCGTCCTTCTTTGACAGAGCCGGCCTTCTCCCCATCCCGCCGCCCGAGCAGCAGTACGTCGCCGTCTGAGCCCTCGTGCACGACCACTGCTTTCCCTGGCGTCGTGCCCCGCCCCAACCCGTCGTCCCCGACGACCGCCTCAAACTCACGGTCACCCTGCCCGAGCCCCATCGCCGCGTGCACCCTGCACCTCGCTGCCCCTTCTACTCGCGCCACCAATGTCCTTCCGCTGCTGTTGCCGCTAGATGAGGAACTCCAAACATCGCCGGATCCAGGATAGCACGAGCCCGTGGCGAGGAGCTGCTGCGTGTGTGTGATGCTCGGTTGCCTCCACCCTACATCATACCCAGCGGCCTTCGAGCTCGCCGTTCGGCCGTATCTTCGGTCTGGACACGGCCTGGACCTGGAGCATGGCCTGGAGCAATGGCGCCGCTGTCCGAGGCCCGCGGTTCTATCCCTCCTCCCGCTGGCAATTGAACTGCAGTTCACGGGGCAGTAGAACCTCCTGTGGGGCTCGCGTCCATTATCTCGTGTGCTCTTGCTTGCTGCCTCCACCGCAAGATGACGAACAAATCCGCGCGCCATCGGGAGTCAGTCCACACTTATATATACATGTATTGGGCTTGTGTGTAAATCTTGTCATAATGATATCCGAAAATAAGGTTAAAATCTCTTTTCAAAATATGTAAACATTTTTAATATGCTTTATATATATTACAATCTTTTTTGGCTTCAAGCTCCAAATTTGTGTGACTTGGTTTGTCTTTCTCTTGCTTCAGTTTGTTGCTTACGAAAGACAGAGGCTTGCCGGAATTGCATTTTGCGAATGCTTTAGTGACCCTAGTTCCACACGTATATATTGATATATTCGTGATACGTATAGATTTGTTATTAGGCGATACTAAAGTACAATAAATTATTTCACAGTATTAAATTATTTTAATGTCAGTTTTGAATATATTTTTCTTATTTTTGTCTCATTGTAGCCTGAGGTCCAAATTTATGAACGACTTGGCTCCAATTAACATTGTGGCTCTGCAAATCGTTGCCGTGCAGCATCATTCAGCAGCTCCACACAGCCTCCGGCCACAGCCCACACACACACGCTCGACTCCTTGTGTGGTTGGGCCTTTTTTTGGATTGGGCTTAGGTTTTTTAGATGGCCTGGCCGGTGTTCAGTTTTGATATATTGGCCAGTGTTCTGTTTTTTTTAATAACCAGTGTTCAGTTCTGATATGTATATGTTTTTGGCTACAGCTTGGTCGTTTGACTTGCCATGTCCGATTGAAGTAATGCACGTTTAGGGATGGTAATTGGTACCCATTACCCGCATACCCTGTGGGTAAAAACCCGATTAAGGTAAGGGTATGGGACCAAAAATTACCCATGGGTACTTAAATGGAAAAATATCATACCCATCGGGTAGAGAGGGTATGGGTATGGGATCGTATAACCCATGCCTGCGTACCCATGTACCCATCTAAAATGTTGACAGGTGGGTTTTCGTTAATATCCCGATGTATTCATTTCCCCTCCTAATTACGCTAGGTAAAAACTCTAATGTGTATTCAAATTATCTCTATAATTTATCATGATTTTGTGAACTTAAAGTGTATGCGTATGTGTTGTTGTTTAATATTTTTATATGTCACTTTATAGGCAAGTATTTTTGTTTATGAAAATATGTTGTTGTACATCATTGTTTAAAATGTGTTGCTATTAATAATTTATGATTATATGTTGCTTTTTACAATCATTTTCTGTAAACGCAGGTATTTTTACCCATGGGTATCCATATACCCTGTCGGATGACGGGTATGGAAAAAAATTATACCCTTGACGAGTATGGGTATGGGTGATGGGCAAACTCAGGGCAGACGGGTAAGGGTATGGGGTAGCTCCACCCGTACCCATACCCTGCGGGTGCCATACGTTCCCGTTGTTTTTTAATTTATGTCTGCCTGCCGTTAGGTGCACATAGAAATGTGATAGGTTTTTTTTGTGAGGATGAAACGTGATGGACTATGGTTCTAAGTTTCCGATTTAGTACAGATAATTTGGCGTACGTTTCCGTTAGTCTGCTATAGTTTCTAATTTTCTATTTCAATTCTTTTTACTTTATATATATGCATATACATAACAACTCAATGTGTTGGCACATATACATGTTAAATATGTGTTACATAAAAACTATTAAATCTAAATTGTTACTGTTTTCATCAAACGGTGCAAATAATAATCGTAAAAGTGTATTATGACATAAGAAGAAAGCGTATTGTGACGATGAACCCGACAAAATCAATCCGTATTTTATTATTAGGGAGAGATTTTTCTACCCGGTGACTGTGACACCCCCTGGCCCAACGTGAGTACGCCGACCTGTTCCCATGCTATGGGGTGTTAAATGAAGCTTTTGACAAATCTGATCACCGACCGATCTTGATTGATACAGATTACCAGCTAGGACTACAATCAAAAGGCCCTCCTAGTCCTCGCCGGTTCGAGGCGAGATGGCTCGCCAAGGAAGAAGAGGTGGAGACGATAGTACAAGCTGCATGGGAGAGGAGAGCGGCAAGATGCATGACGCTGTGTCCTTGGTGCACTGCACGGGTGAGATCCATGCAGCCCTGCATAAGTGGGATAAAGACGTGTTGAAAGGTCCAAGGAACAAAATACAAGAGTTATAGAAAAAGCTTAATGAAGTAATGACGGGACCCCTCACAGATGAAGCGATGGCAACACAACAAGATTTGCATATGCAGATTGAAAACTTGCTTGAGCAGGAGGAGTTATACTGGCTTCACAGGGGACGGGCTGACTGGTTATGTGGTGGTGATCGAAACACGGACTTTTTCCATAGGGCGGCCAAGGGACGCCGCAAGCGAAATTTTATTAAAAGCCTCAAAACTGAGTCGGGAGTTTGGGTGCAAGATCAAGAACTTGAAACCCACGCGGCAAGTTACTTCTCGAATCTATTTACTGCAGAAGTGTTCGAACCCGACCAACAAGGTTGTCAGAATCACGATCTTGAATCGGATCGGAGCTCCGACGGTAGGATCGCAAATCATAGAATCTTCACTATCAGGATCGTAGAAACGTAGATTCTATGAACTAAAATCGTAGAATCATAGGGATTAGTTTGGATCGTAAAGTCGTAGAATCGTATAACAGAATCGCGATTCTGACAACCTTGCCGACCAAGATATGGTTAACAAGGTAAAGCCTCGCGTGACACAGGAAATGAATGAGCAGTTGAACAAGCCGTACACAAGAGAGGAAGTAAAGAATGCTATTTATAATATTGGTGACTTGAAAGCACCAGGCCCGGATGGCCTCCATGTAGTATTCTACAAGAGGTTTTGGCACATCATTGGGGAGGATCTCATTGATGAAGTTCTCCTGGAGGTAAACACAAGAAAAATTCCTCATGGGTGGAATAATACCACCATTGTGCTCATCCCCAAGGTTGAGAATCCGGAGGTCATTACTCAGTTCCGGCCGATCAGCCTTTGTAACATGGTATATAAAGTTATTTCTAAGTTGCTAGCGAACCACCTCAAGTTTATTCTGACGGAGATCATATCACCTAATCAGAGTGCTTTTGTTCCTGGGCGACTCATCACAGATTATTTTCTGGTGGCTTTTGAATGTTACCATGCTATAAAGAAGAAGAGTTCAGGAAAGTATGGTACTTGTGCAGTGAAGCTTGATATGCATAAGGCCTATGATAGGGTCGAATGAAATTTCTTGGAAACGATTCTTCTCAGACTGGGTTTCAATGCATCTTGGGTAGATTTGATAATGGAGTGTGTTCGATCAGTGAAATACCAGGTTCGAATTAACAATTCTTTTTTTGATTATTTTGTTCCAAGAAGGGGCCATCACCCTATCTATTCCTCCTTTGTGTTGAAGGATTCTCTAGCCTGATTACATATGAAGAAGAGGCCGGTAATTTGGTGGGGGTCAAGGTATGCCGCAACGCTCCATCGGTTTCCCACCTTCTTTTCGCGGATGATTCCCTTATTTTAATGAGGGCAGATGCTACAAATGCAATCAGTCTTAGGCGAGCTTGGATGATTATTGTGCTGCTTCTCGCCAGCTAGTAAGTGATGCAAAATCGAGTATATTTTTCAGTCCTTGTACTCCTATTGAGGTCAGGGCCGAGGTGTGCACATCACTTAACATCTTAGCCGAGGCGATCACAAACAAGTATTTGGGGCTGCCCCCCCATAGTGGGTGTCGAACTGTCGATAGGACATATTGTTTTCAGCATCTTATTGACAGGGTCCTAAGAAGGATTCGTGGGTGGAAGGAGAAATTGTTATCTTATGGGGGAAAGGAAGTGTTGTTAAAACCTGTTGTTCAAGCCATCCCATCATATGTAATGCCTGTTTTCAAATTACCCAAACAAGTATGCAACGGGATAACTTCTGCTATGTCCCAATACTGGTGGGGAGATGAAAATCAGAAGAAGCATATGCACTGGTTTGCATGGTGGACAATGTGTGTGCCCAAAAAACAAGGAGGGATGGGCTTCAGAGATTTACACTATTTTAATATGGCTATGTTAGCGAAGCAATATTGGAGACTCTTATCAGAACCAAATTCTCTCTGTGCTAAAGTTCTGGGAGCAAAATATTTTCCCGATGGAGATATTCTAAATTACAAACTAAAAAAAGGGAGCTCCTACACTTGGCAAAGTCTGTGGGGAGGAATCTAAACTTTAAAAAAAGGACACATTTGGTGGGTCGGTGATGGCTCTCAGATAAATATATGGGACGATCCCTGGGTTCCGAGTAGCCCTAACAGGAAAGTTATGACCCGAAGAGGTAATATCATTGTCACCAAAGTCTCTGAATTTATTGATGCTGAAAGTAGGAAGTGGGATGAACAACTTATTAGAGATACTTTTTGGCCCATTGATGCTCAACGAATATTAAAAATTACATTGGCCATTAGTATGATGGAAGACTTTGTGTCGTGGCACCTTAAAGGAACGGGATCTTCTCTGTCAGATCGGCGTACCATCAAGAATGGGATCACCAACATGGACGAAAGTTGAGGCAAACAAACTCTCACTCCTCAAGTAATAGTCCAGTTTGGGGGATTATTTGGAAGTTAAGTGTGCCATCGAAAGTAAATATTTTCTGCTGGAAAGCACTGTTGGGTGCAATTCCATGCATGGGGGTGCTTGCAAATAGACACATCAGCACATCCTCCCAGTGTCCTATATGCAGCTTGGACTGTGAGAGCGTGAAGCATGCACTCTTCACCTGCCCACGTGCACAGGAGGTGTGGCGCATCTTGAGTCTTAAGGATTTTATCAACAACCTGGGACAGCTTGACCGACATGACACCTCACTGATGGTTGACGTCCTCCTTGCGCCAAGCACCCAAGGCCCAGTCCTAACTGACGTCAACCGGAACGATCTGGTTGCTACTGCGACATGGTATCTTTGGTGGGAACGACGTCGCTTTACACACGGCGAGCCACTCTAGGAACCAGCGCGATCAGCACTGGCCATCTCCACGCTAGTGAAGAATTTTTCACGATCTAGAAAAGGTAGCCAACGCATCATGAGGCACGGATGGATGAAACCGAACGATGGTTATGTCAAGTTAAATGTCGATGCCGCGCTTGACAGCGATAGTGGTACTGGTTGGACTGGGGCAGTAATCCGAGATGTTAATAGCTTCTTCATCGCCGCATCGAGCAACAACCTGCAATGGGTAGAAGACGTGGCTACCGCGGAGGCTCGAGCTCTCAAGGATGGCCTGATTTTGGCGTGTACAATTGGCTTCCATAACGTGATTCTTGAGGTTGATTGTATGGAGGTGATCGACGTAATGCTCAATGGGGCTAACTCGCTAGGACAGACAACGGCCATCTATAAAGAATGTTCTTTCCTTAGTCGAAATTTAATCATTGTCCTAGAGAGGCCAATATGAGGGCAGACATTTTAGCTAGCAAGGCGGAGTGTGATCGATCCATTGTTTGCCAATCGGAGCCTCCAGATTTTCTTGTCAATGTTTTGGCAAATGATGTATCCATATTTGAGCATCTATATCTATATCTATACCAATATAAAAAGACCCAAATAGACAGATCCAAATCATCTCGACCGTCAAATCATGTTATCTAGCGGTTCAAATCGCTCCAATGTTGAGCACCAAACACGTTTAACGCTTTAATTACCCACCACTGTCATTGGTTATAAACATGTTTTGACTCAACACTATCCCTTGAAATCTACCATGTAATTAATATCCTACCATTCCTGTGAAAAAGTAATCGATATCTTACCAAATACCAACACACAACAAATATATTACCTAATATAACGTGCAACTAATATCCTATCTAATATAAACGTGCATTGCACGTACATTATTACTAGTGAAATATAAAACACCACGATGGCGTATTACAAAAAAAAAAATCACCAGAGTCGCAAATTGTTTACCATGTCATGGAAGATGGCAGTTCAGCTTCAGTAGTCGACAAGTGGCTCGTCGTAGATATGTGATTACACGGTATTGTGACGACGAAACCAAACGCCGGTATACATATATACGTCAAAAGAAGAAGATGCCGACCGACTCGCTCAGTCGCACCGGTGGCTAGCCTTGTAGTCGGCTGCCAAGAGGTTTGTTACAAATACTCACGCATTGTCTACGCACCGCTGTCAAAAGATGGTCAACATCCTAAATGAGCAATCGAAACTCGCTCAAATTCGACATGTTCAGCTGTGAAAATAGGCTTCTTTCCACTGAATTTGTTGTTTCTGTTCCATATAAGAAAATTGGTTTTCCCGATTTCCACCTCATTACTTACTTAAAGAAGAAAGAATATGTCTGGCTACGTTTGTTATGGTTAGGGTTGGCGACTAGCGGGCGACCGCGTCTAGCCACCCGGTATCTCACACCTTTTGTTTGTGGATGACACGTTACTTTTCTTCAAGGCAAGACAACAGCAAGCAGCCGCAGTAAAGGGGATTATTCAGGCATATGAAGGTTCTATGGGACAGCTCATAAACCCAGCTAAATGTTCGATCTTATTTGGACAATCTTGCCCTACTAATAAGCAACTGAATGTGAAGCGGGAACTTGATATTCAGCAAGGAAACTTCGAGGAGAAGTACCTCGGACTACCGACGCCGGAAGGGAGGATGCACAGGGGTAGATTCCAAAACCTTCAAGTGAAACTTCTGAAAAGGATTTGTATCTGGGGTGATGGTAACATGGCAGCAGGAGGGAAAGAGATCTTGATAAAAGCAATTGCCCAATCTATTCCCACATACATCATGGGAGTTTTCAAACTCCCTTTCTCTGTATGCGATGATCTAACTCAAATGGTTAGGAATTATTGGTGGGGTTCACGGAAGGGAAAGTGGAAGACCCATTGGATGACCTGGAAGAACATCATAAAACCGAAATCTATGGGAGGGCTTGGATTCCGGGACTACAGACTCTTCAACCAGGCCCTTCTTGCCCGACAAGCATGGCGGCTCCTAACTAATCCAGAAAGTCTTTGTGTGCAGGTCTTGAAGGCGAAATGTTACCCTCATGGTCGTTTGGAGGATACTGTGTTTACAGGAAATGCGTCATCAAGGTGGCAGGCCATCACGTATGGCCTTGAGCTCCTCAAGAAGGGGCTTCTCTGGCGGATTGGGAATGGCCAACAAGTACGCATATGGCGTGATCCTTGACTCCCGAGGCCAGTTTCATACAGGCCTGTTTCTCTACCAGGAAGGTGCAGGCTCCGCCGCGTCGCTGAACTGGTGAACGACCACGGAGGGTGGGACACACAACTACTCCAACAAAACATTGCCACTCCATACATCAACGAAATACTCAAGCCGCGACCGGCACCACGCATGGAGGACGTCCTGGCTTGGGGCCCGGACCCGAGAGGCTTGTTCTTCGTCAGGTCTGCCTACAAGCTCGGCCTGGAGGAGAAACTTCGCACGTCTATGTGCGCCACGAGCAGGGCACCGGACGGCAACCGTGTCATCTGAAAGGCATTGTGGGGTTGCCCTGCTCCCCCGAAGGTACGAATATTTGGCTGGCGATCGGCTACGAACACTCTTGGGATAATGGAAAATAAAAAGAGTAGAACTATTGGAAAAACTGACATATGTGTTATTTGTGGCATCGAACGGGAGGATACTTTCCACGCCGTCCGCAGATGTCCGATGGCGGGTGCTCTATGGGACACCATGAGGGAGTCTTGGCCTATACCTGCCCGGGAGGACATTCAGTACACCGGGACGGAGTGGCTCCTGCACCTTCTCGCCAGCTGCGATGAAACCCAGCGGATGGTCATCTTGATGATATTCTGGCGCGCATGGCATTGCCGGAATGAGATCAGGCATCACAAGCCTGCACCACCAGTACATGTGTCAACACGCTTCCTCAACGGCTACATCAAATCTCTTCTATGTATCAAACAACACCCCAAGGGAGATACAGTGAAGGGCAAGATGGTGATTCAGCAAGTAACTCATCGACCCAAGGCCATGAAGCAAGCAGAAACAATTGTGGCTCGATGGGAGAAGCCCCCGGCTGGCTGGGCAAAGCTAAACGTGGATGGTTCCTTCATCCATGGCAAGACCACGGGAGGGGCCGGAATGGTGCTGAGAGATGACACAGGAGCAATCATCTTCTCATCTTGCCGTTACCTCCTTACCGATAGAAGCGGAGCCGACAGCTTGCCTTGAGGGAACGAGCCTGACGATTGCACACACAAACAAGAATCTCATCATTGAGATGGACTGCAAGGAAGGGGTTGAGCAGCTAAATGATACTGGCACAAATAGATCACCCGTTGCTGGTCTAATACATGAGTTGAAAAGCCTTCTACCTGGTATCCGGCCACACAAATTCCTGCATGTTGTAGGAATTACCATAATTATTAGAGGAATTAGTAGGAAACGGCCTAGGATTGAAGTTACCTCTATACGCGTTATTACCAAAGTTGTTCCTAGCAACAAAATTCACATCCATAGATTCATTATTATTCTCAATCAAAGTAGAATATCATTAGGATCAGTAGGAGCACTCTTGCTAGCAAATAATTTCATAAGCTCATCCATCTTTCCACTCAAAACATTAATCTCTTCAATCGCATGCACTTTTTTACTAGTGGAAGATCTTTCGGTATGCCATTGAGAATAATTAACTATAATATTATCTAAGAATTTAGTAGCTTATCTTAAAGTAATTTCCATAAAGTACCTCTTGCGGCCGAATCTAAAATATTTCTAGAAGCAAAATTCAACCCGGCATAATTTTTTTGTATAATCATCCACCAATTCAAACCATGAGTAGGGAAATTTCGTATCATCAATTTCATCCTCTCCCAAGATTGTGCAACATGTTCATGATAAAGTTTCTAAAAATTCATAATATCGTTCCTAAGGGAGATGATCTTAGCGGCAGGAAAATACTTGGAAATAAAAGCATCTTTACACTTATTCCATGAATCAATACTATTTTTAGGCAAAGATGAAAACCAAGTTTTAGCACGATCCCGAAGTGAGAACGGAAATAGCTTCAATTTAACAACATCATTATCCACATTTTGTTTCTTTTGCATATCACACAAATCAATGAAATTATTAAGATGGGATGCGGCATCTTCATTGGGAAGGTGGGAAAATTGATCTTTCATAACAAGATTCAGTAAAGCAGTATTAATTTCGCAAGATTCTGCATTAGTAGCGGGAGAAATTGGAGTACTAATTAATAAAATCATTGTTGTTGGTATTGGAAAAGTCACACAATTTGGTATTATCTTGAGCCATCGTGACAAAGAAAGCAATCCAACACATGAGCACACAAGAAACAAACGAGCAAGCGAAGAAGATGAACAGAAGAGGGGCGAAGAAAAGGCAAATCTTTTCGAAAATTGTTTTAGAAGTGGGGGAGAGGAAAACAAGAGGCGAATGACAAATAATGTAATGCGAGGGATGAGAGTTTATGATGGGTACTTGGTATGTGTCGTCTTGGCGTAGATCTCCCCGACAACGGCGCCAGAAATTCTTCCTGCTACCTCTTGAGCTTGTGTTGGTTTTTCCCTTGAAGAGGAAAGGGTGATGCAGCAAAGTAGAGTAACTATTCCCCTTAGCTTTTGAGAACCAAGGTATCAATCTAGTAGGAGACAACGCAACAAGCCACCAAATACCTGCACAAACAAACACCAACTTGCACCCAACGCGACAAAGGGGTTGTCAATCCCTTCACGGTTATTTGAAAAGTGAGATTTGATATTGATGGATAAGCAGTAAAGTAATATTTTTGGTATTTTTGGTTTATGGAACGGAAAGTAAAAGATTGTAAAGAAAGTAAATAGGAAACTAAAATTGTAGATCGGAAACTTATATGATGGAAAATAGACCCGTGGCCATAGGTTTCACTAGAGGCTTCTCTCAAGATAGAACATATTACGGTGGGTGAACAAATTACTGCCGAGCAATTGATAGAAAAGCAGAAGGTTATGACAATATCTAAGGCAATGATCATTGCTACCTCTTGAGCATGCCTTGGTTTTCCCTTGAAGAGGAAAGGGTGATGCAGCAAAGTAGAGTAAGTATTTCCCTCAGTTTTTGAGAACCAAGGTATCAATCCAGTAGGAGACAACGCACAAGTCACCTAGTACCTGCACAAACAATCAAGAACCTTGCAACCAACGCGATAAAGGGGTTGTCAATCCCTTCACGGTCACTCGCAAAAGTGAGATCTAATAAAGATAATGAAGAAAATATTTTTGGTATTTTTGTTGTATAGATTGGAATGTAAAGATTGCAAAATAAAAGAACGTCAACAGACATTGGCAAGTTGATGGGAAACTAATATGATGTAAAATAGACCCAGGGGCCATAGGTTTCACTAGTGGCTTCTCTCAAGATAGCATGTATTATGGTGGGTGAACAAATTACTACCAAGCAATTGATAGAAAAGTGCATAGTTATGAGAATATCTAAGGCAATGATCATGAATATAGGCATCACGTCTGTGTCAAGTAGATCGAAACGATTCTGCATCTACTACTATTACTCCACACATCGACCGCTATCCAACATGCATCTAGAGTATTAAGTTCATAAGAACAGAGTAACACATTAAGCAAGATGACATGATGTAGAGGGATAAACTCAAGCAATATGATATAAACCCCATCTTTTTATCCTCGATGGCAACAATACAATACGTGCCTTGCTGCCCCTACTGTCACTGAGAAAGGACACCGCAAGATTGAACCCAAAGCTAGGAACTTCTCCCATTGCAAGAAAGATCAATCTAGTAGGCCAAACTAAACCGATAATTCGAAGAGACTTGCAAAGATATCAAATCATGCATATAAGAATTCAGAGAAGAACCAAATAATATTCATAGATAATTTTGATCATAGATCCACAATTCATCAGATCTCGGAAAACACACCGCAAAAGAGTATTACATCGAATAGATCTCCAAGAACATCGAGGAGAACTTTGTATTGAGAATCAAAGAGAGAGAAGAAGCCATCTAACTAATAACTATGGACCCGAAGTTCTGTGGTAAACTACTCATGCTTCATCAGAGAGGCAATGGTGTTGATGTAGAAGCCCTCTGTGATCGATTCCCCCTCCAGCAGATCGCCGGTAAAGGCCCCAAGATGGGATCTCATGGGTATAGAAGGTTGCGGCGGTGTAAAAGTGGTTTCGTGGCTCCCCCTGAAGTTTCTATGGTATAAGAGTATATATAGGCGAAAGAAGTACGTCAGTGGAGCTACGAGGGGCCGACGAGGGTGGGGGGCACGCCTACCCCCCTGGGCGCGTGCTCCTGCCTCGTGGCTTCCTCGTGACGTTCCAGGCTTCAACTCCAAGTCTCCTGGTTTGCTTTCGGTCCAAGAAAGATCCTCGCGAAGGTTTCATTCCGTTTGGACTCCGTTTGATATTCCTTTTCTGTAAAACTCTAAATAGGCAAAAAACAGAAACTAGCACTGGGCCTCCGGTTAATAGGTTAGTCCCAAAAATAATATAAAAGGGCATATTAAAGCCCATTAAACATCCAAAACAGATAATATAATAGCATGGAACAATCGAAAATTATAGATACATTGGAGACGTATCAATCATGAATATAGGCATCATGTTCGTATCAAGTAGACCGACTCCTACCTGCATTTACTACTATTATTCCACACATCGACCGACTCCTGCCTGCATCTAGAGTATAAAGTTCATAAGAACAGAGTAACGCATTAAGTAAGATGACATGATGTAGCGGATAAACTCAAGCAATATGATGAAAACCCCATCTTGTTATCCTCGATGGCAACAATACAATACGTGTCGGTTCCCCTTCAGTCACTAGGATCGAGCACCGCAAGATTGAACCCAAAGCTAAGCACTTCTCCCATTGCAAGAAAAACCAATCTAGTTGGCCAAACCAAATCGATAGTTTGAAGAGACTTGCAAAGATATCAAATCATGCATATAAGAATTTAGAGGAGATTCAAATAATATTCATAGATAAGCTGATCATAAATCCACAATTCATCGGATCTCGACAAACACACCGCAAAAGAGTATTACATCGAATAGATCTCCAAGAACATCAAGGAGAACATGGTATTGAGAATCAAAGAGAGATAAGAAGCCATCTAGCTACTAGCTATGGACCCGTAGGTCTGTGGTAAACTACTCACGCTTCATTGGAGAGGTAATGGTGTTGATGTAGGAGTCCTCCGTGATCAAATCCCCCTCCGGCAGGATGCCGGAAAAGGCCCCTAGATGGGATCTCACGTATACAGAAGGTTGCGGCGGTGGAAAAGTGGTTTTGTGGATCCCCTAGAAGGTTTTGGGATATTTGAGAATATATAGGCGGAAGAAATAGGTCGGTTGAGTCACGAGGGGCCCACAAGGGTGGGGGGCTCGCCCTACCCCCTGGGCGCGCCTCCCGACCTTGTGGCCGCCTCATGGCTTTCCTGACATGCACTCCGAGCCCTCTGGATGTCTTCTGGTCCAAGAAAAATCATCGCGGAAGTTTCATTCCTTCTGGACTCCGTTTGGTATTCCTTTTCTGTGAAACTCTAAAACAAGGAAAAACAAGAACTGGCACTGGGCTCTAAGTTAATAGATTAGTCCCAAAAATAATATAAAATAGCATATTAATGCATATAAAACATCCAAAATAGATAATATAATAGCATGGAACAATCAAAAATTATAGATACGTTGGAGACGTATCAAAGAGCCACGAGGCGGCGGCAAGGGTGGAGGGTGCGCCCCTACCTTATGGGCCCCTCGGGACTCCTCTGACCTAGCTTTTCGTCCTATGTATTCACATATATTCCAAAACCCTCAGGGCGAGCCACAAAACCACTTTTCCGCCGCCGCAACCTTCTGTACCTGTGAGATCCCATCTTAGGGCCTTTCCCGGGAATCTGCCGGAGGGGGATTCGATCACGGAGGGCATCTACACCAACCTTATTGCCCTTCCGATGAATCGTGAGTAGTTTACCTCAGACCTACGGGCACATAACTAGTAGGTAGATGGCTTCTTCTCTCTCTTTGATTCTCAATACCATGTTCTCTTCGATGTTCTTGGAGATCTATCCGATGTAATCTTCTTTTGCGGTGTGTTTGTCGAGATCCGATGAATTGTGGATTTATGATCAGATTATCTATTAATATTATTTGAATCTTCTCTGAATTCTTATATGCATGATTTAATATCTTTGTATTTCTCTTCGAATTATCGGTTTGGTTTGGCCAGCTAGATTGGTATTTTTTGCAATGGGAGAGGTCCTTAGTTTTGGGTTCAATCTTGCGGTGTCCTCACCAAGTGACAGAGTAGGGGTAGCGAGGCACGTATTGTATTGTTGCCATCAAGGATAAAATGATGGGGTTTTCATCATATTGCTTGAGTTTATCCCTCTACATCACGTCATCTTGCTTAATGCGTTACTATGTTCTCTTGAACTTAATACTCTAGATGCAGGCAGGAGTCGGTCGATGTGTGGATTAATAGTAGTAGATCCAGAATCGTTTTGGTCTACTTGAGATGGGCGTGATGCCTATATGCACAATCATTGCCTTGGATATCATCATAACTTTGCGCTTTTCTATCAA
Source organism: Triticum urartu (assembly GCF_003073215.2). Lineage (NCBI taxonomy): Eukaryota > Viridiplantae > Streptophyta > Magnoliopsida > Poales > Poaceae > Triticum > Triticum urartu. The sequence goes on along the minus strand of NC_053022.1, from coordinate 562,456,661 downwards.
TTGCTCGACAGGAATTTGTTCACCCACCGTATTATTTGCCTTCAAGAGAGAAGCCTCTAGTGAAACCTATGGCCCCGGGGTCTATTTTCCATCGTATTTGTTTCCGATCTACTATTTTGCAATCTTTTTATTTTCAGATCTATAAACCAAAAAACCCAAAAATATTTAATATTTTGTCTAGTTTTATCTATCTCTATCAGATCTCACCTTTGCAATTGGCCGTGAAGGGATTGACAACCCCTTTATCACATTGGGTGCAAGTGTTTGATTGTTTGTGCAGGTGGATGGATTGTGGACTTGCTTGTACCTCCTACTGGATTGATACCTTGGTTCTCTAACTAAGGGAAATACTTATCTCTACTTTGCTGCATCTCCCTTTCCTTGTCAAGGGAAAAACCAACGCAAGCTCAAGAAGTAGCAGGGAGAATTTCTGGCGCCGTTGCCAGGGAGGTCTACATCATGCCTACCAAGTAACCATCATAAACTCTCATCTCTTGCATTTCATTATTTGCCATTTGCCTCTCGTTTTCCTCTCCCCCACTTCTAAAATGGTTTTTAGAAAAACACAAAAGGATTTGCCTTTTTATTTGCCCTTCATCCGTTCATCTTTTCGTTTGCTTTTTGGTTGCTCGTGTGTTAGATTGCTTGCTTTGTCACAATGACTCAAGAGAATACCAAGTTGTTGGGAAACGTAGCATGCAATTTCAAAAAATTTCCTACGCTCACGCAAGATCTATCTAGGAGATGCATGATACGTCCATTTTGCATCATGCTTTTATATCGATATTTATTGCATTATGGGCTGTTATTACACATTATGTCACAATACTTATGCCTATTCTCTCTTATTTTACAGGGTTTACATAAGGAGGGAGAATGCCGGCAGCTAGAATTCTGGGCTGGAAAAGGAACAAATATTAGAGACCTATTCTGCACAACTCCAAAAGTCCTAAAACTCCACGAAAGTTATTTTTGGAAATAAAAAATACTATAAGAAAATCTACGTCAGGGGGGCCTCCACCTGTCCACAAGGGTGGGGGCGCGCCCTACCCCCTAGGCGCGCCCCCTACCTCATGGCCCCCCTGTTGGCCCTCCAGTGCCCATCTTCTGGTATATGAAGTCTTTTGTCCGAAGAAAAATCATAAGCGAGCTTTCGGGACGAGACTCCACCGCCACGAGGCAGAACCTTGGCGGAACCAATCTAGGGCTCCGGCAGAGCTGTTCTGCCGGGGACACTTCCCTCTGGGAGGGGGAAATCATCGCCATCGTCATCACCAACGCTCCTCTCATCGGGAGAGGGCAATCTCCATCAACATCTTCACCAGCATCATCTCCTCTCAAACCCTAGTTCATCTCTTGTATCCAATTCTTGTCTCTAAGTCCGGGATTGGTACCTGTAGGTTGCTAGCAATGTTGATTACTCCTTGTAGTTGATGCTAGTTGGTTTATTTGGTGGAAGATCATATGTTCAGATCCTTTATTCATATTAATACCCCTCTGATTATGAACATGAATATGCTTTGTGAGTAGTTACGTTTGTTCCTGAGGACATGGGAGAAGTCTTGCTATTAGTAGTCAGGTGAATTTGGTATTCGTTCGATATTTTGATGAGATGTATGTTGTCTATCCTCTAGTGGTGTTATGTGAACATCGGCTACATAACACTTCACCATTATTTTGGCCTAGAGGAAGGCATTGGGAAGTAATAAGTAGATGATGGGTTGCTAGAGTGACAGAAGCTTAAAACCTAGTTTATGCTTTGCTTCATAAGGGGCTGATTTGGATCCATATGTTTCATGCTATGGTTAGGTTTACCTTAATACTTTTGTTGTAGTTGCGGATGCTTGCAATAGAGGTTAATCATAAGTGGGATGCCTGTTCAAGTAAGAACAGCACCCAAGCACCGGTCCACCCACATATCAAATTATCAAAGTACCAAACACGAATCATATGAACGTGATGAAAACTAGCTTAGCGATAATTCCCATGTGTCCTCGGGAGCGCTTTTCTTTATATAAGAGTTTGTCCAGGCTTGTCCTTTGCTACAAAAAGGATTGGGCCACCTTGCTGCACTTTATTTAATTTTTTTACTTGTTGCTCGTTACCAATTATCTTATCACAAAACTATCTGTTACCTATAATTCCAGTGCTTGCAGAGAATACCTTGCTGAAAACCACTTATCATTTCCTTCTGCTCCTCATTCGGTTCGACACTCTTACTTATCGAAAGGACTACGATAAATCCCCTATACTTGTGGGTCATCAAGACTCTTTTCTGGCTCTGTTGCCGGGGAGTGAAGCACTTTTGGTAGGTGGAATTTGGTAAGGAAAAATTTATATAGTATGCTGAAATTTACTATCACTTGTTACTATGGAAAGTAATCCTCTAAGGGGCTTGTTCGGGGTATCTTCACCCCAACCAGTAGAGCAAATAGTTGCTCCTCAACCTACTGAACCTACTGGAAATGAAAATGTCCACTTTGAAATTCCTTTGGGTATGCTAGAAAAACTGCTAGCTAATCCTTTTGCAGGAGACGGAACAAAGCATCCTGATGAGCACCTAATATATGTCGATGAAGTTTGTGGATTATTTAAGCTTGCAGGTGTGCCCGGTGATGTTGTTAAGAAGAAGGTCTTCCCTTTATCTTTGAAGGGAGATGCATTGACATGGTATAGGCTATGTGATGATAGGGGGTCATGGAACTACAAACGATTGAAATTGGAATTTCATCAGAAATTTTATCCTATGCATCTTGTTCATCGTGATCGCAATTATATATATAATTTTTGGCCTCGCGAAGGAGAAAGCATTGCTCAAGCTTGGGGGAGGCTTAAATCAATGTTATATTCATGCCCCAATCATGAGCTCTCAAGAAAAATGGTTATTCAGAATTTTTATGCTCGGCTTTCTGATAACAATCGCACCATGCTCGATACTTCTTGTGCTGGCTCTTTTATGATGAAGAGTGTTGAATTCAAATGGGACTTATTGGATAGAATTAAAGTCAACTCTGAAGACTGGGATCTTGACGAAGGTAAGGAGTCAGGTATGACACCTAAGTTTGATTGTTTTAAATCTTTCATGGATACCGATGTTTTCCGTAAATTTAGCACTAAATATGGACTTGACTCTAAGATAGTAACTTCTTTCTGTGAATCTTTTGCTGCTTATGTTGATCTCCCTAAAGAGAAGTGGTTTAAATATCATCCTCCCATAGAAGTAAAAGTAGCCGCACCTATTAAAGTTGAAGAAAAGACTATCACTTATAATGATCCTATTGTTCCTACTTCTTATGTTGAGAAACCACCTTTCCCTGTTAGGATAAAGGATCATGCTAAAGCTTCAACTGTGGTTCGTAAAAGCAATATTAGAACTTATACACCTCCTGAGCAAATTAAATTTGAACCTAATATTGCTATTGTTAAAGATCTCTTGTCTGATAATATCGATGGGCATGTTATTTATTTCTGTGATGAAACTTCTAGAATTGCCAAACCTTGTGCTAAAGATAAACCTAGACCCGTGGTAGGCATGCCTGTTATTTCTGTTAAAATAGGAGATCCTTGTTATCATGGCTTATGTGACATGGGTGCTAGTGCTAGTGCAATACCTATTGACTTATACAAAGAAATTAAGCATGATATTGCACCTACTGAGTTAGAAGATATTGATGTCACAATTAAACTTGCCAATAGAGATACTATATTACCAATGGGATTTGTTAGAGATGTTGAAGTCTTGTGTGGGAAAACTAAATATCCTGCTAATTTTCTTGTTCTTGGTTCCCCACAAGATAGCTTTTGTCCCATAATTTTTGGTAGACCCTTCTTGAACACAGTTAATGCTAGGATAGACTGCGAAAAGGATGTCGTTACTATTGGCTTGGGTGATATGTCTCATGAGTTTAATTTCTCTAAATTTCGTAGACAACACCGTGAAGAGGAATTTCCTAGTAAGGATGAAATTATTGGTCTTGCTTCTATTGCCGTACCTCCTAGTGATCCTTTAGAACAATATTTGCTAGACCATGAAAATGATATGTTTATGAATGAAAGAAGGGAAGTAGATGAAGTATTCTTTAAAGAGGAACCTATCCTGAAACACAATTTGCCTATTGAAATCCTAGGGGGTCCTCCTCCACCCAAGGGCGATCCCGTGTTTGAGCTTAAACCGTTACCTGATACTCTTAAATATGCTTATCTTGATGAGAAAAAGATATATCATGTTATTATTAGTGCTAACCTTTCAGAGCATGAAGAAGAGAGATTATTGGAAACTCTGAAGAAGCACCACGCTGCTATTGGATATACTCTTGATGATCTTAAGGGCATTAGTCCCACTCTGTGTCAACACAAAATAAATTTGGAGAAAGATGCCAAACCAGTTCGTGATCATCAATGACGGCTGAATCCTAAGATGAAAGAAGTGGTAAGAAAGGAAATACTAAAGCTCCTTGAGGCAGGTATAATTTATCCCATTGCTGATAGTCAGTGGGTAAGTCCTGTCCATTGTGTCCCTAAGAAGGGAGGTATTACTGTCAAGGATGGTAATTGATTTCCGCAAATTAAATAAGGCTACTAAAAAGATCATTACCCCTTGCCTTTTATCGATCAAATGCTAGAAAGATTATCCAAATATACTCATTTTTTGCTTTCTAGATGGTTATTCTGGTTTCTCTCAAATACCTGTGTCACCCGATGATCAATCAAAGACCACTTTTACTTGCCCTTTTGGTACTTTTGCTTATAGATGTATGCCTTTTGGTTTATGTAATGCACCTGCTACCTTTCAAATATGCATGATGGCTATATTCTCTGACTTTTGTGAAAAGATTTGTGAGGTTTTCATGGAGGATTTTTTCGTCTATGGATCCTCTTTTGATGATTGCTTGAGCAACCTTGATCGATTTTTGCAGAGATGTGAAGAAACTAATCTTGTCTTGAATTGGGAAAAGTTCCACTTTATGGTTAATGAAGGTATTGTCTTGGGGCATAAAGTTTCTGAAAGAGGTATTGAGGTTGATAAAGCCAAGGCTGATGCTATTGAAAAGATTCCATGTCCCAAGGACATCAAAGGTATAAGAAGTTTCCTTGGTCACGCCGGTTTTTATAGGAGGTTCATTAAGGACTTCTCAAAAATTTCTCGGCCTCTGACTAATTTATTACAAAAAGATATACCATTTGTCTTTGATGATGATTGTGTAGAAGCATTTGAAATACTTAAGAAAGCATTGATCTCTGCACCTATTGTTCAGCCACCTGATTGGAATTTACCCTTTGAAATTATGTGTGATGCTAGTGATTATGCTGTAGGTGCTGTTCTAGGGCAAAGAGTTGATAAGAAATTAAATGTTATTCAATATGCTAGTAAAACTCTAGACAATGCCCAGAGAAATTATGCTACTACTGAAAAAGAATTCTTAGCAGTTGTATTTTCTTGTGATAAGTTCAGACCTTATATTGTTGATTCTAAAGTAACTATTCACACGGATCATGCTGCTATTAAATATCTTATGGAAAAGAAAGATGCTAAACCTAGACTTATTAGATGGGTTCTCTTGTTACAAGAATTTGATTTGCATATTGTTGATAGAAAGGGAGCTGAGAACCCCGTTGCAGACAACTTATCTAGGTTAGAAAATGTTCTTGATGACCCACTACCTATTGATGATAGCTTTCCTGATGAGCAATTAAATGTCATAAATACTTCTCGTACTGCTCCATGGTATGCTGATTATGCTAATTACATCGTTGCTAAATTTATACCACCTAGTTTCACATACCAGCAAAAGAAAATGTTTTTCTATGATTTGAGACATTACTTTTGGGATGACCCACATCTTTATAAAGAAGGAGTAGATGGTGTTATTAGACATTGTGTACCTGAGCATGAACAGGAACAGATCCTACACAAGTGTCACTCCGAGGCTTATGGAGGACACCACGCTGGAGATAGAACTGCACATAAGGTATTGCAATCCGGTTTTTATTGGCCTACTCTCTTCAAGGATGACCGTAAGTTTGTCTTAGCTTGTGATGAATGTCAAAGAATTGGTAATATTAGTAGACGTCAAGAAATGCCTATGAACTATTCACTTGTTATTGAACCATTTGATGTTTGGGGCTTTGATTATATGGGACCTTTTCCTGCCTCTAATGGATATACACATATTTTAGTTGTTGTTGATTACGTTACTAAGTGGGTAGAAGCTATTCCAACTAGTAGTGCTGATCATAACACCTCTATTAAAATGCTTAAAGAAGTTATTTTTCCGAGGTTTGGAGTCCCTAGATATCTAATGACTAATGGTGGTTCACATTTTATTCATGGTGCTTTCCATAAAATGCTTGCTAAATATGATGTTAATCATAGAATTGCATCTCCTTATCACTCGCAGTCTAGTGGTCAAGTAGTATTGAGTAATAGAGAACTCAAATTAATTTTGCAAAAGACTGTTAATAGATCTAGAAAGAATTGGTCCAATAAACTTGATGATGCATTATGGGCATATAGAACTACATATAAAAATCGTATGGGTATGTCTCCGTATAAAATGGTTTATGGAAAGCAATGTCACTTACCTCTCGAACTAGAACGTAAGGCTTATTGGGCTATTAAAGAGCTCAATTATGATTTCAAACTTGCCGGTGAGAAGAGGTTATTTGACATTAGCTCACTTGATGAATGGAGAACACAAGCCTATGAAAATGCCAAATTGTTTAAAGAAAAAGTTAAAAGATGGCATGACAAAAGGATACAAAAGCGTGAGTTTAATGTAGGTGATTATGTATTACTATTCAACTCTCGTTTAAGATTTTTTGCAGGAAAGCTTCTCTCTAAATGGGAAGGCCCTTATGTTATCGAGGAGGTCTATCGTTCCGGTGCCATAAAAATCAACAACTTCGAAGGCAGAAATCCTAAGGTGGTGAACGGTCAAAGAATCAAACATTGTATCTCAGGTAATCCTATAAATGTTGAAATCAATGTTATTGAAACCGTAACCCCGGAGGAATACATAAGGGACACTTTCCGGAACGTTTCAGACTCCGAAAAGGAATAGGTATGTGGTACGGTAAGTAAACCGACTCCAAAACAGTTCTAATGGCAATATTTCTCTGTTTTGGAATATTTAGAAAAATAGAAAAATAAGAAGCAGTCCGGGAAGGACACGAGGCCTCCACGAGGGTGGAGGGCGCGCCCTACCCCCTTGGGCGCGCCCCCTGCCTCGTGGGCACCTCGTGTGCTCTCCGAACTCCGTTTTCTTGCACGATACGTATTTTGGCCGGTAAAAATTCATTATATAATCTCCCGAAGGTTTTGACTCCTGTATCACGCAAATATCCTCTGTTTTCGTTTTGAGATGTTTCTCTGACAGATCTAGATCATCATGACGTCTCCAAGCGCCCCCAAGGACAAGTTCTTCGAGAAGGTCATCAACCCCTACCTCGCGGAGGTGCTGCAACACCCTCAAACCATTGAGATGCGGGAGGGGTTGCTGCACATCTGTGATGTCAAGGGACCACGGAGGACCGGAAGCGTGGAGACAAGGCTTGAAGCAATGGAGCAACAAGTTTTCAAGTGCCAGGAGATGGTGGAGCATGGACTTGACTCCAATCACATAATGATCACGGAGTTCACCAACAACCACAAGCTGGATGCCAAGGACATTGGGGAGGCCATCTTCAAGCTCCACGAGAAAATCGAGCACCTCCAAGCTCAAATCTATGACCTGCAAAACCAAAACTATGAGTATGAATATAGATTCAAAAGGATGAGTTTGGCTGTAGATTTAAGGATCCCGGAGACTCGATCATCCTTCTATGATGGTGAGCCTATGCCTTGGAAGATGGACGACAAGCCTACATCATCAACAATCCCTTCACCAGCAAAGGAGACATAATCACATGGGTATGGGCACTCCCCTTGGCAACTGCCAAGCTTGGGGGAGGTGCCCCGGTATCGTATCACCATCACACTCCTATCTTTACCGTTTTTCTTAGTTCGATCCTATTTAGTAGTATCTTGATCTAGTAGAATAAAGTTTTGGTATGATCTAGTTTTGAGTTTTGCTTTATGATCTTTCTATGTAATCGAGTCCGTGAGCTATATAATAAGGATTAGTGTTGAGTCAAGGGATTGATTGTCTTGCTATGATCTTGAGTGAATAAAAGAAAAGAGAAAAGAATAAAAAGAAATAAAGAGATCATATTGATCTTATGGATAGTAATGACTTCACATAGAAAGAGTATGATGATTAAAAGTTGTTGAGAGTTGACAAACATAGTTTTGGTCATCGTTGCAATTAATAGGAAGTAATAAAGAAAGAGAGGTTTCACATATAAATATACTATCTTGGACATCTTTTATGATTGGGAGCACTCATTAAAATATGACATGCTAAAGAGTTGATGTTGGACAAGGAAGACAATGTAATGGGTTATGTTTTCTTATATCTGAGATAAAGTATATTGTCATGGATCATCCAACATGTTGAGCTTGCCTTTCCCCCTCATGCTAGCAAAATCGTTTGCACCAAGTAGAGATACTACTTGTGCTTCCAAATACCCTTAAACAAGTTTTGCCATGAGAGTCCACCATATCTACCTATGGATTGAGTAAGATCCTTCAAGTAAGTTGTCATCGATGCAAGCAATAAAAATTGCTCTCTAAATATGTATGATGGTTTGGTGTGGAGGAAATAAGCTTTATACGATCTTGTGATGTGGAAGAAATAAAAGCGACGGACTGCATAATAAAGGTTCATATCACAAGTGGCAATATAAAGTGACGTTCTTTCGCATTAAGATTTTGTGCATCCAACCTTGAAAGCGCATGGCAACCTCTGCTTCCCTCTACGAAGGGCCTATCTTTTATTATTATCTTCTACCTTATGCAAGAGTCATGGTGATCTTCACCTTTCTTTTTTATATTTTATCCTTTGGCAAGCACACTGTGTTGGAAAGATCCTGATAGGTATATCTAATTGGATATGGGTTAGCATGAACTATTATTGTTGACATTACCCTTGAGGTAAAAGGTTGGGAGGCGAAACTATAAGCCCCTATCTTTCTCTGTGTTCGATTAAAACTCTGTAACCACAAGTATTATGTGAGTGTTAGCAATTGTGAAAGACTAAATGATAGTTGAGTATGTGGACTTGCTAGAAAGCTCTGACATAGACTCTTTCTGATGTTATGATAAATTGCAATTGCTTCAATGACTGAGATTATAGTTTGTTAGTTCTCAATAAAGTTTCTGATTCATACTTTGCATTGTGAATGGATTATTACTTGAGCATAATAGATCATATGACAATATCCATATATGTTGCTGTTATGAGAATAATCATGATGCCCTCATGTCCGTATTTTATTTTTATCGACACCTCTACCTCTAAACATGTGGATTATCGGCATTCGCTTGAGGACAAGCGAGGTCTAAGCTTAGGGGAGTTGATACGTCCATTTTGCATCATGCTTTTATATCAATATTTATTGCATTATGGGCTATTATTACACATTATGTCACAATACTTATGCCTATTCTCTCTTATTTTACAGGGTTTACATAAGGAGGGAGAATGCCGGCAGCTGGAATTCTGGGCTGGAAAAGGAGCAAATATTAGAGACCTATTCTGCACAACTCCAAAAGTCCTGAAACTCCAAGAAAGTTATTTTTGGAAATAATAAAAAATACTTGAAGAAGAATCTACGTCAGGGGGCCTCCACCTATCCATGAGGGTGGGGGGCGCGCCCTACCCCCCTAGGCGCGCCCCCTGCCTCATGGGCCCCCTGTTGGCCCTCCGGTGCCCATCTTCTGGTATATGAAGTCTTTTGTCCGAAGAAAAATCATAAGCAAGCTTTCGGGACGAGACTTCGCCGCCACGAGGCAGAACCTTGGCGGAACCAATCTAGGGCTCCGGCAGAGCTGTTCTGCCGGGGACACTTCCCTCTGGGAGGGGGAAATCATCGCCATCGTCATCACCAACGCTCCTCTCATCGGGAGAGGGCAATCTCCATCAACATCTTCACCAGCACCATCTCCTCTCAAACCCTAGTTCATCTCTTGTATCCAATTCTTGTCTCTAAGTCCGGGATTGGTACCTGTAGGTTGCTAGTAGTGTTGATTACTCCTTGTAGTTGATGCTAGTTGGTTTATTTGGTGGAAGATCATATGTTCAGATCCTTTATTCATATTAATACCCCTCTGATTATGAACATGAATATGCTTTGTGAGTAGTTACGTTTGTTCCTGAGGATATGTGAGAAGTCTTGCTATTAGTAGTCATGTGAATTTGGTATTCGTTCGATATTTTGATGAGATGTATGTTGTCTATCCTCTAGTGGTGTTATGTGAACGTCGACTACATAACACTTCACCATTATTTGGGCCTAGAGGAAGGCATTGGGAAGTAATAAGTAGATGATGGGTTGCTAGAGTGACAGAAGCTTAAAACCTAGTTTATGCATTGCTTCGTAAGGGGCTGATTTGGATCCATATGTTTCATGCTATGGTTAGGTTTACCTTAATACTTTTGTTGTAGTTGCGGATGCTTGCAATAGAGGTTAATCATAAGTGGGATGCCTGTTAAAGTAAGAACAGAACCCAAGCACTGGTCCACCCACATATCAAATTATCAAAGTACCGAACGCGAATCATATGAACGTGATGAAAACTAGCTTGACGATAATTCCCATGTGTCCTCGGGAGCGGCTTTCTTTATATAATAGTTTGTCTAGGCTTGTCCTTTGCTAAAAAAAGGATTGGGCCACCTTGCTGCACTTTATTTACTTTTGTTACTTGTTGCTCGTTACCAATTATCTTATCACAAAACTATCTGTTACCTATAATTTCAGTGCTTGCAGAGAATACCTTGCTGAAAACCACTTATCATTTCCTTCTGCTCCTCGTTGGGTTCGACACTCTTACTTATCGAAAGGACTATGATAGATCCCCTATACTTGTGGGTCATCAATGCATAGCAATGAGAGGGGGAGATTGTGTCCACGTACCCTTGTAGACCGAAAGCGGAAGCGTTTAACAACGCGGTTGATGTAGTCGAACTTCTTCTTGTTCCGATTGATCAAGCACCAAACGTACGACACCTCCGAGTTCTGCACACGTTCATCTCGATGACGTCCCTCATAATTTTGATCCAGCAAAGTGTCGAGGGAGATTTTCGTCAGCACGACGGCATGGTGACGGTGATGGTGAAGTGATCAGCGCAGGGCTTCGCCAAAGTATTACGACAATATGACTGGAGGCATAAACTGTGGAGGGGGGCACTGCACACGGCTAACAATCGTTGTTCTTTTTTCTAGCGGTGCCCCCCTCATATATATAGGTTGGAGGGAAGGATAGGCAACCAAGGGGGCGCCCCAAGTAGGAGGAATCCTACTTTGGCGCCTCCCAATTCGGCCTCCCCCTTTACATATTCATCCCGTGGGGAAAGGAGGAGGGAGGAGAGAAGGAAGGGGGAGGCCGAATTGCTCCCCTTACTTTCTCTCTTAATCGTGATAATGATAAGGCAAGTCTCGAAAACTCATCTCATACTCTCTTCATTCAGCAGTGTAAGTGCATCTAGTGCCACCCCTAGTTGGTTTTGGAGTATTGATGACAAACCTAGTTGAGGGACTAATGTGTTTGTGAGAATTGCAGGATAACACAGGTAGAAGTCCCTCATTGATTCGGTTTTCCTACCAGAGATGACCCCTAAAAATGTATGAAGACATTGAAGTCAAAGGTGGTATGTGAAGACATTCACCTTGAAGACTATGACAAGAGAAGACATCGCATGAAGACTATGGAGCGCGAAGACTTAGATCTTTCGTAGTTCTTTTTCTTCTTTGTTGAGTCATAGGAACCACCGTACTGTTAAGTGGGGTCCAAGAGAACCAGTTAGAATGACTGAAGTGATACTTAACCAAAATCCTATGTCTTCGAGTGAAGACTATGAGAGCGAATCTTGTTGAGAGTTGGACAAGTCAGCTTTGCTTGTAGCCCAAGTAAAGTTGCCGTGTGTGTTTGAAATCTGACCGTTGGAACACGTGTCAGTTCCTTAGTGACCCAGGGTCATTTCGGACAAATCAGGTCGGGTTGCCTAGTGGCTATAAATAGCCCACCCCCTACAACCATAAATGGTTGGTTGCTCAGAGTTAAAGTACGGCTTTTGTCGTTTGAGAGCAACCCACCTTGAAGCCTTTGAGAGAGAATTCCTTGCGAGGATAAAACCCTAAACACCCAGAGCCAAAGAGTGTTAGGCATCACTTAAGTCTTCCTGTCTATGTGATCTGAAGACTTATTACACTTGAGGACTGTGAATCCTCCAGCCGGTTAGGCGTCGCGTTCTGAGCATCCAAGAGTCATTGTGGATCGTCGGTGAACGAAGTTTGTGAAGGTTTGGAAGTCTACATTGAAGACTTACCAGAGTGATTGGGCGAGGACTGAGTGTCCTTAGCTCAAGGGGAATAAGGTGAAGACGAGGTCTTCTGAGTTGAATCTCAGCCTCCCTAACCAGACGTACAGTTGTCACAGCAACTGGAACTGGTCCAACAAATCATTGTCTTCAACGAGTCACTGGTTTCATCCTTTCCTTCCCTTTACTTACTGTTGGTCCTTGTGAAGTCATTGTATGATTGCATCACCATTTGACTTCACTGCATGATTACTTGTTCTGATTGGCTTCACAATATCTTCCTACCAGATCCTTACTGCCTAGCTGCTATTAGTCTTTGTGGTTTCACTTCATTGAATACTTGACTATGGTTTGCCTAGAGTAGTCTACCTTCCGCTGCATGGTAATAGGTTTACTTCTATCGTTTGTCTTTGAAACTTACATGTTTTGAAGACTTCCATAAAAATCGCCTATTCACCCCCCTCTAGTCGATCACTAGCACTTTCAATTGGTATCAGAGCAAGGTACTCCCTTGTTCTGTGTGATTCGGTTTAACCACCTGGAGTTTTAGCTATGTTGACTGCAGGGATAATTAAAGTCTCCGCTGCGTGCCCCGTCTTCGATGGAACTGAATATCCCTACTCGAAGAATAAGATGCGCATGCATATTGAAGCCATTGTTGTCGACCTATGGCATGTCGTCAAGAACGGCGTTCCCAAGGCTGGAGAAGGTGTCACTGCTGCTGATGTCAAGAAGTTCGTTCAATTGGACTCTACTGCCAAGAATATTATCTGTGGTCATTTGACCAAAGGACAGTATGGCCGCGTGAGTGCTTTGGAAACATCTAAGCTAGTCTGGGACTGGCTCTCCTAGGTCAACGAAGGCGTCTCAACCCAGAGAGATCAGAGAATCAGTGTCCTTCGCAACCTCTTCAACCGCTTCAAGAGAAATGACAATGAAAATGTCCAGCTCACGTTTGATCGACTCACTGACATCACAAATGAGCTTCAAGCCCTCGGCGCTACTGAGATCACCAAGCATGAAGTCGTCAAGACACTCCTGAGATCACTTGACAGTTCGTTTGACACCCTAGCCCTGATGATTCAAGAACGTCCTGATTTCAAGACACTCGATCCGTCTGACATACTTGAGAGGCTCAACACACACGAGTTTAAGCTTTCTGAGAAAAGAGACATCTACGGTCCAAACCATGGGCGAACTCGTGCCTTGAAGGCAAAAGCTGTCTCCTCATCTGAAGAAGAATCTGATAGCAGTTCTGATGATCCTGAAGACATTGGAAAGGAGCTTGCTATGCTTGTGAATAAGTTCCAAAAATTCACCAAGAAGAAAGGCTTCAGAAAGTCTTCACGATCAAGCTCAAGGAATGATGAAGCTTCTGCTCATGACTACAAGAAGAGAACATGTCACAATTGCAAGAAATCTGGCCAGTACATCTCTGAGTGTCCACAGTGGGACAATGAGAACAACAACAAGAAGAAGAGCAAGGAGTATGACTCTGACGACAAGAAGAAGAAGAAATACTCAAAGTCTTCATCCAAGTCTTCCTCAAAGTCTTCATCACACAAGAAGAGCTCATCTGGCAAGGCACGTGCGTTTGTTGGCGAGGAAATGGATTCTGAGGAGGAGTCCACTTCTGAGGAGGCGGAGGTGGAGTCTGAGGAGGAGTCCGATTCTGGCGTTGCCAGTCTGGCTACAGCATACGTTGCCAAGTCCATCTTCAACACTGAAGACAATGACTTCATCACCGACACCGATGCAAATGACAAGGACTACTCCGCTCCTTCCTACTGCTTCATGGCACGTGGTGCCAAGGTAAACACATGCACTACTCACTATCAAACATCTAGTGACGATGACTCTGATTGTGGATCCAAACCCAGCTACAAAACACTTGCTAAAATTGCAACTGAACAACAGAAAGCTATGGAACACATTCAAAAACTGTTAGACAAAAGCGATGATCTGTTAGACGCTGAAATGACTCGATCTCAGTCCTTAATTGAAGACATAAAAAATATTCACGTTAAGTATGAGGAACTTGAAAGTCGTCATGAAACGCTCTCAACAAATCATGAAAGGCTTTCCTATGATTATCTTCAAAGGAAGCAAGATCTTGAGAAATTGAGAGCGGCTCATGAAGATCTTCAAAAGGAAAACGAGTCACTTCATGCCAAACAGATCAGTTCAGCTCAGGAAGGATTTGAACCACCATGTCTTAAATGCATTGAGCGTGATAACGCTACTTCTGTTGCTGAATGTTCTACTACTGCTACTATTGCAATATCTTCAACTGTTGATGTGGTAACTAACCCCTCTGCTGAGGATACCACTGCTATTGCTGATGAGAATGCTAGGTTGAAGACACTGCTTGAAACAGGGATGTACAAAAGTCTCAAAGGGCATCAGACACTATGTGATGTCCTCAAAAGGCAGATCCTGAACCGAAACCCTAGGAAAGAGGGTGTTGGGTTTGAAAGGAAAATGAATGCTGATTGCTCTTACTGGAAACCTGAGCAGTACCCCAAAACCACATGGGTTGCTGCAAAGGAACCTTCAGCGGATCCATCCACCCTATCTAGCTTCACTTGTGCTAATCCCATTGTTATTGATGAATCCTTTGATGCAAACTATAAACTGCTTAAGAATCAGAATGGTGAAGTGTTTGCCAGGTATATTGGTACTAACTGCAGGAATGGGCCGCCTATGAAGAAGGTCTGGGTGCCGAAAAGGTGTTTGGAGAATCTTCCTGTGAATGTCATCATGACACCACAAGTGAAGAAGTCAAATCCCAGACCACAGGCTTCATATAGCCCAAAGGCTTCATATAGACAGAGGACTCACCTGAGTCGCACTAATGCAAATGTTTTGCAGGGAAGCCATACTCAGGCCTATGAATATGAGCGCGGTTCATCAAACCGCCATGTTCATAAGACCAAGAACTATTCTGCTTATTCTTATGAGTACTATTGTCCACCTGCAAGACTTTTTGCTAGGGCTCCAAAGCCAAAGTTCTTAGATGCTGCACTTAGACTCATTGCTTCGAAGCCACCCTTGAAGATGTGGGTGGCTAAGAAAGCTTAACTCTCTTTTGCAGGGAAAGGTCTCCAGACGAAAACCAAAATTATCTGATGCTATTGCTGGGGACCTTACACATCTTGTAGGGCGCAAGATCAAATGCCCAAATGGTCTTATTATGTACTTTGTTCCTGAGTCGCTTGCTACTTGCCCTATCAGTCCTAATGTCGATCTAAGCTTTAATAATCCACTGGTTCGTCAAATGTTTTTGCTTCACAATTATCTTCGTGAAGCCCATCCCCCTAACTGCACTGTAGGGTATGACACCAACAGCTTCAGAATGGATTATTGATAGTGGGTGTACCAATCACATGACTGGCAAGCGAAGCCTTCTCATGGACTCAACCTTACGTCCATCTGACAAAAGTCACATCACATTTGCTGACACCGGTAAAAGCAAGGTATTGGGTCTAGGTAGAGTTGCAATCTCAAAGGATCAACACATAGATAAAGTCATGCTTGTTGAATCCCTTGGTTTCAACTTAATGTCTGTCTCAATGCTTTGCGATTTAAACATGATTGTGATATTTGGAAAATATCGTTGCCTTGTTCTAATGGAATCTGACAAGTCTCTAGTGTTTGAAGGGTATCGGAAAGATGATTTGTACGTGGTAGATTTCTCAGCAGGACCACAACTTGCCGTACGTCTTCTAGCAAAAGCTTCTGAATGCTGGCTCTGGCATCGGAGGCGAGGGCATGCTGGCATGAGGAACCTCCACACCCTTGCAAGGAAGAAGCATGTCATAGGCATCGAGGGCGTCAAGTTCAAGAAGGATCACTTATGCGGTGCCTGTGAAGCAGGAAAGATGACGAGGGCCAAGCATCCCTCGAAGACAATCATGCCAACGACTCAACCCTTCGAACTGCTCCACATGGATCTTTTCAGTCCCACTCATTACTCAACTCTTACTACTACTGCTTGTCTCTATGGCTTTGTCATTGTTGATGATTATTCAAGATATACTTGGGTGCATATAATCCTCTACAAGACTAAAGTGCAGGATGTCTTCAGACGCTTTGCCAATCGAGCAATGAACAACTATGGCGCCAAGATAAAGCACATCAGAAGTGACAATGGCATTGAATTCAAGAACACTGGACTGGATACATATCTTGATACTTTGGGCATCACACATGAATTCTCAGCTCCATACACGCCACAGCAGAATGGCGTCGTCAAACGCAAGAACAGAACACTTATTGAGATGGCCCGGACGATGCTTGATGAACACAAGACTCCAAGAAAATTCTGGCCGGAAGCCATTGATACTGCATGCCATATCATCAACCGTGTTTATCTTCACAAGCTTCTAAACAATACATCCTATGAGCTCCTTACTGGCAAGAAGCCAAATGTCAGTTACTTCAGAGTATTTGGCGCCAGGTGCTGGATCAAGGATCCACATCACACTTCAAAATTTGCACCAAAAGCACATGAGGGTTTTATGCTTGGATATGGAAAGGATTCGCACTCCTACAGAGTCTTCAACCTTTTTCACTATAAAGTGGTTGAAACAGTGGATGTGCGGTTCGATGAGACCAACGGTTCACAAAGAGAGCAACTGCCAAATGTGCTAGATGAAGTTCCATCCAGTGAATCAATCAAACTTATGGGAACTGGAGAAATCATACCGTCTGAAGCTCAGCCTGAAGAGGAACTTATCATCACCGCACTTGATCAACCTGAAGACAATGCTTAGCCTGAAGACAATCCCTCTAACGATGACAATGATCAGCAAGAGCAAAATCTTAGTCCTGTACATCCTCGTGTTGCAAATGAAGTGCAGATTGAGAGAATAATTGATAACATCAATGCACCAGGTCCACTCACTCGTTCAAGGGCAACACAGCTAGCAAATTTCTATGGGCACTTCGCATTCGTCTCAATAACTGAACCCAAGAAAGTTGAATAAGCCTTCATGGAACCTGAATGGATTCAAGCTATGCAAGAAGAGCTTCAACAGTTTGAGCTGAATAATGTATGGGAACTGGTTAAGCGTCCTGATCCTCGCAAGCACAATATAATAGGCACCAAATGGATATATCACAACAAGCAGGATGAGCATGGTCAAGTTGTCAGAAACAAAGCTCGTCTCGTTGCTCAAGGATACACTCAAGTTGAAGGGATTGACTTCGATGAAACATGACTTGAAGCCATATGCATACTGCTGGCCTATGCAAATCATCATAACATACTTCTATATCAAATGGATGTGAAGAGCGCTTTTCTTAATGGCAAGATTGAAGAAGAAGTGTATGTTGCACAACCTCCTGGCTTTGAAGATCCAAAACATCCTGACATGGTGTACAAGCTCAACAAGGCACTGTATGGCCTCAAACAAGCCCCTCGGGCTTGGTATGACACACTCAAAGACTTCCTGAAGAGCAAAGGCTTCAAATCTGGTTCCCTCGACCCCACTCTCTTCACGAAGACATATGATGGTGAACTGTTTGTGTGCCAAATATATGTGGATGACATTATCTTCGGCTGCACCAATCAGAAATACAGTGAAGAGTTTGGATATATGATGCAAGAGCAATATCAGATGTCCATGATGGGTGAGCTGAAGTTCTTCCTTGGTCTTCAAATATGTCAGCAACGCAATGGCATCTTTATATCTCAAGAGAAGTACCTCAAAGATTGCCTGAAGAAATTTGGTATGCAAGACTGCAAAGGCTTCACGACTCCAATGCCAGCCAAACATCATCTGGGTTCCGACGACAATGGTAAAGCGTTCGATCAAAAGGTATACCGCTCCATGATTGGTTCTTTACTTTATCTATGTGCATCTAGGCCAGATATTATGCTTAGTGTTTGCATGTGTGCTCGACTCCAAGCGGCACCAAAGGAATCGCATCACTTAGCTGTGAAGCGAATTCTTCGATATTTGTCTTACACCCCAACACTAGGATTATGCTATCCAAAGGGCTCAGAGTTTGATCTGGTTGGATTCTCGGATGCTGATTATGCTGGTGACAAGGTGGATCGCAAGTCTACATCAGGCACATGTCATTTTCTGGGACGATCACTTGTATGTTGGTCTTCAAAGAAGCAGAACTGTGTATCTCTCTCCACTACTGAATCTGAATACATTGCTGCTGGATCTTGCTGCGCTCAGCTTCTGTGGATGAAGCAGACACTCAAAGACTATGGCATTCATCTGAAGCAAGTGCCACTCTACTGCGACAACGAAAGCGCCATTAAGATCGCCAACAACCTAGTTCAGCACTCGAAGACAAAACACATTGAAATTCGTCATCACTTTCTCAGAGATCATGTTGTGAAGGAAGATATTGATATCATACACGTCAACACTGAAGAGCAATTGGCAGATATCTTCACCAAGCCCTTGATGAGAAGAGATTTTGCAAGTTACGGTGTGAGCTAAATATCTTGGAATCCTCAAATGTCCTGTGATCAGGCACACATCCTAACACTTATGCATAATGATGACTTAGATGTGAAACAGACGAAGTAAAGTATATCTTCAATCAATGAAGACATACATTCTAAGTGTGAATACATTAATGTGGAATTTGACTTCGGAGCGCCACGATAATTGTGCGCCGTGTCTGGGTCTAATACTTCCTATACGATGGGTAACGCCACCACCAAATTCTTCTGTTTGAAGTGTTTTGCCCATGGCGTTACATTTGCTATGTCTTCACATTTTGTTTGTCTTCATTATCAACTTGTCTTCATGATTATCTTCACTATGTTGGTTTGGTTGTCTTTCTCACATATATATATACATATACTAGTGTTCTGTCCTCTACAACATTCACTTATAGCTATGTCTTCTTGATGAAACTTTTGAACTAAGTGAATGTGATCGGACCCTAACCTCTCTATGCTTTCTATCTCAAACTCTATCTCTCCAAAACATATGCATTCTCATGAAACTGTCGAATGTCCTCTCTGCGTCCTTGTCAGCAGAAGATACAGAGACAAACATTAAGTCCGCTTTCAATGCTAATTCCTTCACCTGAAACCCGGAGAAGTGGGAACGACCACCAGACAATCCAGGCGTGCGTGGGAACGTGGAACAACCTCCGAGATGTTGCATGATGGCCACGTGTCCTTCAAATGTGAATCGCCAGGGGCACCTGTGTAATAACACTGCGTCGTCCCTGTCCCTATAAATACACGCCTCACCACAGTCATTATCCTTTCTTCCACTCTCGCACGAACCCTAGCGCCACCGCTAGCCCTCGACGATGCTGGCGACGAAGCGCTTAGCTGCAGCGACCTCTCCGACACCGTCTTCACGCCGGCCGCGGACATCGTCCTCTCCGCCTTCGCCGTAGGTGTCCTCCGTCGCCAAGTTAGGGAACGGACGATCGAACTGCCCGGCCTCCTCTTCCACTCCGTCTAAGCAGTTCTTTGTGTGAATTCTTACAACATCATATATATTCTCCCGAAGCCAGTTCCTGTTTGTCCAGCAAGCGAAAGCCTTTGAAGCCTTTGAACGTGTTGAAGCCATTCAGTTTGAAGTTCATGGCTGTAGAGAAATCAGTAAGGAAGGGTGGCAGACAGCGTCGTGGGGGAACATCAAGAGATCTACCTGATGACCTCTCAGAGCTTTACAAGACAGATCCTGAAGAGGATTACAATCAGCGCAAGACCCGAATCCAATGGATTCGAAGATATTGGGCAGAACAATGGTTCAAATACCGGTTTGTGACCCAGGAATATGCTGAGAAAAATGCCATCAAGCGACCTTGGGGAGACATCCTATACAAAAATCTTCAACCCAGGTCCAGAGATGAAGCCATTGAACAAGGCTTCTATCCCTGCATGGTCCGAGGACCACAGCCTGCAGATGCACACCCATCGTCACTACTATGGTGTCGTGACGACAACCTGTTCAAGCGCAACTTCCAATTTGCCAAGAATTCGTCTAAGCAAAACAAGAAGTCATTGGGACTCGACTTCAACCCTGGCCCCTCTGCTCCCCGTGTCGATGGCACTCGCGACGCTGAACCCAATCTTGTTGGGCCCTTCTACAACCTAGACGGTCTCATCACTCATATCATGGTTTAAGGGACAGCCGTGGATGAGCCTGCAGATGACGCTGAATCTGATGAAGCGCCTGCACCGCCGAAGCCAAAGAAACTGAAGAAGCCTAAAGCTTCAATGCCTACCTCAGCACCAAAAATCTCACGAGCGAAGCCACTGTCTACTGCACCTCCTGAAGACAGTGTGCAGTCTAAAGATTTGTCACGCATCTCCAAGCCCTCAAGAGTAAAGATGCCTTTGCAACACACCAGCCAAGAACTGACTGCTACTGCTATTCTGCGCAACGACGCCATTGATCTGTCCAGCGATGAAGACCTTGCAGATGACGCTCTTGAGCAACTGATCAAGAGCAAAGAAGAAGCAGAAATCTTCAATGATTTTCCTCTCTTTGACGTGGCAATCATCCACAATTTCATTGATGAGTGGTTTGACACGCCCAACCTCATCTTTGAAGATCTGCAACTTCCAATTGGCCTCGGTGTCGCCTTCCATGGCGCCATTGCTTCAGAGCTAGCTCTAGCTCAGCGCATCGTTGAACTGAAGCAAAAGATCGACTCTGAGAAAGCTCAGTTCAAGAAGCATATGGCCAAGCTCAGCATGCAAGAGGTCAAGAACTTCAAGATCATGCTGCACGAGCTCAAAGAAGCCTTTCTCAAGAAGCGTGAAGAAGCTCAAGGTTCTCGTGAGCACATGAAGAGCCTGGCTGACAAGTGTGTGCAAGGCTAAAACGAGGCTGAGAAGCGCAAGGCCCTTGGTCGTCCTGGCATCGATCCCTGGATGGATGCAAAGAAGAAGAAGAAGCCAGCTGTGGCCGAACCCGAAGCACCAAGGCAGGAAGCACATCCCATTGTCTTCCCAGCCAGCATGACTGGCTCGAAGCCAAAGGTCAGGTCAACCGCTTCAGAACTGAAGAAGACGAGGACTGCTGAGGCTGAAGCCAGAAAGAGGAAACATCATGAAGCCGCTGATGCTGCTCCCTCCAAGAAGAAGCGCAAGACCAAGAAGGATCGGGCTGCTCCCACAGAGCCCTTAGTTGTTGAACCTATCTCAATGGTTCGTCCTGCATCTACACACCAAGAGCGCCAACTGATTGTCCATGAGCCTGCTTCCACAGAGGCTCATGCAGCTGAAGACATTGGTCACCATGACAATGTTGAAGATGATGTAGTTCTTCCTCAGATCGAGCACCAACAGGTATCATCGCCTGTGCTTACGCACAGCGAACTCATCAGCATTGGTCGTCCTCTGACGCCAATTGCTCAGGATGAATCATGGGCTGATCACCCACAACAACAAGTCACACCACCCCGGAAAGAAGAAGAAGATGACTTTGAGGCCCAGCCAACTCCATCTCCACAGGCGTCGCCAGTGTTATGCAGGTGAGGGAGTCCTGGATTAGGGGGTGTTTGGGTAGCCGGACTATACCTTTAGCTGGACTCCAGGACTATGAAGATACAAGATTGAAGACTTCGTCCCGTGTCCGGATGGGACTTTCCTTGGCGTGGAAGGCAAGCTTGGCGATGCGGATATTCAAGATCTCCTACCATTGTAACCGACTCTGTGTAACCCTAACCCTATCCGGTGTCTATATAAACCGGAGGGTTGTAGTCCGTAGGACATCAACTCCATATACAACAATCATACCATAGGCTAGCTTCTAGGGTTTAGCCTCCTTGATCTCGCGGTAGATCTACTCTTGTACTACCCATATCATCAATATTAATCAAGCAGGAGTAGGGTATTACCTCCATCGAGAGGGCCCGAACCTGGGTAAAAACATCGTGTCCCTTGTCTCCTGTTACCATCCGTCCTTGACGCACAGTTCGGGACCCCCTACCCGAGATCCGCCGGTTTTGACACCGACATTGGTGCTTTCATTGAGAGTTCCTCTGTGTCGTCGCCTTTAGGCCCGATGGCTCCTTTGATCATCAACAACGATGCGGTCCAGGGTGAGACTTTTCTCCCCGGACAGATCTTCGTCTTCGGCGGCTTCGCACTGCGGGCCAATTCGCTTGGCCACCTGGAGCAGATCGAAAGCTACGCCCCTGGCCATCAAGTCAGGTTTGGAAGCCTAAATTACATGGCAGACATCCGCGGAGATTTGATCTTCGACGGATTCGAGCCACAACCAAGCGCGCCGCACTGTCTCGCGGGGCATGATCTAGCTCTGTCACCGAACAGTATCCCGGAGGCCGCAAACGCACCAGCTCTGACCCTTAATTCGGAGCCAGTTGTGTCAATCGAGGATGAGCGGTTGCACGTCACCTCGGGGGCTGCGATCTCAAAGGCGATCGAGCCGAACGCCGGCCCCACACTCCGCGTGACTCATGACTTCGAGGATCCGGACTCCTCTCCGGACTCCGACCCCCCCGCGCCCCTGCCGATCGAATCCGATTGGGCGCCAATAATGGAGTTCACCGCCGCGGACATCTTTCAGCACTCGCCTTTTGGCGTATCCTGAATTCTCTCAAGTCTCTCTCTTTATCAGGAGAGCCCTGGCCGAACTGCGGTCAGCGAGGATGGGATACGGACGATGAGGAAATTCAAAGCCCACCCACCACCCACTTGGTAGCCACTGTCGACAATTTAAACGACGTGCTCAACTTCGACTCCGGAGACATCGACAGCATGGATGACGATGCAGGAGATACCGATGAACCAACGCCCATAGGGCATTGGACAGCCACCTCATCTCACGATGTGTACATGGTGGATACCCTAAAGGAAGCGACAACAAGGAAAAAGGGGATGGAACGGGAGATCGACCCCCCGAAAAGCAATCAAAGCGTCGGCGTAAACGCCGACCCAAGCCCCGCCTCGATAAAAACCCAGCCATAGAGCAGGACGAGCCGGTAGACGACGAGCAGGCCTTAGAGCAACCGTCCGAACAGGGCAACACAGATAGAGAAACCGAACATCCCTCCTCCGGCGAAAACGGCATTCCGGACGACCTCACGCCGGATAAACCCATGGAGCAGAAGAATCTCCACGAGAGGCTCGTTGCAACTGCACGCAGCCTGAAAAAGCAGAAGCGGAAGATGCACTCCGGATTAGATGGAGCAAAGTAATCAATACCGCAGATAAATACGGCGACAATAGCCGCACTAAAAGCTATCCGAAAAGAAAGCTACTGCCTGAATTCGACGAAGAGGCCCTAGAGCCCTCGCATTCAAAAAATAAGAAAGCCACACGGTCGGATAGACGACCCCATAAAGCGGCAAGCGGCGCCGCACTTAAATCGGCATGCGACCCACCTAAGGATTCGCATCATGGCCCAGTTAGGTCCATTTATGGGCCAAGAAAGCAAGCTCTCGTAAGCAATGCAATAAAGCCATCATCAGAATCCGACACTCCCAAATACAGGGGCGCCGCACACCCCCTATGTTTCACCGATGAGGTCCTGGATTATGAATTTCCAGAGGGATTCAAACCCGTAAACATAGAGGTATATGATGGAACAACAGACCCTGGAGTCTGGATCGAGGATTATATCCTCCACATACACATGGCTAGAGGAGATGATATCCACGCCATAAAATATTTACCCCTTAAGCTTAAAGGGCCAGCCCGGCATTGGCTTAAAAGCCTTCCTGAAAACACAATTGGAAGTTGGGAAGAGCTCGAGGATGCTTTCCGAGCAAATTTTCAAGGGACCTATGTCCGCCCTCCGGATGTAGACGATCTTAGTCACATAACTCAATAGCCCGGAGAATCAGCTCGGCAGTTCTGGAATATATTCCTCACTAAAAAGAATCAGATAGTCGACTGTCCAGACGCCGAAGCCTTAGCAGCTTTCAGGCATAACGTCCGAGACGAATGGCTCGCCAGACACCTCGGCCAAGAAAATCCAAGAACAATGGCCGCACTAACAAGCCTCATGACCCGCTTTTGTGCAGGAGAGGACAGCTAGTTGGCAAGGTGCAGCCCCAGCGACCCAAGTACATCCGAAACTAGGGATGGAAACGGAAAACCGCGACGCCACAAGGACCGTCGCCGGACTAAGGAAAAAAGTCCGAAGAGCACGACAGTCAATGCCGGATTCAAAGGCTCACGACAAAATCAGACAAAACCGCCCCTCCAGGATAGCAAGGACGATCCATCCAACTTAAATAAAATCCTGGACAGGATATGTCAGATACACAGTACTCCCGGGAAGCCTGCTAACCATACCCACAGAGATTGCTGGGTTTTCAAACAATCCGGCAGACTCAATGCCGAACACAAGGGGCTCGACACACCAAGCGAAGACGAGGACGAACCCCAAAAGCAGAGCACCAAGAAACAAAAGAACTTTCCACAAGAAGTAAAAACAGTGAACTTACTTCACATAACAAAACATGCGGCGCCCATAAAGGTACGCACCACACGACCTATCCCCAAAGGGTCCCGCCACTGGTTGTCAAAACCAATCATCTTCAATCAGCTAGATTATTCTAGAAATATCAAGAATGCAGGCTAGACTGCCTTGATACTCGATCCAATAATTGGCGGACTCCAGTTTTCAAATGTCCTTATGGACGGCGGCAGTGGACTAAACCTGATATATCAGGATACAATCCATCACATGGGGATAAACCCAGCAAGAATCCGCCGCAGCAAAACCTCCTTTCAAGGGGTAACACCTGGTCCGGACACCCATTGTATGGGTTTTCTCCGGCTCGAAGTTATATTCGGCTTTGCCGATAACTTCCGCCGTGAAAAGCCGACCTTCCATATCGTCCCGTTCTCAAGTCGCTATCAAGCACTACTGGGAGGCGAAGCTTTTGCTCGCTTTAACGCAATACCGCATTATGCATCTCTCATGCTTAAGATGCCCGGTCCACGAGGCATCATATCTTTGAAGGGGAAGCACTAAAGTGCGCCTCCCCAAGCGGAGGACTGTGCGGCCGCTTTGACAGCCCCACAGTAAAATGGCCTCACCGGCCAAAAAACTTCGAAATAGGTCATTAAAGACCACGAACGCGGACAGACGAGATCGGTACAAAATCATCATTGATGCAGGCTTAGTGGCCATATACCCCCGCACTAGGGGCTCCATGCATATACAATAAGAGACAATAAAGCTCAATTTTATATATTTTACTTTATACTTTGTTTATTTTAAACTTTTGTTCGGCACGACCCGTTTTCAACTCAGTTCCTCTCTTTTACAGATGAACGTCGTGCGACGCCCGTCCAGGATACGGCACAACGGAGACACAGGCGCAGACGTGCAGTAGGGACCCGTCCTAAAGGATTCTTTTTAGATTAAGACCCTGCGTAAACCTTTTTTACTGTCTCTTGTTGCTACACATCCCCTGGTTTTTTCTGATATAACCAAGGAGGAGGCTGGCGTCAGAATTTTTGCACGTACCTGGACACTAGGGGCTTTTTTAATAAAGAGTGTTGTTTCGCCCGCACTCATAAAGACCGAACACCTTAGGGAGTGTTCGGCGTCGCGAGTTTTGGCATTATATGCATCAGCTCCGAATCATGTCTTTGGTCAAATGTTGGGTTGCCCGGCTCCTGAGTTCGGCTACCTTACGTTCCGCTCTATCGGCTAAGGTAGCACCAGGAGAACTACTGCGATTGTGCCCCGGTTCGGCCGGGCGAGCACCTCAGTAGAGAAAGCCGAAAACTGACTGTCATGATGTAGCATGAGACTGGTCAGCCACTTGATGACCTATCGGAATCTATCGGATTCCTCCGCTTTAACGAAGGGCCGCTTCCCGGTCAGGCACATACGCGCCCCGAACTCGGGCGAGCGCAGTCGCCACCAAGGGGCTACCTAAATAGTCTCACTGTCAAGCTCCTATGGCTAAGTGAAAGTGTTAAAGCATTATAGTCCGGTTGCCTGGCCCGCTGCGCTATCACCTCCTTTGTAGGACCAAGACGTTGGGTTAAGTGTGAAAATGCGTCTTCTGCGAGCACCCCCGCACTATGTGCGTGGGGGCTGAAGCCAACGACTGCCATCTTTCAGATTTTGTATATATATATCTTAAAATGGCCGCACAGGAGGTGTTCCCAATACTTGAAGGCACAAGTATAAAAAGGCCACTACAGTTTATCAAAATATTACTTTATAATTACATATGCTATCATAACATAGCATCTTTCGAGCACTGCGTCTCTATTACACGAGCGCCTTCAAGGACTTCCTGAAAATAGTGCTCGGAGGGTACTCGGCTTTTGTCTGAATCTCGGGACGCAACAACGGTGGTCTCCATCTCTGCCCAGTATGTCTTGACACGGGCAAGAGCCATCCTTGCGCCCTCTATGCATGCTGACCTCTTCATTGCATTAATACGCGGCACCGCGTCAAGGAATTGCTGCACCAAGCTGAAATAACTCTTCAGCTCCGATCTCCCCGGCCACAGATGACCCATGACGTACTTCATGGCGAGTCCGAACAACCTATTCAGTTCGTCCCATTGAGCCAAACGATCGTCCACTGCCAGTGGACGCTCTGGATTGTGAAACTGCGACCAGAAAAACTTTTCCACTTCGCGATCTTTCTGATCTCGAAAGTGTTCGGTCGCATCAGCAGCACTCGCTACCAAATCCAGATAGGTATCCTCCACACTCCACATCCGGTCCAACGGAGCAAACTTCGGATCGCAAAATTTCCTTCGCAGCATAAAGGGCTTTCTAGCCGCAATCTGTTCGGCCTGACGCAACTCCTCCTTCGCAGCTCTCATCGCAGAGCACGCGTCCTTGGCATTGGCAATGGCCTTCTCTAAGTCCGTCTATTTCGCCTGGTCTTCTTTCTCAAGAAGTCTGCAACGGTCTGCAGCACTCTTTAACTTTTCGTCCATCTCGGCCATCTCTTCCTTGCTTCGGCAATGAGCAGCCTGTTCGGCTCTCAGCTCTTCAAGGGCTTTCTTGGCAGCCGCATCACTTTCTCTGGCTTGTTCTTTAGCTCAGGCAAGTTCTGCCCTAAGACTCTCCATGGCGGCTGCACCATCTGCGTCAAGCACACACATCGTAAGACACTGGCATAAAACTCTTCTTACCTGATGCCGCCCGAGGAATTACATACCTTGAGCCTCATCAAGCCGCTTGTTGACAAGCGCGACGTCGGCATCTGCCACGTCCAGTTGCCGCTTTAGTTCGGCAAAATCATCACTCGGCTCGATTCCGGACACCCTGCCGCCTACATTCAAAGGCGACATCTTAGACCTGGGATTATGATCCTCCGCGTGCCGTCATTTCTTGACGACGCGCAGAGTCTCAGGGGCTACAATCTACACAGGGCACATCTTATTCATGCGCAACTGACAAAAGTGTACATTATCTAATGTACCTCAAAACCCGTCAGTAAACTTTTGACGGCCTCATGCAATCCGCTCTCTGCGGATGAGATCCTTTCAATCACCGTGCCCATCAATGCACAGTGCTCCTCCGAGATAGAAGCTCGCCCCAGCAGAATCTTTAGCTCCTCCGGCCGAGCACCAGACGGTGCCAGACTTGTCCCACGACCTCTTTTAAAGGCCAGACGTGGAGAACCTCGGGGGGCCACATAGCTATCTTCCGCCCCTGCCGGATTCAGAGAAACCCTCCGCGACGACACCTCAGGGTCGCCCGCCTCGCTAGGCGGCACGGCAGGGGGAGGCGTCCCGCTCTCCATCATCTCCGGAAGGAGATCCCCCGAAGACGAGCTCTGCTGAGAAGGGCTGAGGTCCGAGCTACAAGGTAAAAATTCGGTTAATCTTCTCAGATATAAATCAAGGATTTCCCTCACCCCTCAAAAGGAAAATCTTTCTCTACTTACGGCTCGCTAGAGGGCTGATCCCCTTGAGGGCGTAGTCCGGCCGAGGAACTCCCCGGCGTCGGACCCTCTGCCGAGGATTCCCCCGCTTCGAGGCCATGTTTTCCGGGTCGTCAGAGGCGGCTCTCTTCTTCCCCTTAGGAGAGGAATTGTCGGTTCCTCCCTTCGGAGCAGCCTCCTTCGGGGAGGCCATAGTTTCCTTGTCCTCCCCCTTGCTTCCCTCCAAAGGCATTATCTCCAGCATCCTAACCAGCACGAGATCCGGCCTGGTTTCGGGAAGGGGAGCCGGACACCTGATCAGCTTTGCCTTCGCTATCCACTCCTGTTTAAAAGGACGGCTCTTTTAGGGGCAAGTTTATGACAATTATACGGATAGAAGGTCCGGGCACAAGGTTGCTTACTTGAGTATCCGGGCGATTGCAGCTTAGGCCTGCATCCTCGGTTAAATCCGGACACATCTCTTGTGATCCGAAGAACAGTTTATACATCTCCGCGGGCGTTGCGCCCATGAAATTCTGGAGAGCTCGCGGTCCCTCTGGATTAAACTCCCATAGGCGAAGGGAGCGACGTTTGCCGGGCAATATTCGGCGAATCAGCATGACCCGCGTCACCTTGACCAGGCTGAGGTCTCCTTCCAAGAGATCCTTAATGCGGCCCTGTAACAAGGGCACATCTTTTGGCAAACCCCAATCTAACCCTCTGTTGACCCATGACGCTAGCCGTGATGGGGGACCCGAGCGAAAGGCAGGAGGGGCCACCCACTTGGTGCTCCGGGGAGCGGTGATATAAAACCGCTCTCGTTGCCACAAGCCTAGCTCCTCTTGAAAAGAGCCCTCGGGCCATGGAGCATCAGCATTTTTGCTTATAATAGCGCCTCCGCACTCTGCGTGCCGTCCCTTGATCATCTTCGGCTCCACTTTGAAGGTCTTGAGCCATAATCCAAAGTGAGGGGTAACACGGAGGAACGCTTCACACACGACAATAAACGAGGAGATATGGAGGATGGACTCCGGAGCTAAGTCATGGAATTCCAGCCCGTAATAAAACAGCGGTCCCCTCGCAAAGGGATCCATTGGGAAGCCCAACCTCCGAAGGAAGTGAGACATGAACACCACGCTCTCACCGGGCTGGGGACTGGGAATGACCTGCCCTTGAGCAAGCAACCTATGCGAAATTTCACCGGTCAGGAACTTAGCCTCCCTCAACTTTAGTACATCCTCCTCCGTGACGGAGGAGGGCGTCCATCGGCCTTGAAGGTCAGAACCGGACATCGTCGAAGGTCCGAAGCGCCTGGAATCTGGAGCCTAGGGTGTTGGAACTCGAGGCGACAGGCGAACTCGCTTGAGATTGAAAAAAGGAGTAAGGCCTTGGTCTCTTTATAAGAGGTTGAATACCAAGAGCCCTCCCCGTAACCGTTCGGGACTCGTCTTTAATCGAGGAAACGTGCTAACGGGCACGGTTGGGTTACCCACATCTGTATTGATGAGAGTCCCATAAAAGGGGTACACGATCTCTGCTTTGACAAGACGTGCCAAGGAAACCGCCTCGCAAAACGTGCTGAGGTGCAAAAGTAAAAACGATTCGAGTAAAGGACTTGGCCGTAGTGTGATGACGCACTGCGGAATACGTCAGTAGATTTGATTTGTGTTAATATTATTCTCTCTATGGCAATATGTGGAAACTTATTTTGCAGAGCCGGACACTACTCTTGGTGTTTACAATCTTCTATGAAGGACTTGGAGGAGGAACCCGCCTTGCAATGCCGAAGACAATCTGCGCGCCGGACTCGTCGTCATTGAAGCCTGGTTCAGGGGCTACTGAGGGAGTCCTGGATTAGGGGGTGTTCGGGTAGCCAGACTATACCTTCAGCCGGACTCCAGGACTATGAAGATACAACATTGAAGACTTCGTCCCGTGTCCGGATGGGACTTTCCTTGGCGTGGAAGGCAAGCTTGGTGATGCGGATATTCAAGATCTCCTACCATTGTAACCGACTCTGTGTAACCCTAACCCTATCCGGTGTCTATATAAACCGGAGGGTTGTAGTCTGTAGGACATCAACTCCATATACAACAATCATACCATAGGCTAGCTTCTAGGGTTTAGCCTCCTTGATCTCGCGGTAGATCTACTCTTGTACTACACATATCATCAATATTAATCAAGCAGGAGTAGGGTATTACCTCCATCGAGAGGGCCCGAACCTGGGTAAAAACATCGTGTCCCTTGTCTCCTGTTACCATCCGGCCTTGACGCACAGTTCGGGACCCCCTACCCGAGATCCGCCGGTTTTGACACCGACAGCAGGCTTCGCAAAGGACAAAGGTCTCAAGTCCCTCTTTTGAGCGTTCCAGAAGGAGAAGTGCCCCACCACTCTGTTGCACGTCAAGTGTTTCAAGATGCCACTCCTACTGTGAATGTATCCGAGTCTGAAGCTAAAGCTGCTGAAGACATTCCGGCTGCATCAGCCGATGACGCCCAAGAAGAAGAATGTGTCCCTACTCCCCCCAATACTGAAGAAGCTGTTCTCGAGGAGAACGTGTCTGTGCCCGACCCTCCAGCTCATCAAGTGGAGGTAGAAAATCTTGAGGCTACCACCACCAACACAAATGAAGCCAATGACGTTGTCATGGCTGAAGCAAATGTGGAGCCTCCACTAACCCATGAGCCAGAAGTCAGTGAAGCCAATGATGTTGGGGAACGTAGTAATTTCAAAAAATTTCCTACGCACACGCAAGATCATGGTGATGCATAGCAACGAGAGGGGGAGAGTGTGATCTACGTACCCTTGTAGATCGACAACGGAAGCGTTTGGTTGATGTAGTCGTACGTCTCCATGGCCCGACCGATCAAGCACCGAAACCACGGCACCTCCGAGTTCTAGCACACGTTCAGCTCGATGACGATCCCCGGACTCCGATCCAGCAAAGTGTCGGGGAAGAGTTCCGTCAGCACGATCTTGATGTACTACCGTCGCAGGGCTTCGCCTAAGCACCGCTACAATATTATCGAGGACTATGGTGGAAGGGGGCACCACACACGGCTAAGAATATGATCACGTGGATCAACTTGTGTGTCTAGGGGTGCCCCCTGCCCCCGTATATAAAGGATCAAGGGGAGGAGGCCGGCCGGCCTCTATGGCGCACCAAGGAGGAGTCCTACTCCTAGACTCCTACTAGGAGGGGGAAAGAAGTGGGGAGGGAGAAGGAAAGGGGGGCGCCCCCCCCCCTCTCCTAGTCCAATTCGGACCAGGGGGGAGGAGGCGCGCGGCCCACCTTTGGCTGCCCCTCTCTCTCTCCACTAAGGCCCATATGGTCCATTACTTCTCCCGGGGGGGGGGGGGTTCCGGTAACCCTCCGGCTCTCCGGTTTTCTCCGAAATCACCCGGAACACTTCCGGTGTCCGAATATAGCCGTCCAATATATCAATCTTTATGTCTTGACCATTTCGAGACTCCTCGTCATGTCCGTGATCACATCCGGGACTCCGAACTAACTTCGGTACATCAAAACTCATAAACTCATAATATAACTGTCATCGAAACCTTAAGCGTGCGGA
This sequence comes from Triticum urartu, assembly GCF_003073215.2. Classification (NCBI taxonomy): domain Eukaryota; kingdom Viridiplantae; phylum Streptophyta; class Magnoliopsida; order Poales; family Poaceae; genus Triticum; species Triticum urartu. The sequence continues at coordinate 562,424,845 of NC_053022.1, read as the reverse complement.
CCCTACGGGTTCGAGAACAATGTAGACATGACCGAGACACGTCTCCGGTCAATAACCAATAGCAGAACCTGGATGCTCATATTGGTTCCTACATATTCTACGAAGATCTTTATCGGTCAGACCGCATAACAACATACGTTGTTCCCTTTGTCATCGGTATGTTACTTGCCCGAGATTCGATCGTCGGTATCTCAATACCTAGTTCAATCTCGTTACCGGCAAGTCTCTTTACTCGTTCCGTAATACATCATCTCGCAACTAACTCATTAGTTGCAATGCTTGCAAGGCTTATGTGATGTGCATTACCGAGAGGGCCCAGAGATACCTCTCCGACAATCGGAGTGACAAATCCTAATCTCGAAATACGCCAACCCAACATGTACCTTTGGAGACACCTGTAGAGTACCTTTATAATCACCCATTTATGTTGTGACGTTTGGTAGCACACAAAGTGTTCCTCCGGCAAACGGGAGTTGCATAATCTCATAGTCATAGGAACATGTATAAGTCATGAAGAAAGCAATAGCAACATACTAAACGATCGGGTGCTAAGCTAATGGAATGGGTCATGTCAATCAGATCATTCACCTAATGATGTGATCCCGTTAATCAAATAACAACTCTTTGTTCATGGATAGGAAACATAACCATCTTTGATTAACGAGCTAGTCAAGTAGAGGCATACTAGTGACACTCTGTTTGTCTATGTATTCACACATGTATTATGTTTCCGGTTAATACAATTCTAGCATGAATAATAAACATTTATCATGATATAAGGAAATAAATAATAACTTTATTATTGCCTCTAGGGCATATTTCCTTCAGTCTCCCACTTGCACTAGAGTCAATAATCTAGATTACACAGTAATGATTCTATCACCCATGGAGCCTTGGTGCTGATCATGTTTTGCTCGTGGAAGAGGCTTAGTCAACGGGTCTGCAACATTCAGATCCGTATGTATCTTGCAAATCTCTATGTCTCCCACCTGGACTAGATCCCGGATGGAATTGAAGCGTCTCTTGATGTGCTTGGTTCTCTTGTGAAATCTGGATTCCTTTGCCAAGGCAATTGCACCAGTATTGTCACAAAAGATTTTCATTGGACCCGATGCACTAGGTATGACACCTAGATCGGATATGAACTCCTTCATCCAGACTCCTTCATTTGCTGCTTCCGAAGCAGCTATGTACTCCGCTTCACATGTAGATCCCGCCACAACGCTTTGTTTAGAACTGCACCAACTGACAACTCCACCGTTTAATGTAAACACGTATCCGGTTTGCGATTTAGAATCGTCCGGATCAGTGTCAAAGCTTGCATCAACATAACCTTTTACGATGAGCTCTTTGTCACCTCCATATATGAGAAACATATCCTTAGTCCTTTTCAGGTATTGCAGGATGTTCTTGACCGCTGTCCAGTGATCCACTCCTGGATCACTTTGGTACCTCCCTGCTAGACTTATAGCAAGGCACACATCAGGTCTGGTACACAGCATTGCATACATGATAGAGCCTATGGCTGAAGCATAGGGAACATCTTTCATTTTCTCTCTATCTTCTGCAGTGGTTGGGCATTGAGTCTTACTCAATTTCACACCTTGTAACACAGGCAAGAACCCTTTCTTTGCTTGATCCATTTTGAACTTCTTCAAAATCTTGTCAAGGTAGGTGCTTTGTGAAAGTCCAATTAAGCGTCTTGATCTATCTCTATAGATCTTAATGCCTAATATGTAAGCAGCTTCACCGAGGTATTTCATTGAAAAACTCTTATTCAAGTATCCCTTTATGCTATCCAGAAATTCTATATCATTTCCAATCAGCAATATGGCATCCACATATAATATCAGAAATGCTACAGAGCTCCCACTCACTTTCTTGTAAATACAGGCTTCTCCAAAGGTCTGTATAAAACCAAATGCTTTGATCACACTATCAAAGCGTTTATTCCAACTCCGAGAGGCTTGCACCAGTCCATAAATGGATCGCTGGAGCTTGCACACTTTGTTAGCTCCCTTTGGATCGACAAAACCTTCTGGTTGCATCATATACAACTCTTCTTCCAGAAATCCATTCAGGAATGCAGTTTTGACATCCATCTGCCAAATTTCATAATCATAAAATGCGGCAATTGCTAACATGATTCGGACAGACTTAAGCATCGCTACGAGTGAGAAGGTCTCATCGTAGTCAATCCCTTGAACTTGCCGAAAACCTTTTGCGACAAGTCGAGCTTTGTAGACAGTAATATTACCGTCAGCGTCAGTCTTCTTCTTGGAGATCCATTTATTCTCAATTGCTTGCCGATCATCGGGCAAGTCAACCAAAGTCCATACTTTGTTCTCATACATGGATCCCATCTCAGATTTCATGGCTTCAAGCCATTTTGCGGAATCTGGGCTCACCATCGCTTCTTCATAGTTTGTAGGTTCATCATGATCTAGTATCATGACTTCCAGAACAGGATTACCGTACCACTATGGCGTGGATCTCTCTGGTTGATCTACGAGGTTCAGTAGTATCTTGTTCTGAAGTTTCATGATCATCATCATTAGCTTCCTCACTAACTGGTGTAGGTGTCACAGAAACAGTTTTTTGTGATGCACTACTTTCCAATAAGGGAGCAGGTACAGTTACCTCGTCAAGTTGTACTTTCCTCCCACTCACTTCTTTCGAGAGAAACTCCTTCTCCAGAAAGTTTCCGAACTTAGCAACAAAAGTCTTGCCTTCGGATCTGTGATAGAAGGTGTATCCAATAGTCTCCTTTGGATATCCTATGAAGACACATTTCTCCGATTTGGGTTCGAGCTTATCAGGTTGAAGCTTTTTCACATAAGCATCGCAGCCCCAAACTTTCAGAAACGACAATTTTGGTTTCTTGCCAAACCATAGTTCATAAGGCGTCATCTCAACGGATTTTGATGGTGCCCTATTTAACGTGAATGCGGCCGTCTCCAAAGCATAAGCCCAAAACGATAGCGGTAAATCAGTAAGAGACATCATAGATCACACCATATCTAGTAAAGTACGATTACGACGTTCGGACACACCATTACGCTGTGGTGTTCCGGGTGGCGTGAGTTGCGAAACTATTCCGCATTGTTTCAAATGTACACCAAACTCGTAACTCAAATATTCTCCTCCACGATCAGATCGTAGAAACTTTATTTTCTTGTTATGATGATTTTCAACTTCACTCTGAAATTCTTTGAACTTTTCAAACGTTTCAGACTTATGTTTCATTAAGTAGATATACCCATATCTTCTTAAGTCATCTGTGAAGGTGAGAAAATAACGATATCCGCCACGAGCCTCAATATTCATTGGACCACATACATCTGCATGTATGATTTCCAACAAATCTGTTGCTCTCTCCATAGTACCGGAGAACGGTGTTTTAGTCATCTTGCCCATGAGGCACGGTTCGCAAGTACCAAGTGATTCATAATCAAGTGGTTCCAAAAGTCCATCAGTATGGAGTTTCTTCATGCGCTTTACACCGGTATGACCTAAACGGCAGTGCCACAAATAAGTTGCACTATCATTATCAACTCTGCATCTTTTGGCTTCAACACTATGAATATGTGTGTCACTACTATCGAGATTCAATAAAAATAGACCACTCTTTAAGGGTGCATGACCATAAAAGATATCACTCATATAAATAGAACAACCATTATTCTCAGATTTAAATGAATAACCGTCTCACATCAAACAAGATCCAGATATAATGTTCATGCTTAACGCTGGCACCAAATAACAATTATTTAGGTCTAATATTAATCCCGAAGGTAGATGTAGAGGTAGCGTGCCGACTGCGATCACATCGACTTTGGAACCATTTCCCACGCGCATCGTCACCTCTTCCTTAGCCAATCTTCGCTTAATCCGTAGTCCCTGCTTCGAGTTGCAAATATTAGCAACAGAACCAGTATCAAATACCCAGGTACTACTGCGAGCATTAGTAAGGTACACATCAATAACATGTATATCACATATACCTTTGTTCACCTTGCCATCCTTCTTATCCGCCAAATACTTGGGGCAGTTCCGCTTCCAGTGACCAGTCTGCTTGCAGTAGAAGCACTCAGTTTCAGGCTTAGGTCCAGGTTTGGGTTTCTTCTCTTGAGTAGCAACTTGCTTGCTGTTCTTTTTGAAGTTCCCCTTCTTCTCCCCTTTGCCCTTTTTCTTGAAACTAGTGGTCTTGTTGACCATCAACACTTGATGCTCCTTCTTGATTTCTACCTCCGCAGCTTTCAGCATTGTGAAGAGCTCGGGAATAGTCCTATTCATCTCTTGCATATTATAGTTCATCACGAAGCTCTTGTAGCTTGGTGGCAGTGATTGGAGAATTCTGTCAATGACGCAATCATCTGGAAGATTAACTCCCAATTGAATCAAGTGATTATTATACCCAGACATTTTGAGTATATGCTCACTGACAGAACTGTTCTCCTCCATCTTGCAGCTATAGAACTTATTGGAGACTTCATATCTCTCAATCCGGGCATTTGCTTGAAATATTAACTTCAACTCCTGGAACATCTCATATGCTCCATGACGTTCAAAACGTCGTTGAAGTCCCGATTCTAAGCCGTAAAGCATGGCACACTGAACTATCGAGTAGTCATCAACTTTGCTCTGCCAGACGTTCATAACATCTGGTGTTGCTCCAGCAGCAGGCCTGGTACCCAGCGGTGCTTCCAGGACGTAATTCTTCTATGCAGCAATGAGGATAATCCTCAAGTTACGGACCCAGTCCGTGTAATTGCTACCATCATCTTTCAACTTTGCTTTCTCAAGTAACGCATTAAAATTCAACGGAACAACAACACGAGCCATCTATCTACAATCAAGCATAAACAAGCAAGATACTATCAGGTACTAAGTTTCATGATAAATTTAGGTTCAATTAATTTACTTAAAGAACTCCCACTTAGATAGACATCCCTCTAATCCTCTAAGTGATTACGTGATCCAAATCAACTAAACCATGTCCGATCATCACGTGAGATGGAGTAGTTTCATTGGTGAACATCACTATGTTGATCATATCTACTATATGATTCACGCTCGACCTTTCGGTCTCCTTGTTCCGAGGCCATATCTGTATATGCTTGGCTCGTCAAGTATAACCTGAGTATTCTGCGTGTGCAACTGTTTTGCACCCGTTGTATTTGAACATAGAGCCTATCACACCCGATCATCATGTGGTGTCTCAGCACGAAGAACTTTCACAACGGTGCATACTCAGGGAGAACACTTCTTGATAATTAGTGAGTGATCATCTTATAATGCTACCGCCAATCAAAGCAAGATAAGATGCATAAAAGATAAACATCACATGCAATCAATATAAGTGATATGATATGGCCATCATCATCTTGTGCTTGTGATCTCCATCTTCGAAGCACCATCGTGATCACCATCGTCACCGGCGCGACACCTTGATCTCCATCGTAGTATCGTTGTCGTCTCGCCAATCTTATGCTTCCACAACTATCGCTATCGCTTAGTGATAAAGTAAAGCATTACACGCGATTGCATTGCATACAATAAAGCGACAACCATATGGCTCCTGCCAGTTGCCGACAACTCGGTTACAAAACATGATCATCTCATACAATAAAATTTAGCATCATGTCTTGACCATATCACATCACAACATGCCCTGCAAAAACAAGTTAGACGTCCTCTACTTTGTTGTTGCAAGTTTTTACATGGCTGCTACGGGCTTAAGCAAGAACCAATCTTACCTACGCATCAAAACCACAACGATAGTTTGTCAAGTCGGTGCTATTTTAACCTTCGCAAGGACCGGGCGTAGCCACACTCGGTTCAACTAAAGTTGGAGAAACTGTCACCCGCAAGCCACCTATGTGCAAAGCACGTCGGGAGAACCGGTCTCGCGTAAGCGTACGCGTAATGTCGGTCCGGGCCGCTTTGTCCAACAATACCGCTGAACCAAAGTATGACATGCTGGTAAGCAGTATGACTTATATCGCCCACAACTCACTTGTGTTCTACTCGTGCATATAACATCAACATATAAAACCTAGGCTCGGATGCCACTGTTGGGGAATGTAGTAATTTCAAAAAATTTCCTACGCACACGCAAGATCATGGTGATGCATAGCAACGAGAGGGGGAGAGTGTGATCTACGTACCCTTGTAGATCGACAACGGAAGCGTTTGGTTGATGTAGTCGTACGTCTCCACGGCTCGACCGATCAAGCACCGAAACCACGGCACCTCCGAGTTCTAGCACACGTTTAGCTCGATGACGATCCCCGGACTCCGATCCAGCAAAGTGTCGGGGAAGAGTTCCGTCAGCACGACGGCGTGGTGACGATCTTGATGTACTACCGTCGCAGGGCTTCGCCTAAGCACCGCTACAATATTATTGAGGACTATGGTGGAAGGGGGCACCGCACACGGCTAAGAATATGATCACGTGGATCAACTTGTGTGTCTAGGGGTGCCCCCTGCCCCCGTATATAAAGGATCAAGGGGAGGAGGCCGGCCGGCCTCTATGGCGCGCCAAGGAGAAGTCCTCCTCCTAGTAGGAGTAGGACTCCTACTAGGAGGGGGAAAGAAGTGGGGAGGGAGAAGGAAAGGGGGGCGCCCCCCCCCTCTCCTAGTCCAATTCGGACCAGGAGGGAGGAGGCGCGCGGCCCACCTTTGGCTGCCCCTCTCTCTCTCTCCACTAAGGCCCATATGGCCCATTACTTCTCCCGGGGGGTTCCGGTAACCCTCCGGCTCTCCGGTTTTCTCCGAAATCACCCGGAACATTTCCGGTGTCCGAATATAGCCGTCCAATATATCAATCTTTATGTCTCGACCATTTCGAGACTCCTCGTCATGTCCGTGATCACATTCGGGACTCCGAACTAACTTCGGTACATCAAAACTCATAAACTCATAATATAACTGTCATCGAAACCTTAAGCGTGCGGACCCTATGGGTTCGAGAACAATGTAGACATGACCGAGACACGTCTCTGGTCAATAACCAATAGCGGAACCTGGATGCTCATATTGGTTCCTACATATTCTACGAAGATCTTTATCGGTCAGACCGCATAACAACATACGTTGTTCCCTTTGTCATCGGTATGTTACTTGCCCGAGATTCGACCATCGGTATCTCAATACCTAGTTCAATCTCGTTACCGGCAAGTCTCTTTACTCGTTCCGTAATACATCATCTCGCAACTAACTCATTAGTTGCAATGCTTGCAAGGCTTATGTGATGTGCATTACCGAGAGGGCCCAGAGATACCTCTCCGACAATCGCAGTGACAAATCCTAATCTCAAAATACACCAACCCAACATGTACCTTTGGAGACACCTGTAGAGTACCTTTATAATCATCCATTTACGTTGTGACGTTTGGTAGCACACAAAGTGTTCCTCCGGCAAACGGGAGTTGCATAATCTCATAGTCATAGGAACATGTATAAGTCATGAAGAAAGCAATAGCAACATACTAAACGATCGGGTGCTAAGCTAATGGAATGGGTCATGTCAATCAGATCATTCACCTAATGATGTGATCCCGTTAATCAAATAACAACTCTTTGTTCATGGTTAGGAAACATAACCATCTTTGATTAATGAGCTAGTCAAGTAGAGGCATACTAGTGACACTCTGTTTGTCTATGTATTCACACATGTATTATGTTTCCGGTTAATACAATTCTAGCATGAATAATAAACATTTATCATGATATAAGGAAATAAATAATAACTTTATTATTGCTTCTAGGGCATATTTCCTTCAAATGATGCTACTGCTCCTGTTCCTACGACTGCTGCTGGTCCTCAGTTTGACTATCATGCTGAGCAGAGGCCTCAAGTACAGAAGCCAATGCCAAGGTTGCCCAGGTTTCCAGGTCCTGCATCAGCACCTGGATCCTTTAATGTTAACGGCTTCAAAGTAGACAACACCTTCTTCAATAGCTCCAAGAACCCCTACTCAAGGGAAAGAATATCTTCTGATCGGTTCTGGAGCTATCCACAACGAAGTTATTACTCATGCATTCTGTACAATCAAGGTCGCATTTTCCCTCATATGCGTCTTGACACCGAAGCAATAACTGGTCTGCCCTGCTTGGAAGAAGCTCTGGATTGCTTCAAAGATGTTGGATTGTTGCCTTTCGTCACCGACCAAGAGCACTGGAATGAAGAGTTGCTGCTCCAATTTTATGCCACTCTTCACATTCGTGGCTACAACAGAGATCCGAAGACTTGGGCCCTTGAGTGGATGACCGGAAATGTTCATCACGAAGCCAAAGCCTTTGATATCATTGAGCTCACTGGTCTGCCCACTCCTGGAGATCTCTATGAACCTGGCTGTCAGCTTCACAGTGAAGCTATGGAGATCATCTTTCAGAAGCTTGAACCGAACATGAGTCAGATGCTTAGCATGATGAAGCCTTTGCCTCCAGATGCTGCATATCCTAAGGAGTTCTTTGTTGAAGACCTTGAGTATCTGTCATGCACTATCTATCACATTATAAGGCGAACTCTCTGGCCCATCAAATGGCATTCTCCACATGCAAAGCTGGAAGGTGCAATGAAGACTTTGGTCTTTTATATTCTTCATGGCAAATGCTTCAATGCACAAGACTTCTTCATCCGCCAACTTGCTGCATCAGGATCTGATCTTTTTGGCTTGAAGTTTTACGCTCCATGGATAATGCGGCTGATCAAACTACACTCAGCTATCTCATATCAGCCCTCTACTCGCAATCATCGGATCTTTCTGCCTGACACTACTAGGAAAAGGGCTATAGATGGAAATATACTAATGGCGCACCATGTGTTGGTGCGCCATTAGTGTCCAAATACTAATGGCGCACCACATCCACGGTGCGCCATTAGTAACAATTTTTTTTTCATTTTTTTTATTTTTTCAAAACTAGTAATGGCACACCAGTGAACAGTGCGCCATTACTAGTTAAAACTAGATGGCGCACTGTCAACTGGTGCGCCATTACTAAGTTTTTTTTAAAAAAAAAAATCATAATTTGTTTTATTGTTTTTTCAAAACTAGTAATGGCGCACCACACCCATGGTGCGCCATTACTAACTTGGCCCAAAACGTACCAAATGCACCCCCCCTGGACCGCCATTTCAGTTTTTTTAAAAAAGAAAATGATGGAAATGTCAAAAAAATAAAAGAAAATAAGTTTCCTATGTGATATGTGGTCTAGTTGTTGGGAAAATTTACAAATATGAATTTCGACTTTATTTGCAAAATCTCTCTGAAATTTGTAAAATGGGCATAACTTTTGCATACGAACTCGGATTAAAAAGTTTTTTATATGAAAAATCATCTATTCGAAAAGTTACATCCAAAAATCATCCACCGTCACAAATGAATGCAACTAAAATTGCAAAAAAAAACAAATTTGATTATATTTTCAAATAACAAATTTGATGATATTTTATAAAAAATTATTAATTTTTTTATAAAAAATATTACTGTTATGATTTAAACAAGTTTGAACATATTTAAACATAAATAAATATCAAACAGCATTTTAAATGCATAAAAACAAAAATTGGGGAGCCTGGGAATCGAACCCAGGACCTCATAGTGTGTGTGCTGCGTGCTGACTAGTCGGGCTAGTGGGCGTGTTCTGATGGAGATAGGGTTAGGTGGAATATAACCTGACCAGTCAGGCTAGTAATTAAAACAAAATTCTAATGGCGCACCAGGGGGAGGTGCGCCATTAGAATCGTCGTACTTATGGCGCACTAGGGGGAGGTGCGCCATTGCTAACCCTCCCCCACTCCACCTATTCCTCTCACACTGTGTGGCCTCCCTCCCTTGCCAGATCCCCCACTCGACCCCAAACGTACGCCGCCGCCCCCTTGCTCCGCCCCCTCTGTCCGCCGCGCCTGCACGCCGTCGGCACCGCCGCCGCCGCTCTGGTCTTGCGCTGCCCCGACCCCGCCGCCCTGACCCCCGCGGGACTCCACCCCCGCCGCCCCCGCGCCCCCGAACGGGATCGGCCGAGCGCGCGCCGCCCGCTCCTCTCCTCTCCTCCTCCCTCCGACGAGCGAGGGCCTCCTCCGGCCCCTGCAGCAGCCGGCGAGCGCGGCCCCGACGCACCCACCCCGCCTGCCCCTGCCATCCTCCGCCATCGGCCCCTGCTCTCCTTCGACCGCGGCGAGCGAGGACCCGGACAAGCTCGGACCCCGACCCCGACCCCGACCCCTCCGGCGACCAGGTACCTCTCCTCCTTCCTCCTTTCTCCCTCTCTCCACTATTCCCCATTCCGCTGCTGCCTCCGGTGGCCGCTCGCTGCCTTGCACACTCGTGCATGCACCTAGCCGTGCCGGCCCTGCTTGCCGTCCCGCGCGCGCCCCTGCGCCTGCCTGAGCTGCTTCTGCTGAAGCTCTTGCCCTGCTGCTACGCTAATACTGCTGCTGCTTACTGTACTTCTAGCTAGCTTTTCAATTTTTACATTGACTAACCTCCTAGATAGACCCTAATCTGTGGTTAAACAACTGGTAAAATGACTGAATAAAATATGAGTAGGTAGTATATGATCAATAGGCAATACTAGTGGATATTAGGCCTTTTTACAGGTAATAATAGTGGGTGATGTACCTGGATGTCTGTAGGCGATGCTCAGGTGGTATGTATGATGTCTCCGCTTTTTTTGAGATTGCTGCTGCTATCTCACCAGATTATATATAGTGTGTCATTCTTGCTATGGTCATGTAAGAGAAATGCTTTGCCTTGCTAATTTTACCATGAGATTTGGGGTAATCAGCTAGTTCTGGTCAAAGCAAGTGGTTTTCCTGAGCTATGCCTTGGTTAGAAAATGATGCATGATGGTTTGTTCAGAAGAGGAATAATCCCAGGATAGCACGTATCATGGGGTCAAACCTAAGACCCCTATTGTAATTTGATTTTGATTATTAATTTTTCTGTGAGCAGATGAATTACAGTGTTTGTGTTGTAATGAAACTTGAGCTGAAATAGAACTTGACAGCCTGTACAGTGAATATATACAGTCATTGTAATTTTTGGGAGTAATATTTGGTGTCAAATCACTCAAACAGTAACTGAATTTTTAAACTGAACTTGACACAATACTATTCAGTTAATTTGCTTGGACAGTAGTATGTATGCTCATCACTTTATGTATGGTGTTATGCCCTGTTATCTCTGTTCAGTTGACTAATGAAGCACTAGGCTCATCCATGGTACAAGTTCACCTGTGAACACTTGAAATTAGTCAGGACATCCCGTATTGATACATGTAAATTGTGTCCAGTAGACTTTGAAGCACCGGTTTTTCCTGTTTCTAACTCTGAATCTGATATAAACCATACTGTTGGCATAAGTGGTCTTTTGTATATGTGTTGATGCTTTGTTAATATAAAGCTATAGATGATGTTGTACTTGTGATGATGCTACTTGTGTTCTTCTGAAATGACCCATTGGCGACTTCATTACGCGGGGATAATGATATTGCAGGTACCCCGAGAGGCCCTTGAGTTTGCCGGAATGTAGAGTAACTTCCGTTTCGGCAAATTCGGGTACTCCATATGTCCTATTTTCAGCAAAGGTCATGCTGAAATTTTCCATGAATTTTAGCATGACTTTGCTAAAAATAGGACATATGGGGTACTTGCGACTAATGTTGATTATCTTCTGCTCAAAATTTATGCTGCTATAATGTTGTAAGGGTACTAATTGGTCTCTTCTGCTGCTTATCAGAGATGGGGGGAAGCAGCCACCGCCGCTCTGCCTCACCAGAGTACGAGTTGGATGCTTTCGAGTTCTTCACTATCATACTTTCTTCTTCAGTATCAGCCACGAGGCAGGTATATAAAACGAGAGATCTCCCCTTCACCCATCTCATTATGATAACTCTGTTGTTTGCTACATCACTCCTTGTCCCAAATTGCAGAGGCTGCCTAACGCTTTTATGAAGATGCTGGGTGAAGATCCGCCAGATAATGTGAAGCTCCGACAGGCCAGCAGCGGGGTTCGCAGGCTGTGGGACGTGGAGTTGGTGATCGAGGAGGGCCACATGTACCTGTGCCATGGTTGGGAGAAGTTCTACAGTGCCTACGACCTGCGGACCGGGTACTTTCTTCTCTTGAGGTACGACGATGACGCCACAATGCTCATCGTGAAGGTTTTCAACAAGACTATGTGTCGCATGCGCTACGCTGAAGACGAAGATGCCAGTGCGTTCTACCTCTTCTTGTTCCTCCATATTTGGCTTTGTCTCACATCGATTGTTAACGGTCATTGTTGCATTTGGACAGGCAATGGGAGCAGCAGCAGCGACACTGGCTATAGCCAAAGCAGCAGCGATTATGGCTGTAGCAAAAGCAACAGCGATTCTGGCCTTAGCGAAAGCAGCAGCGATTCTGGCAGCAGCGAAGACAACAAGAAGGATGATCCGGACTGGAGTGGGGAAGAAGAGGAGCAGAGTGGGGATGAGGAGCTGCAGGATGACGATGGGCATCAGGCTGAGGATGACCTAGCGCTGGTGGTGGCTGACCAAGGGCAAGAGATGGTGGTGGCTGACCAGGTGCAAGAGATGGTGGTGGCTGACCATGGGCAAGAGATGGTGGTGGCTGAGGGTGGCCTCGCGATGGTAGTGGTGCCTGACAATTACCATGCACCGGTGGTGGCGCCGGCGATCCCACAGCTGGGCGACATGACCACGCCAATTGTGGTAGAAGACTACATCCCATAGCTGCCTCCACCGCCTCGCCGCTCTTGGCGCATCAGGCTGAGGAAGGATAAGGAGAAGAACTATGAGAACTGAATTATGTCAGGTATGTCAGATCTCCAAAATGATATATATATATATACTTAGTTACCTATTTATCTCTAATATGCTTAGTTTCCTATAGGTTAGCTCCAAAATTACTTATGTTAGCACAAAATGATCAAGTTTGCATAATAAGCTTATAGTCTTCTTCTTCTTCTTCTTATCCAAAATGACATAGGTTAGCTTCATTTTACCTAAGTTGGCTCTAATATGCTAACTTAGAGCTTATATGCTTAGTTTCCTATAGGTTAGCTCCAAAATTACTTATGTTAGCATAAAATGATCAAGTTTACATAATAAGCTTATAGTCTTCTTCTTATTCTTCTTATTCTTCTTCTAGTATTCTTCTTCTTCTCTTCTTCTTCTTCTTCTAACTTCTTGTTTATCATTTTGCAGATTTGATTTAATTCACGGAAGCTTGCATGGATGGAGTGCTTCTTTTCCATTTGTGTTTTTATTTTGTATCAATGTGAAACTTTTGTGAATTGATGGATAACGGTGTTGAATGATCATTGTGAAACTTTTGTAATATGTAACGATGGAACTATGTGTTGGCTATGTATGTATATATGATGAAACTTGTGTGTTGGATATGATCTGGTGGACGCAGGTAACATCGTTACATATGGCCCCCTGTATGTAAGCTAAGCAGATCTGTGTTGTATGTTATCTCTAATATTTTTTAACCTGTGAAAATATCAGAAATGAAAAAAAAATCCCTAATATTCATACTAGTGGCGCACCACACAAGACACTAATGGCGCACTGTTATAATCACACTAATAGCGCATCACCCAATAGTGAGCCATTAGTATGCCAAAGCACATGGTTAAATATGGCCCCCTGGGAGGCATACTAATGGCGCACTGCTCGGTGCGCCATTAGTAAGAAATACTAGTGGCGTGATACTAATGGCGCACCAGCAGTGCGCCATTAGTGGGCAAAAATGGTGCACCATTACTAGCCCTTTTCCTAGTAGTGTGACGTTGATATGTCCGTCGAAGCCATCTATCAAGAGCCTGCCAAGGAGCCTCTCAGTCTTCAGAATGCTGAGCATCAAAGTTTCTCCCTAGGGCAAAACATGATCAACACCAGAATTCCATGGGTGTTCGATTCATCACAATGTAACTAGATTATTGACTCTAGTGCAAGTGGGAGACTGTTGGAAATATGCCCTAGAGGCAATAATAAAAGCAGAGGCAATAATAAAATGGTTATTATTATATTTCCTTGTTCATGATAATTGTCTATTGTTCATGCTATAATTGTAGGAAATCGTAATACATGTGTGATACATAGACCACAACATGTCCCTAGTAAGCCTCTAGTTGACTAGCTCGTTGATCAACAGATAGTCTGGTTTCCTGATGGACATTGGATGTCATTGATAACGGGATCACATCATTAGGAGAATGATGTGATGGACAAGACCCAATCCTAAGCATAGCACAAATCGTGTAGTTCGTTTGCTAAGCTTTTCCAATGTCAAGTATCATTTCCTTAGACCATGAGATCGTGTAACTCCCGGATACCGTAGAGTGCTTTGGGTGTATCAAACGTCACAACGTAACTGGGTGACTATAAAGGTGCACTACAGGTATCTCCGAAAGTGTCTGTTGGGTTGACACGGAGACTGGGATTTGTCACTCCATATAACGGAGATTTGTCACTCCGTGTAAACGGAGAGGTATCTCTGGGTCCACTCGGTAGGACATCATCATAATGTGCACAATGTGACCAAGGAGTTGATCACGGGATGATGTGTTACAGAACGAGTAAAGAGACTTGCCAGTAACGAGATTGAACAAGGTATCGGGATACCGATGATCGAATCTCGGGCAAGTATCGTACCGCTAGACAAAGGGAATTGTATACGGGATTGATCGAATCCTCGACAGCGTGGTTCATCCGATGAGATCATCGTGGAACATGTAGGAACCAACATGGGTATCCAGATCCCGCTGTTGGTTATTGACCGGAGAACGTCTCGGTCATGTCTGCATGGTTCCCGAACCCGTAGGGTCTACACACTTAAGGTTCGATGACGCTAGGGTTATAAGGAATAGATATACGTGGTTACCGAATGTTGTTCGGAGTCCCGGATGAGATACCGGACGTCACAAGGAGTTCCGTAATGGTTCGGAGGTAAAGATTTATATATGGGAAGTCCTGTTTTGGTCACCGGAAAAGTTTCGGGTTTTATCGGTAACGTACCGGGACCACCGGGAGGGTCCCGGGGGTCCACCAAGTGGGGCCACCAGCCCCGGAGGGCTGCATGGGCCAAGTGTGGGAGGGGACCAGCCCTAGGTGGGCTGGTGCGCCCCCCCCCCCACAAGGGCCCAAGGCGCCTAGGGTTTGGGGAGGGGGCGCACCCACCTAACTTGGGGGGCAAGTTTCCCCTCTCCCCTCCTTGGCCGCCCCACTAGATGGGGTTTTGGGCGGGCCGCCGCCCCTAGGGTGGAACCCTAGGTGGGGCGCACCCCCTCCCTCTTCCCTATATATACTTGAGCACTTTTGGGGATGCCTACAGATGAGTTTTGACTCCATGGCGCAGCCCTGCCTCTCTCCCTCCTCCTCTCACGCGGTGCTTGGCGAAGCCCTGCAGGATTGCCACGCTCCTCCACCACCACCACGCCGTTGTGCTGCTGTTGGATGGAGTCTTCCACAACCTCTCCCTCTCTCCTTGCTGGATCAAGGCATGGGAGACGTCGTCGGGCTGTACGTGTGTTGAACGCGGAGGTGCCGTCCGTTCGGCACTAGGATCTCCGGTGATTTGGATCACGACGAGTACGACTCCTTCAACCCCGTTCTCTTGAACGCTTCCGCATAGCGATCTACAAAGGTATGTAGATGCACTCTCCTTCCCCTCGTTGCTAGTTTCTCCATAGATAGATCTTGGTGACACATAGGAAAATTTTGAATTTCTGCTACGTTCCCTAACACATTTATCATGTTATAAGGAAATATAAATAACAACTTTATATTTCCTCTAGGGCATATTTCCTTCAGCATGGGCCATCCCGGTCCTGACAAGACACAGGGCGGCATGAAATCACGTTCGAACCGCATCGCGGACCACAAAGGCCCGTGTTAGATGGCTTTCGCAGTTCAGACACATTCGGGAGATTTGTGGTTCGGTGTTAGGGATTCCCTTAGCCTTGTTTGATTAGCAGGGAAATAGTGAAACCAATCTACAGAGGGATTGGCTTGATCCTCCTATGTTTGTCATATTTTTTACCAAAAGCTATTAATCATGTTTGCAATGAATTCGAATCGAATATTTGGTATTCACGACTTGTGATATCAATTTTGGTTCCATGACGTGTCTAACAAATTTGAGTTTAGTATGAAAATTTAACAGTAACGAAGGTTATAAGTGTTAAATGTGTGTGCAAGCAAAAATAATAATCTCACAAGTGTCAGCGAGAAACTTGACACCATTAGTACCGATAAAGTGAGGCGGTGAACTCTCTCTCTCTCGGTATTACCTCTACCGAGCTGTCAACGCCAAAATATATCTACGAGTAACAGGACTCAAGCTCTGGTCATTGTCGGCTTAGGCAAAGCCTATTGACCAACTAGACTAGGCTATGTCCATGACTACTATAAAGAATTTTATCTGTTGTAAAACTATAAGGCAGTAGACATAGACCACAAAAATAGGCACAAACCTGATAATTGGTATACAACCACCCTCATAACTTTGACGAGGAAATTTTTTTGTTGAAATATACCTCGATAATTTATATTTAAATAACATGGTAATATATGCCTCATGGACATGATAACTTAGATACACACACCATAGTAAGTTTGAGGTAGGGAAAAAGTTGTTTAAAACATACCCTGATCACTTATGTGTAAATAACATAGTAATATACCACTACTAGGAAAAGGGCTATAGATGATATGACCACTAATAGCGCACCAGACATGTGGTGCGCCATTACTATATACTAATGGCGCACCATGTGTTGGTGCGCCATTAATGTCCAAATACTAATGGCGCACCACATCCACGGTGCGTCATTAGTAACAATTTTTTTTCATTTTTTTCAAAACTAGTAATGGCGCACTGTGCGTCATTACTAGCGCCATTAGTAAAAAATTCAATTTTTTAAACTTTTTTAATTTTTTTCAAACCTAGTAATGGCGCACCGGTGGAACTAGTAATGGCACACCACATCCACGGTGCGCCACTAGTAATTTTTTCCAAAAAAAATTCAAATTTTTTATTTTTTTTCAAAACTAGTAATGGCGCACCACTCCCACGATACGCCATTACTAACTTGGCCCAAAAATTCCACCGAATGCACCCCCCTTTGTGGATCGCCTTTTCAGTTTTAAAAAAGGAAATGATGGAAATGTCAAAAAAATAAAAGAAAAATAAGTTTCCCATGTGATATGTGGTCTACTTGTTGGGAAAATTTACAAATATGAATTTCGACATTATTTGCAAAATCTCTCTGGAATTTGTAAAATGGGCATAACTTTTGCATACGAACTCGGATTAAAAAGTTCTTTATATGAAAAATCATCTATTCGAAAAGTTACATCCAAATTTAACTGTGGGAACTCCGTTAAACATTTTCAAAATTCCCAAAAACCTAACAGAAAAAAAGTTACGGGGCTTTTAAGATCTAGAGGGGAAAAATGGAAAAAATTTCAAACTTACTAGTGGCACACCGTTTGCTAGGTGCGCCACTAGTAACAGAAAAAAATTGGTTTCGAAATTTTTTTTCGAATTTTTTCCAAAATATGATACGTAATATGAGCGAGAAGTTTGAAATATTTTTTCAAAATTTTATCATACTCATGAACATAAACAAAGTCCTAGACATCAACAAGGTTTAATAGGATTGATATGAAGTATATATCAACAAGTGCCTGTGAAGTGAGCTGGTGCTGGGATTGGATAGAACTGCGAAGTTAAGCGTGCTCGGACTGGAGTAGTGTGAGGATGGGTGACCTTCCGGGAAGTTTGAGCACAGAGTACGATTTGACTTGAGATTAAGCATATTGACCCGAGATTAAGCCATAGTGACCTAAGATTTAGAAAAAAAACGAAAAAAACTTTTAAAAAAATTGTTACAAACGGCGCACTTCTATGTGGTGCGCCATTAGTATACCAGATACTGATGGCGTATCATGGGCTATACTAATGGCGCATCAGTGCGCCATTAGTAAAAAAATTCTAATGGCGTGGTGCTAGTGGCGCACCTGTAGTGCGCCATTAGTAGCGAAAACAGGTGCACCACTAGCAGCCTTTTTCCTAGTAGTGTACGCATCGGGGATCTGATAATTTACATACAAATACCATGCATGGTAACTTTGAACAGGGAAAAAGTTATTAAAAACATACCCCTATATTTTTTGTTTAAATAGCATGAATTTACACGTTGTTGAGCAGGTAACTCATGTACAAACACTGTGGTAATCTTTTGACCCAGGAAAAAAGTTGTTGGAAACATACCCCTTATAACTTTTATGTAAATAGCATGGTAATAACCGCAAATCTAAAAACTTACACAAAAATACCATGGTAATTTTTAACCAGGGCAAAAAAATATTGAAATTATCCCACGGTAAATTTTGTATAAATAATATGGTAATATACATACAACAAAGCTGATAACTCACGCACAAACAACGTTGTAACTTTACCTTGGAATAAAAGTTGTTAAAAACATACCTATGGTAACTCCCTGTGTAAATAGCATGATCATATACATACAACAGAGCTGATAACTCTCGTACAAACACCACGATAACTTTTTGACCCTGGGATAAAAGTTGTTAATAAACATCCCCAATAATAAACATGGGATCTACTTTCGAAGATCTCGTCGCGATGAATTTTTATATGAAATGATTTTTTAATCAGATTGATGGGTTGACATCAGCGTTTTGTCCTTGGTGCATGCATGCATGCGCATGTGAGAAGAAAGGTTGTAGGACCATTTTTTATGCTAGGTAATTTCTAAATAAGCATCATGATAACTTATATACCACATGTATGATAACTTTCTTAGCCCTGGTACAGTAACTTCTTACAGAAGAAAATCATCGTCGAAACATATCAACATGAGATCTACTTTCAATGGTCTCGCTGTATTGAACTTTTTTTATGTGAAAATGATTTTTCAATCAAACCGATGGTTTGAACTAGAAAATATTTTGAAGTTTCGAAATAGGGAAAATTTAGAATGACTTTCTAGTGCATACATGCTTGTAATTAGAGGTTATTGAGAGTGGAGTACACTTGAGGGAAGAGTGATTCATTCTACTGCATAGGAGTGCACGTAGGAGAAGAATGATTCATTGTAATTCATGCATGTAATTAGAGGGGAGAAGGCTGACGCTCGTATCTATCGTTTAAAAATGGAATAGTCGCCATATATTGCGATCTTTTATATCTTCAAATCTTTGTGAGATGAATGATGTGTTGAGAAAGGATGAAAGAGATATATCATGATGGCTGGTTCTTTTGGGGCTTATGTGTGGATGTGAAAATAAGTTGCCTCGTCCGCAACTTATTCTAGAAGCACAAGCTATTTTTTTTATTTGAGAATCCTACTAGTTAATCCTTAATTAGTACATTAAATAAGCTGGGGAGGGACAGCTTATTTTCACAGCCATCCATAAGCCACAAAAGAACTGACCCTCACTCTGATCAATGACTCTACTAGATATTGTATTTGTATATCTATTGAAATTTTGCACTACTTTAAAATCTATAAATTCGAAGCATAGAATCAATATAACTGAAAGATCAAAAGACATTGGTCGGATCATGGCTGAGAGTATTTTCCAACTAGTTCAATTTACTATGTAAGAAACATGGTATAATCCATGAAAGAACACCTTTTTATCCGGTCCAGTCAAATGGGGTTGCCAAGAGAAAGACCCATGGCTAAGGTGTCCGCCGTTGAGGGCTCTCCGGCGTCCGACGCTCCCTTCTACTGCTCCATCGTTGGTGCGCTTCAGTACCTCACACAGACGCATCCAGACATTTAGTATGCTGTCCAGCAGGTGTGCCTTCACATGCATGCTCCTCGTGGCACCCATTGGGCTCTCGTGAAACGTATACTTCGGTACATACGTGGCACCACAGCCATGGGTCTCACCCTGATGGCCTCGCCAGACACCAGCCTTGTCGCTTACTTCGACGCCGACTGGGCTGGGTGTCCCGACACTCGACGCTCCACTTCCGGGTACTGCGTCTACCTCAGGCCCTCTCTGATTTCGTGGTCGTCTAAACGACAACCCACGGTCTCACGATCGAGCGCCGAGGCCGAGTATCAGGCCGTGGCCAACGCTGTCGCGGAGTGTTCCTGGCTACGACAGCTACTCCAGCAGTTGCTATGTGAGGTCACCAAGGCGACACTTGTCTACCTGTGATAACGTCTCCGCAGTGTACCTCGCTGCCAACCCTGTCCATCACCGGCGGGCGAAGCACATTGAACTCGACATCCACTTCGTCCGGGAGCACGTCTCACTTGGTCGTGTTCGTGTTCTACATGTGCCCACCGATCAGCAGTTCGCCGATGTGATGACGAAGAGACTACCCACCTCGACTTTCGAGGGCTTTCGGTCCAGTCTTTGCGTCACTGGCGACGCTTCGATTGCGCGCGGGGGGGGGGGGGGGGGGGTGTTGAACATGTGTACATGTACGTAGGTCTGGGTTCTGTATGCAGTATCTGTAGTATCTGTATGTACGTGCATCTTAGAAGACAAGATACCGGTCGCACCCCTTATACCTATATATATGTGCCTAGTGCACGATCAATCAATTGTCGATACACCAAATCATTCTCTACACTTATGAAGGAAATTTAATAAATACCATAAAATAGAAAATGTCTAAGCGCCCTAGCTCCCAATGCATGGCACTAACTCCATAGCCTAATTACGCTATCAGGGGCGCTTGGTGTTGCCGAGAAAAGGACCAAGCATCGGATGCCAGCCTTTGCGTCGATGCCGCACTTGACACTGCGATTTGACGGCCCAACCGCTAATCAGTCGGGAACTCGATGGGATAATGATCGTGGCGCCTGTATAAGCGTCCAGCGTTGGACATGCCCGGATAAGCTTTGCCGTGAAAATAAAAAAATCTGCAGCTGTGGCAGCATTTTGGCTGCCTTGGCTATGTTTTGCATGAAACTAAGATACATATTGCAGTATATATATATATATATATATATATATATATATATATATATATACACACACACACGTTAACCACTATATAATTGTTATGAAGCAACAATATTTGTACAACACGAAGCAATAAACATATACTATATGTTGAACAAATTATCTAATGTTTAGAATTTACATATTAGAGTACAATAAGTGCGTACAACATATATGTTCTAGAACTACATATATATACGACATCCTGATCAGCACCCAAAGTACATACTACGGTGATTGTGGGACATTGTACCAAAGATAGATTTTGTTGCCGCCCTCATGAGCCTCCTCATTTTCGTGAAGAAATAGTAAGAATGAGCTCCAAGCTTGCATCCCGAGTTGTGTGGCAATCTCAATCCAGTTTTGACCATGGAAATAAGTTCTACATAAACCAATCATACAGAGTATGTATGGACAGAAAATTTGGGCATGAGTTATGCTAAAAAATTAGAACATTGAGTGTCCAAATTGTTCCTGGAAATTAATCAATGTTTCACAATATTGCAGACACTCCTTTGAAGCCCTGTTAATGTACAATCTATATTGATGTGCATATAATCACCAACATCAATCTACAATCTAACATGAATCAAATTTAATTACTTGCACACTGCTTGAGCGCGAGTCGAACGAGGGATCGGTGGCCTCGGCTGAGGAGGAGTTGGCTACCGGCGGCGGTGCCCACCCACCGCTGCTGGGTGTGGCAATTGCGTTCGTTGAGCACGAAAGAGAGGCCGATGTGGACGAGGGTGCCGGCGGACGAGGGCGGCCTCGGCGAGGGGGACGCGACGGAGGACGGGGACCCCACAGACGAGGGGAAGCCTCGGCGAGGAGGCGGGCAGGCCATGACGGAGGACGGGGACCCCGCCGGCGGACGAGGGTTGCCGCGGCGAGGGGGGTGTGGTGGAGGACGGGGGCAGCGACGGGGATGGGAGGCTGCTGTGGAGGACGTCGACGTTGTAGGGCGGGCATGGGCCAGGGTGGAGGAAGACAGAGGTTGTGTTTGCATCGATATCCATTTTAGGTATGTGACTGGCAGTTACAGTTGCGGGTACCGGCAGAAGTCTAACACGTCAACTAGCAACGGCGGGTACCAACTGGGTAGAGTTAAAGTTGCTGTGACGAGCAGCACTTAGCACCCGCCAGCCCAAACTTGTAAATAAATAAGTATATAATTCTGTGGCGGGCACATATAACTACCTGCCATTGTTATTACTATTTGCTGTGGTGGGCATCCGGAAAGACCCGCCACTAAACACTATCGGATCGTGGGCACACCCACCATGGAAACATATGGCAGGTCGTTGACTCTGCTCGCCACTACTTTGGCATTTCTAGTGGCGAGCAATTCCAGCTACCTGCCACTGCTAATTTTCCAAATTAGCTATGGCGAGTGACCCACCACACTCGCCATAGGGTTCACCTATAAGCCCTTTTCCCAGTAGTGGGACCCCTACCCTCTCGCTCCAGGCTGTGGAGCGCTGATCATACCTGCAAACAGCGAGGACCGAGAGTGGTGCCCTCGACGTCGCGTGTAAAAGATAGGGAGTCGCCAGGACCATTCCAAGCCAGAGCCAAAGGAGCTTCGAGATAAGATCCTAGCTCGCCCACTGATGGCGAAGAAATGCAATTGGAAGGCACCTAAGCTCCATGACGACGCCCTCAAGAGGGTGATAATGCAACGTGCCACTACCGTCAAGACCAAAGATATGATCAAGGGTTTTGACCAGAGTCTTGATGCGGGGAGAGAGACCACCTAGTACTTAGAGCTAGGACACCACCCTTTCACCGCAAGATTTGTCATCTTTCCCCAATTGATCCGACGAAGATCATCGAGACGTGTCAGCCAAAGGCAGATCAAGAGGCGCGGGAGAAGATATGGCACCAATTATCAAGGCAGATCTAAAGGATCTGATGAGGGTCAATGGTAATTTGACTTGTAGTAGTGATGCTTTGCACTACTGTGTAGATCATTTTTTCGGGAACACAGTTTGCGTATCATTTCATTGATAGGAAGAAGAGAACAAAAGGAACATAAAGGAGAGGGGGGGGGGGCACCACACCTAGTGCTGGAAGAGCGGAGCAAAGAATACAACACATCGTAAAGCTCGTCTTGCTCGAACTCCAGCCAGGCAAGACGATGTGACGAGACACTGGTATGTCCATTTTGCATCATGTTTTCCTACTATTATTTATGATGTTTTTATGCATAATAATGCTTTGTGGAGTAATTCTAATGTCTTTTCTCTCATAATATGAAAGGTATACACAAAGACGGAGAATTCCGGCAGCTGTAAATCTGGACCTCGAAAAGCTACGTCAGGCTACCTATTCTGCACAACTCCAAACAAGCTGAAACTTTACGAAGAATTTTTATGGAATAAATGATGAATATTGGAGCAAATAAGTACATGAGGGGGCCACCCTGGTGAGCACAAGACACCAGGGCGCGGCTAGGCCCCCAGGCGCGCCCTGGTGGGTTGTGCTCATCCAGGCCCACCTTCGGTGGCCATATTCTAGTATATAAGTCATTTTGACCTAAAAAAAATCAAGAGAGGACTTTCAGGACGGAGCACCGCTGTCTCGAGGCAGAACTTGGGCAGGAGCACTTTTGCCCTCCGGGGGAGCGATTCCGCCGGGGGAACTTCCCTCCCGGAGGGGGAAATCATCGTCATCATCATCACCAACAACTCTCCCATCTTGGGGGGAGGGGGGAATCTCCATCAACACCTTCAACAGCACCATCTCATCTCAAACCCTAGTTCATCTCTTGTGTTCAATCTTTTTACCGGAACTATAGATTGGTGCTTGTGGGTGACTAGTAGTGTTGATTACATCTTGTAGTTGATTACTATATGGTTTATTTGCTGGAAGATTATATGTTCAGATCCATTATGCTACTTAATACCCCTCTGATCTTGAGCATGATTATCATTTGTGAGTAGTTACTTTTGTTCTTGAGGTCACGGGAGAAATCTTGTTGCAAGTAATCATGTGAATTTTATATGTGTTTGATATTTTGATGGTATGTATGTTGTGATTCCCTTAGTGGTGTCATGTGAACGTCGACTACATTACACTTCACCATATTTGGGCCTAAGGTAATGCATTGTGGAGTAGTTATTAGATGATGGGTTGCTAGAGTGATAGAAGCTTAAACCCTAGTTTATGCGCAATTACGTAAGGGACCGATTGGATCCAAAAGTTTAATGCTATGGTTAGAATTTATTATTAATACTTTTCTCGTAGTTGCGGAGGCTTGCGAGGGGGTTAATCATAAGTATGAGGTTTGTTCAAGTAAGAACATCACCTAAGCACCGGTCCACCCACATATCAAATTATCAAAGTAGCGAACACGAATCGAACCAACATGATGAAAGTGACTAGATGAAATTCTCGTGTACCCTCAAGAACGCTTTGCTTACGATAAGAGACCGTATTGGCCTGTCCTTTGCCTCAAAAGGATTGGGCTATCTTGCTGCACTTTTGCTACTATTATCATTACTTTATCGTTACAAATTATCTTGCTATCAAACTACTTTGTTACTTACAATATCAGCACTTGCAGACATTACCTTGCTGAAAACCACTTGTCATTTCCTTCTGCTCCTCGTTGGGTTCGACACTCTTACTTATCGAAAAGAGCTACAATTGATCCCCTATACTTGTGGGTAATCAGACACGTGGCACGTAGATCGCGTCACAGCCAACGTGAGGCACCTCCATCGTGCGACAATGACTCCAGGTCAACGTATCACCTACCTTAACCGCCTAGAGGCCATGGAAGAAGCGTCGACTATGTCGTGCATTGCTACTTCTTGAGCTTGCGTTGGTTTCTCCCTTGAAGAGGAAAGGGTGATGCAGCAAAGTAGAGATAAGTATTTCCCTCAGTTTGGGAACTAATGTATCAATCCAGTAGGAGACAACGCACAAATCACCGAACGCCTGCACAAACAATCAAATAACTTGCACCCAACGTGATAAAGGGGTTGTCAATCCCTTCACGGTTACTTGCAAAAGTGAGATCTGATATAGATAAATAAACGATAAAGTAAATAGTTTTTGTATTTTTTGGTTTATAGATCGGAAACTAAAAGATTGCAAAATAGTAGATCGGAAACTTATATGATGAAAAATAGACCCGGGGGCCATAGGTTTCACTAGAGACTTCTCTCACGATAGCAAACAATACAGTGGGTGAACAAATTACTGCCGAACAATTGATAGAAAAACGCAAAGTTATGACGATATCTAAGGCAATGATTATGAATATAGGCATCACGTCCGTGTCAAGTAGACCGTAGCGATTCTGTATCTACTACTATTACTCCACACATCGACTGCTATCCAGCATGCATCTATAGTATTAAGTTCATAAAGAACGGAGTAATGCATTAAGTAAGATGACATGATGTAGAGAAATTAACTTAAGCAATATGATGAAAACCCCATCTTTTTATCCTCGATGGCAACAATACAATATGCGCCTTGCTGCCCTACTGTCATTGGGAAAGGACATCACAAGATTGAACCCAAAGCTAATCACTTCTCCCATTGCAAGAAAACCAATCTAGTTGGCCAAATGAAACTCATAGTTCAAAGAGAATTACAAAGATATCAAATAATGCATAAAAGTATTTAGAGGAGATTCAAATAATACTCATACATAAGCTGATCATAAATCCATAATTCATCGGATCTCGGCAAACACATCGCAAAAAAAAATTACATCAAATAGATCTCCAAGAACATTGAGGAGAAAATGGTATTGAGAATCAAAAAGAGAGAAGAAACCATCTAGCTACTAGCTATGGACCCGTAGGTCTGTGGTAAATTACTCACGTTGCATCGAAAGGTGTCGTGGAATTGTCACGACAGATGTCCTTAGGGTCAGGACTTAGTCGCAAGGCCAATGCATCTATGTGGTAGCTTGAGAGGGGTTGATCGGAATCGAGAAACGCAACATAGGACAAGGATTTAGACTGCTTCAGGCCCCGGGAAACATCATCCGGTAATAACCCTACATGCTGTTTGTGGCTAGATCTCATTATACTCATGAGAGAGTCGCCGGTAAGCCGGCTCTTTGTGTCTAGCCCTAGAGATTGTTTCTTGTTGCTTGTCCCTCTTTGGGGAGCACTGCCCCTCCTTATATAAGTTGAAGGGGCGGCTTACATGTAGAGTCCTATTAGGATTAGAACTAATCTATCTTTTCTTACAAGTTGAATACAAGTCCGGGTCTTGCTTCCTCGTAAAGGAAATATTCGTCATCCCTTTCCTCTTAAGCCAGCCCACCATAACATGAGTCGGCCTTCTAGGCCTTGGGCATAGTCTTCTATCTGACCCACCGTTAGGGCCATCAGTGAGTCGTCAGGATCGTGAGTCGTCTGACCAGTGAGCCGCCAGACCCATGAGTCGCCAGTCCTCCGGCGGGTCATCGGTGAAGCGCCTAGTCTGGCCGGGTCATACCGCGGGGTATATCCCCGACATTAGCCCCTAGTTTAATTTGGATTTATCCATGTTAAACTGATCCTGTAAAATAAACACACGAACAAATTTGACAGATTGTGTTCCGGGTTAAAAATTCTTGTAAGCCGACACCTGATCATCCTTAATTCCTTGTGCTCCAGGTAAAATATTCTCCTGAGACGGGACCTGATTATCCTTAATTCCAATTGTCATTTCCTTCATCTAGAAAATTCGGGTCAATAAGATAGCTTCATACTCAATTTGCTGATGTTGGTTTTCTCACAGAAAAAATATTGTGAAGAATAATCCACTTGAGTCGGCTTCCAAGGCGCCGGGTTAAATAATTTTGGTCTTCAAATACTCATCTGATATTCAGCCGGCTTGAAGATGCAAAACTTGCCGGTTTATCATTACCAAAACTGTCGGATTATAAAACAGACGATGCCGGGTCATAATTGTTGTTGACACCGGTTTATGTAATTGATCCTCCTGATTTTCTCAAAACTGATAATTTGAAGATTTTCTCCCTTATATCCATATTACCTGTAGCCCCCAAGTCTTGAGCAGAACAAAGTGATGGTTTAAGACTTGCTCCAATAAATGTTGCAACCTTGAAGAAATCCGGTTTATTCATCTCAATCATATAAACTGAATATTCCACACATGTAGCCCCCAAGTGCCGGGTTGTCATGCTTGCAGCAACTTGGGACTTGTAATTGCTTTATGCTCATGAAAACTTCAACCAGTGTAGCCCCCAAGGGCCGGGTCAATATGCAATAATGAGCAGGGAATTTGTAGATATAACCATGTAAACTTGAACAGTAATGTGTAGCCCCCAAGGGCCGGCTTAGTAAGATAATACTGAGCTGGGACTTTGATAATAACATCATATAATATAGTCTCCACCATGGGGCTTGAACTCACGTCCACAAGGTTAAGATCTTTGTACTCCACAAACTGAATAGTGGACCGTTCAATATAATGGATTAATGCTTGTGTACCTTGAATTTTTGATAGGAGCAATTGGTAGCCTCCAAGGGCCGGCTCATTTAGAATGTGATGAGTCGGGTCTTCAATAAGTTGAGCAAAATATGGCTTTTGCATTAGCCCCCAAGTGCCATGGTGCATGCTGGCAGTGACATGAGACTTGCATATTTGATATAATCCCAATCTGAATAATGTAGCCCCCAAGCGTCGGGTCGTAAGCCTGCAGCGACTCGGGACTATTTCCTCCATTGTAAAATAAATCACGCCCATTGATAAAAATAATAGCCGTTGCGCTAAAGTGACTTTGAAAACCTCAATCATTATACTGGTTATTGATAATCATAAGAGAAATCCAGCCATGTTGGCTATTCAAGATTTGAATAATATAATCCGGTATGAAAACCTCAATCATTCAATATCATAATGAAAATCCAGCCATGTTGGCTATTAAAGATTTGAATAACCCGGTTTGAAAACCTCAATCATTCAATATCATAACGAAAATCCAGCCAAGTTTGGCTATTTAAAGATTTCCAATACCTTATCTGTTGACAAGTAAATCCGGAGTTTAAATACCCGGCGGCTCTTGGCCAATGGCGATTTAATACGCCTTCATTGTAAACCGGAATTTTTATGACCCAACGGCTTATAGCCTTTTGAGAAAAATCCAGAACGGATAATCATTTTGAAGTATCAACTTTGGTAATGAGCTTGAACTTAATCATTTATATGTCATATTTCTGCAAATCCTGCAGAGAGTTTAAACAACATATGCCCTGGTGACTTAGCGTCAAAACCAGGGCGGGTCATAATATCTCACATATAACCGCTGTGATATTGAATTTGTACTGCCGGCTTACATGACCTATGCAGTAAGGGTGATAACCCAATCCTTAGAAGCCAATGCTTCCACATAGATGATAATTGTCATAAACTGGCGACTTATAGTCAAACGTCAAGCCGGGTTAAGCACAAAACACTTATATATATTTGAGATATAATCCCAAAAAGGTCTCAAGTTAAGTAATTGTGGCTGCAATAAACTTTACCAGAGACAGAATAAATTTTTTTGATGGCTTCTGATTTGGATACGATCAGTAAACCGTTCCAAAGGGGTTAAGCTAAGATTCGAATACGATCATATAGCCCCCAGTGGCTTTGGCGATGCCGATCAAGAGGGTATCGACAGCTATGTTCTCTTTGGTTTGAATACGATCTATGTTTGAACAGGAAGCCCCCAAATGACCTTTAGAGTTGTTTAATGACGCTGATTCGAATACGATCCACGTCAGACCCAAAGGGGTTGAGCTATGATTCAGATACAATCAAGAAGCCCCCTAATGGGTTTGGCAGTATGCCAATCAAAAGGGTATCGACAACTATGTTCTCTTTGGTTCGAATACGACCTATGTTTGAACAGGAAGCCCCCAAGTGACCATAAATTTAGTATTATGCCGATCAAGAGGGTACCGACAACTACGCTCGATGAGCAGGAAGCCCCCAAGTGACCATAATAAGATAAGCCGTAAGGCAGAATATTCATGTTTGAACCGCGCATCATGGCGGCAAGCTCTTTTTGGCAACCTTTAATTTTTCTTAGAACTCGAACTTGCGAGAGATTAATTCTTTTGAACCAGAACTTTAAACCGGATTTGAAAGCTTCAAAAATTTGTGAGAGACAAATTTACCTTGAGCCGGATTTTGAACCGGATTTGAGAGCTTCAAAGCTTTGTGGTAGATAAATTTCCCTTGAACCGGATGGTAAACCGGAAGCATCATTGTGAGCCGGAATTTTTCTGACGGCTTTTTAAATTTTCATTGATAGAGCAGTAATCTCCGGGGCCGGGTTATTTTTCCCTCCAATGACCCGGAATTCTTGAATGTATTGAAACCGGCCAGTTCTGCCGAGTCATACCATTGTAGCCCCCGAGTCTCAAGACGACTCGAGGAGTTGGCTTGAGATTCTTCATATTTGACCACATCAGAGGTGTATATCATTGGCGGTGATAGTGTGAGGTGAACCCACAGAAGGTTGAGGTGACTGCGGCGTGTTATAAATGATCCCGTATGAGCCGTGTCAGCAACTCGGCCAATGGCTCCTTCCAACTGGCTGTTTGAAGTTAACCAAATTATAGTGGCGGCGACTTGTGCGCCTTCCCATTGAACCATCTAGTGCAGATGGCGGCTGATAATATATGATAATTTGCCTCCAATTTGTTGGAAGAGAAATCGGGCTTCCCAAGTAGTGACTTGCTCATACTCAATGAACAGCTCACGCAGACAAGCGCGGCCCGTGTGTTGATATAGACCAGGCCGCGAGAGACGGACGGTAAAGACGACCGCAACATCTGAAGTGGCACAGGCAGATGAACCGGCCGTGGCGTTGTAAGCCGGTGCGGACGGGCAAGTTGTCCTCCTTGTTGTAAGTCGGCGTGGTCGCGAGAGACGGCCACGGCGTTGTAAGCCGGTGCGGGAGTCTGTTGAGTAACGATGACCACCTGTGCCAAAAGATGTTGGCGTGCCTCCATCTCCGCGGTATAATATCACTTTTTGTCATAAATAATAGCTCTGCATAAACAATATTGCAGACCAAGGCAAAGATAAACTTGTTTTTTTTGACAAAACAACATTTGCTAATAAAACAAACTTGGATGGATATCACCTGATTTGTTTGGACGACGGATGATCCGTTTATCGCGACAGAGGTGGCTCAGGCAGACCGGCGACTTAATATACCCCCGGCGGCTCAAAGCGGCAAGGGCGGCTCAAAGCGGCTCCGGCGGGTTGATGTAGATTAAGCTGTACGGGCGGCGACTTACGCACACCTGTTCCATCAGTAAGCGGACGCAGACGCCGGTGCGTGATGGCGCTGACGTATACTTCATAGGCACAACATGGCACCACCTTTGCTGCACATAAAAATATACAGAACATAGTAATTGTTTTTTGATGAAAACAATATGTTTAATAAAATAAACTTGGATGATGTTTTTTCTGGACCGTAAACGATCCGTTCAATGTACTTGCATCACCAGCGATTTGCAATATGCCTTCGGGTTTATCTTCTGCGGGACGCATCCAAAAAGAACCAGGCGCGGCGAGCCAACAGTCAGGCCAGGCAAGTCATCAGAGGGCAGCGGGTTGACTCTTCAGCGGCTCAGTGGGCGATGGTGACAGCGGCTTAAAACAAACCACGCTGCTGCGGTGACGAAGACGGGCGGGTCAACCCAGGCGGGTGCAATGAACCCAAGTGGCAGTGAAGGCAACCATGCAACCATTCGCGGCGACTCACGTCGGCCCGAAGGCGGGTCACGGCCGGCGAAGGTAAGGCGGAGACCAGTGCGGCCTCGAGGCTGATGTGGCAGCCCCCAAGTTTGTAACCAGTTGAACAGACCAGGCCGTGGCCTCCTTTTTTTTCAGCAACGAGGCGGGTCGACTCGGAGGTGGCTTAACCCGCTGGAATCTTCCCTTAATGCTTCAGACGTCTTCTCATGATAAATAGGAGTTGATCTTGTTCTGATTAGAGCTCACGTGCTAGTAGTAGTAGTAGCACTATTAATCAAAACAGATCTCGTAAACCGTGCAACTATTACTCCTAATACTTGGCCATGACTTTTCCGTGAGCGCAGCAACATCAATGATCAATCCAATCTTCTTTTTTAATCAGTAAATCTTTGAGAACCCTGCTAGAGTTTGACATGAGGCAGCAACAATCCAAAACGCTTTTGTATGTCCGAGAAGCCCCCGCCGTGATCACGCATCGCAGGTGCTGGTGCTGGCCACATGGAGTTAATTGGCTTAACAGCCGTCAGGGACTAGGTGCTGACTGTGGTGATTTTCCTTGGCAATGACTGTGGTGACAGGCGCGTCAAGACGCAGCAGCAGAGGAGGTCGTTGACTTCCCTTTTTTTTTTAATGATGGATAAGGCAGTCGCATCTTTGCGTAATCAAGTCGTACTCCGAGGCAACCTCTTGGCTGAATCTGGATAATAATTGGCCATACTAGCACTCTGCAAAAAAAAAAAATCCAATATACCCTGTCCGGCGCTGCCGCAGTATAGCACTGTAATCGTGAATTTTTTCCTCATCGCTAGTAGGCTATTGCAATAACTTCACTTGTAACATCCGATTTGATCATCTGTTCTTTTTTTTTTGGCTAGATGTAGCGATCTTCTTCTGGTTTCCTTTTATATATGCGAGCAGACCATGAACGGATTGGGTCTAGTGCGCTCCTCGATTTTACTCATCGCTGGTTTGTAGTAGCAGGCGTTGATCACCGTAAACCGGATCATACGGATCATCTGCGGCGGTTTTTCTTCCTCCTGCCAATCGCAAGCTTTCTCGATCCCTGAGAGAGATCCCTTCAAGAACTCAACACCACCGTGCGCGAGCCCCACGGTGGGCGCCAACTGTCGTGGAATTGTCACGGCAGATGTCCTTAGAGTCAGGACTTAGTCGAGGATTTAGACAGCTTCGGGCCCCGGGAAACATCATCCGGTAATAACCCTACATGTTGTTTGTGACTAGATCTCATTATACTCATGAGAGAGTCGCCGGTAAGCCGACTCTTTGTGTCTAGCCCTAGAGATTGTTTCTTGTTGCTTGTCCCTCTATGGGGAGCCCTGCCCCTCCTTATATAAGTTGAAGGGGCGGCTTACATGCAGAGTCCTATTAGGATTAGAACTAATCTATCTTTTCTTACAAGTTGAATACAAGTCCGGGTCTTGCTTCCTCGTAAAGGAATATTCGTCATCCCTTTCCTCTTAAGCCGGCCCACCATAACATAAGCCGACCTTCTAGGTCTTGGGCCTAGTCTTCTATCTGACCCACCGTTAGGGCCATCAGTGAGTCGTCAGGCTCATGAGTCGTCTGACCAGTGAGCCGCCAGACCCGTGAGTCGCCAGTCCTCCGGCGGGTCATCGGTGAAGCGTCAAGTCCGGCCGGGTCATACTTCCGGCCAGGTCATACCGCGGGGTATATCCCCGACAAAAGGGCAATAAAGTTGACGTAGAAGCTCTTCGTGATCGAATCCCCCTCCGGCAGGGTGCCGGAAAAGGTCCCTAGATGGGATCTCACGGGTACAGAAGATTGCGGCGGTGGAAAAGTGTTTTCGTGGATGTCTCTGGTGGTTTGGGGGATATATGGGAATATACAGGCGAAAGAATTATGTCAAGAGATGCACGAGGGGCCCACAAGGGTGGGGGCGCGCCCTACTCCCCTAGGCGCGCACTCCGTCCTTTTCGCCGCCTCGTGGCTCCTCCGACTTCATCTTCAAGTCTTCTGGTTGTCTTCTGGTCCAAGAAAAATCATCGCGAAAGTTTTATTCCGTTTGGACTCCGTTGGGTATTCCTTTTCTGCGAAACTCAAAAACAAAGAAAAAAACAGGAACTAGCACAGGGTTCTAGGTTAATATATTAGTCCTAAAAATAATATAAAATATCATATTAATGCATATAAAACATCCAAGACAGATAATATAATAGCATGGAACAATAAAAAATTATAAATACGTTGGAGACGTATCATGCATCGCGACCCGGATGCCCATAGATTTGTACGCACACGATGAACCGATAAACATGAGCAATCCAAATTATGCGCAAGGATCCAAGTCATAATGGAAGCCACTATTCAACTAGCTTATCCTAGAGGGAGAGGCACTATTTTCACGGAATCCAATGGATGAGCGGGAATGTCCGCTGGCCAAAATCAAAATTGCTCAAACTTACTGTCTAAGAAGGGGAATGGGAGTTTAGAGTAAGGAGTTGGGTCAAGATTGGACATGGGATAAGTCGTTTTATTCCCAATCTTTTGTTTGGTGCGTGATAGGAGTTATATGTAAGAATTTAAGGAGAAATTGTACTCCTTTGTTTGGTTCGTGGGAATTGGCATGGGACTAGACAAGAAAAGTTAGGATGAACGGTTAAGATTGACTAACTTAAACAATTCCCTTCCAACTCCCATCCCCTCCTCTGTTAATAAAACAGTGGAAGTTGGAGTATCCCATGCCTCTTTCCTTGTGAATTCCCAAACCCTCCAACCAAACAATAGATTTAAAGTCTCTTACCCTTTCAATTCCCATTTCCTGGCTCTAATTACCCCCAACCAAACACGCTGTCATACCCTCTTAATTCCCGTTTCTTAGTTGTGCTTCCTGCCAACCAAACAGGCTGCAAGGGAGTTGGCCCCCTCAATTCCCCAACACCTTCCCTCCTAAACTCCTATGCCCCCAACCATACAAGGGATTTTTAGTCTCCTACCCTCTTAATTCCTCCCCCCCCCCCCCCCCCCCCCCCCCAGGCTGTACAACGCTAGATGCTTAGAAGGTGCTTAGAAAAAGAAAATCAGATTTTTCTGAACCAGTGCCTATTTATAGGAGAGACGAGATTATTTCCGGACACCTTTTCCAAGTCTGCAAAATCTTGCATATTTTGGAGAGGATTAATGACGGGATCCCATCAGCACCATAATGTTATTGACGACTTCAAATAAAGGGAAATCGCCCAAGACAGAAAAGAGATTATGTAGACAGTACTTCTTATGTTCTTCAAAAGGAAGTATGTCATATTATAATGAACAAATCCCGTTCATGCAGGATTGTACTACCTTTTTTTCTACTAAAATAAAAGGCTCACCAGCTAGTATTAGGGGTGGGTATAAAAACCAATGAATCGAAAACCGAACCGATACCGAAACCGAATAAACCGAATTTTCGGTTTTTTACATTAGCACAGAAAAAATCGGTTTGTACATCCACTAACCGAACTCAATTCGGTAGGTCCGGTTTCTGTATCGGTTAGCCGAACAAAAACCAATTAAACTGAATCTGTGAACACACAACCCGAAACTAGGCAGCCAGCGCCACTTTCACAGTGCCCTTCCATAGTGCCACTTTATTTTTTGAGCCACTTGCGCTACGCGACAGGTACATGGGCCTAGGGCCTAGGCAACCACGTGCATGCAATGAGTGCAAGGGCCCTTAGTAAAATGGTGCAAGGCCAAAACTTACGTGGGCTATTTTCTGAAGCGTGTAGCCGTAACAATGCACCGTTTTGACTGTTGACGTTCTTGATTAGTCCCACCTCACTCGGCTACGCAAAAGGAGTTGGGGAGCTGAGGTATATAAGAGGAGGGGTGTGAGACGTCCAACGCACCAAACAAATATTCATTCTTCGGCAGTAAACCGAATACTGAACCGAAGTTGCGGTTAACCGAATATTCGGTTTTTGCTTTTTAACTGTCATTTTCGGTTAGCAATTTTGACAACCGAAATCTGAAAAATACCGAAATTTACTAACCCGAAGTTTCGGTTAATACCGAATGCCCAGGCCTAGCTAGTATAAATCTCAGAGGATACACAGCTTGGATCGACGCAGCCGATGAACCTCGCCGCCGTTGAACTTGAACCTCGCACATAACATCACCAGCATGAGATCTTCACTGGCCCTGCTCCTCCTCCTCGGAGCAGCCATCGCCCCTATCCTCACAACCGGCGTCTCCCCTGCCGTCAACACGAGCGTGCTCTCGCCTGGCCCGACGCCCGGCTCTGCGAACGACACGCTGCAGCGCGGCATCATCGCCACCAACCAGATCGCGCATAACGTGACGGCTACGCTGGGCATCATCTCCGACCTGGTGCGCGACCTCAACACCTGCACCAGACTCTACATGACCATGGCCAAGAAGGTGGCCGCCGCCCTGGACGACCTTCACGCCGGACGCGTCGACAACGCGGCCGATAAGCTGACCGACACCGTGGGTGCGCCTATTGACTGCGACATGGTGCTGATGGGCATTGGAGAGATCGAGAAGGTCCCTCGTGATCCCATTCAAAGCGAGAATGTCGAGAACGATCGACTCATCCAATCAGCCATCGACATCTTGGACCCGCCGAGTAGCTAGAAGGATGTCTTGTATGCATGGGCGGCCATATAAATTGGATGTTTCTTCTGTTTGCTTCTGTAACACAATGGACTGATTCCTCGATGATTAGTGCTTCTCCCTTTTTTTGTACTAATGGTTTCTTTCTCTTCATGGTATGAACGAATTCTTGGCTCAGTTATGATGATCTCAACATGAGTACGATCCTTGCGCAAGCAAGTCACCACGGCGGCCTACATAGCCTGGAATCTTTGGAAGGAGCGCAACCGACGCACCTTCGAGGGGAAGAGATGAATTGTATGCATGGGCGGCCAAATAAATTGGATGTTTCTTCCATTTGCTTCTGTAACACAATGGACTGATTCCACCATGAATAGTGCTTCTCCCTTTTTTTGTACTAGTGGTTTCTTTCATGGTATGAACGAATTCTTGGCTGAATTATGATGTTCTCAACATGAGTACGATTCTTGCGCAAGCAAATCACCACGGCAGCCTACATAGCCTGGAATCTTTGGAAGGAGCGCAACCGACGCACCTTCGAGGGGAAGAGATGCTCGCTTGAAACGGCCAGAGAGGCAATCAGCTGATGCTTCCATTTGTTTTTCTTCCCTTTTCTCCTTTTATTTGTTTTGATCTCAGATTTGTGGAGCTTTTCCTCTGACGAGACTTGCCTGCTCCCCCGTCGTGTGATCATCCGTGCTCCCGTCTACGTCGCTTGATTTGATTGGAACAAAATAAGGTCCGGTCCAACCCCCTTAAAATCAGAAGGGAGATGATTAGATTAGAAAGAAAAAAGGAAAAAAGACAATCGTAGAATTAAGTGGGAGCATGGATGGAAGCACGGGGAGGGAGCAGGCAAGCCGGATCCCTTTTCCTCGGCCAGCCTATGGCTTAGGAACTATCTGCACGACAGTTATGACCGGCATATCAGGGGCTTAGCCCATTTAGTTGTGGCCCAGTTTATCTTATTGTTATTAGGGACTTAGCCCAATTATCTTATTATTAGGAGGATTATATAAACTCGTAAGGATCCATTTTGGGATTAAGCAAGAAGCAATCATATTTGCTCGGCTTCCTAGGGGGGCGGGAGACCTAACTCTAGCCGTCGCCCCTGCGTTCTCTCTCTCTCGCACGCAATGACGTCGCCCCAGCACCGGCGACCATGCCTTCCTCCACGCCATCCCACCTTCCACCCCTACAACCTGAGACCACGCCCTAGTAGGGATCCGGTTCCTACCAATTTGGTATCAGATAGCTTCCGCGCGATCATGTCCTCGCCGCCGCCCACCCCGACCCTCCCGCTGTCGACCGCGACGACCGCCCCGATGGCCACCACAGCCAGCGCCCCGCTCTTGCCGGTGCCGGTCACCGCCGCCGTGCCCGTCCCCGTCATCTTCACCCCGGAGGAGATGACGGCTGCCATCCGGGATCTCACCCAGGCGGTCACGGACATGTACATGTTCCTCGCGAGATCGTATGGGCCGCAGCCGCCTGTGCCCTTCGCCACCGCCCCGCCGCTATAGCAGCCGCCGTGGAAGCCGCCATCCTCGGCGACTCCAGTCACTGCCGCCGTGGCAGCCCATCCTCGGCGACTCCCATCGCGGCCACCATGGAGCAGCTGCCGTGGCAGCCGCCACTAGCGACGAACCCCGGCGCCTCCACCATGCAGCAGGGGCAATAGCTGCAGTCGCCGCCACCGGCGACCGCAACCCTGGTCATCCCGACGACGGGCCCGGGGGTGCCCATCCACCAGGTCCTGTTTCCCCCGTCACCATATCCTTTACTGGCCTGGCTAGCTTGGTCCCTTGAGCCGGTCTACACGACGGCCTCGGTCGGGACGCACATGTTGCCCCTGCTGGCGACGCACCCGGCCATGAAGTTTGGCAGGTCCTCGGGCTCCGCCGAGCCCTTCGCCAGCGTCGACAGGCCCCTGTTCCAGGGCGGCACCCTGATGCTCGCCTACTCGGCCCCGTCATTCTCGCTGCTCTGTGCTGACGAGGCGCACCCGCCCGTCGTCCACGTCCAAACGCCGCTAAGATTCTCCAAGTTGGAGTTCGCAGCCTACGACGGATCCGTCAACCCCCTGAATTGGCTCAACCAATGCGACCAATTTTTCAGGGGACAACGTATGCTCGCGTCCGACCGCACCTGGATCGCCTCGTATCATCTCCGAGGAGCCGCGCAGACATGGTACTATGCCCTCGAACAGGACGAGGGCGGCATGCCACCATGGGAGCGCTTCCGCGATTTGTTCCTCTTGCGCTTCAGTCCGCCTATACGCGGGAGCCGTCTGGCGGAGCTTGGGCGTCTTTCGTTCCTCACCTCGGTGCAACACTTCGCCGACCGCTTCCAGCCACTGGCGTGCCACGCCCCCGGCGTTTCGGCTCGTCGGCGGCCTACCGGACCACATCCGCATGGACGTGGAGATGCGCAGGCCACAGGACCTCCACACGGCCATGTACTACGCCCGCGCGTTCGAGCGTCGCGCGGTGGCCATTCAGCAGGCACCACCACCCTGGGCCGATGCGCCGCCACCCTGGCCGGAAGTTCCCGCGCAGGGTCGGCCTGCGCAGGCTTCTGCGACGCCCCTCGCTACGGCTGCGGCACGCCCATTTCGTCGGCTCACCCCGGTCGAGCAACTCGAGCGTCGCTGCCAAGGTTTGTGCTTCAACTGCGACGAGCCCTACATACCGGGCCACATCTGCCCATGACTCTTCTACCTGGAGGCTGCAGACTACATTGAGGAGGACCCCACCGCCGTCGGGCTCGGCGACCAGCCCGCCCTAGTTAACGCGGAGGCGTTTGGCGACCGTTGATCTTCTCCGCCTTCCAACTCGGGGACGAGCTGTTTGTGCAGGCGGGGAGAGATGTTATGACCGGCATATTAGGGGCTTAGCCCAGTTAGTTGTGGCCTAGTTTATCTTATCGTTATTAGGGGCTTAGCCCAATTATCTTATTAGGAGGATTATATAAACTCGTGTAAGGACCCGTTTTGGGATTAAGCAAGAAACAATCATATTTGCTCGGCTTCCTTAGGGAGTCGGGAGACCTAACCCTAGCCGCCGCCCCTACGTAACGAGGGCGCCCCAGCACCGGCAACCACGCCTTCCTCCATGACATCCCACCTTCCACCCCTACAACCTGAGACCACGTCATGGTAGGGATCCGGTTCCTACCAACGACACTCTGGGATCTTGGTCCTTTTCTTCCTACTTAATGAATTGGCAGAGCACCTGCTGTTGCCCATCAAAAAAATAATCTGGATTGGTCGTGTGTATGGGCTCAAATTCTGCGTTTCTTGTTCTGGTTTCTGATCTACGATGCAAAGCAGTACATTGTCGATTAGAAACCAGAACAAGAAACCCAGAATTGTGATGACGCTGTTGCCAAAGAAAGAAGAAGCAGTTCGCATCGAGCAGTTCAGGCCAATATGTCTTTTAAATGTGAGTTTCAAAATATTTATGAAAATGGGTACTAATAGACTGACACAGATCGCCCATTCTATGGTGCAACCGAGCCAGACGGCTTTCATGCCAAGGAGACATATCCTAGAAGGGGTTGTTGTCTTACATGAAACTCTCCATGAAATTCATTCGAAGAAGCTAGATGGGGTCATCTTCAAAGTGGATTTAGAAAGGGCATATGACAAAGTAAAGTGACATTTCCTTCAGCAGGCAATGCGCATGAAGGGTTTTAATGAGACATGGAGGAATTAAGTGGATTCCTAGTCCAAAAAGGTAGTGTCGGAGTAAAGGTTAATGATGATATCGGTCACTATTTTCAGACTCATGAGGGTTTGAGACAAGGTGATTCGATGTCTCCTCTCTTACTCAATATAGTGGTGGATATGCTGACCGTTCTTATAGGTCGGGCCAAGGAGAATGGCCAAGTTGGTGGACTTGTTCCCCATTAGTCGATAGGGGAGTATCCATCTTACAATATGCTGATGACACTATTCTTTTCATGGAGCATATCTTGCAAAGGCTCAGAATATGAAACTGGTGTTGTGTCTTTTTGAATAATTGGCGGGACTAAAAATTAATTTTCACAAGAACGAATTGTTCTGCTTTGGGAGGGCCAAAGAGGAACAACATGCATATAAACAATTGTTCGTATGTGAACTGGGATCTCTGCCTTTCAGTTATCTGGGCATCCCGATTCATCATCATAAACTTACTAATAAAGAGTCAAAATGCATCGAAGATCTATTTGAAAAAAAACTAAGCTACTGGAAGGGCAAGCTAATGTGTTATGGAAATCGGTAGGTGCTCATTAAATTCAGTACTAACTAGTATGCCGATGTTCCTGTTATCTTTCTTTGAAGTACGTACCTAAAGGTGTACGAAAGAGACTTGATTTTTATCGATCTCAAATTTTTTGGCAGTCAGATGATGTTAAGACAAAACATCGCATGGCTAGATGGGATATCATTTGCCGACCCAAGGACCAGGGGGGTCTCGGAATTGAGAACCTAGAGATTAAAAATAAATGCTTAATGAGTAAATGGCTATATAGGTTATCAGTAGAGACTGATGGTATGTGGGCACAGATATTACGAAACAAATATTTACAATCAAAATCTCTGGTCCAAGTTACCGCAAGACCTAACGATTCGCCATTCTGGAAGGGACTTATGAGAACGAAAGATATGTTCTTTCATAGGGCCAAATTCTTTGTTGGCAATGGGATGACAATAAGATTTTGGGAGGATACATGGTTAGGGGAGACGCCTCTAGCTATACAGTACCCCATCTTATATAATATTGTACAATGTAAGGAGGATTATGTGGCTACTGTACTATAGGAGGTGCGCTTAGATATACAGTTTAGGAGATCTTTAGTTGGCGAGCACGGGAACTTCTGGCTATACTTGGTGCGGAGGTTGATGGAGATTCAACTATCCGACCAACCTGATTCCTTTCACTAGAAATTAACCAGAAGCTGTGTGTTTTTACGGTTAAATCTATGTATATGGATCTAATTAATTCTGGCTCAATCCCAAGATCGTTACATATCTGGAAATTTAAGGTTCCCTTGCGTATCAAAATTTTCATGTTGTTTGTCCACAAACAAGTGATCCTCACCAAAGATAATTTACTAAAGCGATGTTGGGTAGGTAGTGCACGATGTTGTTTTTGTGATCATGACGAAATAATACAACACCTATTCATAGATTGCCCTCTCGCGAAATTACTTTGGTGAACGATTCATATAGCCTTTAACATTATTCATCCAGTTAGCATTGAAGCGTTATTTGGGATGCGGCTAGCTGGAGTAGATCATATTACTGCATCTCGTATTCGGATTGGAATATGTGAGCTTATTTGGGCTATGTGGAACTGCAAGAATGATATGATTGTTAACAGACAACATACTTTAACTTTCTTGCAGGTCATCTTCAGAGCTATGACATGGATCCGTACGTGGTCCTTACTCACTCCTACGGACTCCAGGGAGCCTTTGGTTACTGGTTGCAACCAATGGGAGATGGTAGCACAGGTTATATTCAACCAGTTCGGATGAAAGTCTCATAATAGGATAGGCGTCTAGTGTTCTAGTCATATTATCCTGCCGGTTGTGGCAATGAGTTTACTTTTTTATTTTTGCTCCATTTGCGAGCTATAATGGAGCTAAGACTATGTTTTTATTCGAAATATTTAATAATATGACCGCATGCATCTTTCAGATGCATAGGCCGGGGGTGAGCCTCCTTTTCCAAAAAAAATCTACCAGAACCAAAACCCTCACTTTGTCCTTGTATGTTCCTTGTATGTTTGGGCGGAAAACCCAGACAATGCCAAACAGTAAAAAGATTTACACAACTAGACCCTCACTTCGTCCCATATAATTAATTGTCTGCAATCTCCAAATCTCTCTTAATGTTATATGTGTGGAAAGAACACTGTTCATCTTTCCCATTTTCCCCAAATCTCTCTTAGTCTTTGATCTAATCAGTTCAAGCTCCCCTTTCTATTCTTAGGCGAATGTCTTGCTTTCTCCCTCTCCTCTAGAGGGATCTCAGATTCCCCGGCCATGAATCCTCAGAAATCTCCACCAGAACCCCTTCGCAATCCAACCGTCACCATGAATCCCATCCACGCAAACCCCCTTTGTTCCCCAGCCAGGAATTGGGATCTTCACCCTCTCACCCAGATCTCACTACAGATTTGGAATCCACCTTATGGTCCCCTTAATATTACCCCCAAGGAAGATGTTCAAGTGGAACTGGAAGATTATGATGAGGATCTTGTCTGTTCTGATTTCAATTTGCTACTCAAGGTTGGATCTCCATTCAGTCCTCCAACTAGAATTGTCTCCTCTTCCAGACTTTCCAAGCAGTGATGAAGGAAGCCTGGAACCATCGTTATTTCTAGATGACGCAGATTGCAACAACTGTTTTTATGGCCCACTTTAAGCTTTATGAAGATCTACAATGGGTCTGGCAGAAGCAACCATGGTCAGTAGATAGATAAACCATTCTCATGGAATGGATTGATCCATCTCATCAGGTTCCCTTTGAATCATATACATTCAGGTATTTTCGGTCACCATTAGACTCTATGGAGTGCCCAACAATGCCACCCTACAAAAAGAACCCAGAGTTCATGTCGGCACAGTTGCCAGTGGCTGACATAGTTGTCAGCACTCAAAAAAGATGGACATTGATCAACCACGCCATACATCTCGGCCATGTTCCATGCTGGCATACAAAAAAGATGGCACTCTCGGCCATAGTTCACCCATTTTGCTCGAGAAATGCCTTTTGATTCTTCTCAAACTAAACCCTTCTCCTTGGGACACTTTTCTCAAGTCCACCTTCATGATCTTCACTTCCTTCGCCATGAGCGCGAGCTTCTTGATTTGGACATTCTCCTCGATCTCAAGCTTCTTCTTTTGTATCTCAATGTAGGCCTTCATTTGGTCATCTTTCTCTTGCCTACGTTTCTCCCCCTTGCTTCATATTGGGTCATCATGCCTTGCAAAGTTTCTTGCAAGGCAAATGTTGCCGCATCACACTTCTCATCCTTCCTAGAGTTGGTCTTTCCACTCGACATCTTCTCTTCCTCACCATAGTCGGCGACGACCTCCAGCTCTCCATTCTTCTTGAGGATGACATATTGATCCTTGAACTTATCGTCATTAGAAATGGTCATACAACAAAGGGTGAGGGTGAACGACTTATTCCCATGTTGGGCCTTGAATGCTTCCAAAGCTTGGTATGCCTAGAAAACAAAATGAAGGCATCAGTGTACATTCATATGTAATGGACATGCAAGCATCAACCAATGGAAACGGAATGAAGATGAAGAAATTGTATACCACGTCTTTGATGTTGAGGCCAGTCACGGGATGACCTTCGATGCTCTCAAGGGTGGCCCTAACTTGTACTCTTTTTAGAGGAACCCTCTCATGTTTGAGATGGACACCCAACCATGCTTGCTCTCAAACATGTAGGGCGGAAACTTCTTGCTTTGAAGGAATTGTGCATGAACTCGCAACCAAAAGGTTGATCCTTTTTGCTTGGCGCAGGCATGGTTGAACCCTAGAATCATCAGGGCCAGCTGCGTGGCCTTGGCGATGAGGGCCTCATTCTTTGTGATGGTGGCCTCCTGTTAAGCGGTGGAGGTGAGGGTGGCCGTGTTGGCGTCTTCCAATTTGTTGGCATGTAACTTCCTTCGGCTAGCCCTCTTCGCCGACTGTATGGCTCGTTGCTCCGGTGTCAGCTCCTTCTTGGGCTACTTCTTGCGAATGGACCGGGCCTTG
Source organism: Triticum urartu (assembly GCF_003073215.2). NCBI lineage: Eukaryota > Viridiplantae > Streptophyta > Magnoliopsida > Poales > Poaceae > Triticum > Triticum urartu. The sequence continues at coordinate 562,381,732 of NC_053022.1, read as the reverse complement.
CCGGCCACGCCGTCGACCTGGAGGTGGGGACAGTAGGGGTGGCGGGGTTTGGCGCCTTGTCCATGGCGGGAGACACTACAAACTTTGCTCTATTTTGCGACGCTTCAATTGTGTCACGTATAACCCTTTTTCGCCTAGAATATACAGTGGTGACGTTTTTCGACCGTCACCCCCACCATCACCGAAGCATCGTCATAGAAAATAAAATATCCATGGTACCACTTACTCCGTCACGAAAGATCGACGGCCAAAAAATGTCACTAGAACTGTCATTGTATATACTAACAACCGACCCAACATGTTTGACCAGTCAATGAATCTAACGCATAGGCCCATAATATGTTGGCATGGCACCTTATAGCTGGGCCCGCCTAAGGTTCAATCACTGACGGTGCCCGTCAGTGGTAATCAGGTTTGACCAGTCAAAGTTCCTGACAAGTGGACCCATGTCCCATGAACTACTGACGTGGCTGCTTACATGTGGGTCCGAAAACTGGTGACGACACACATTTTCATCATTGCTACCATCACAGTTGTTCCTTGTTGCAACTACCAACCAAATTAAATTTGAATTTGAATTTTAAAATTTGTAAAATATCAAATAGGAGAATGAAATGACTTTCGTTAAAACCGAAAACAAACATGCTTAACACAATTTTGATAATGATCAGCCAACGGAGGAAGTATCACACATGACATAAAACGAAACCTACATTTTACCACACATTACAAAATATAATAAGGGATGACCATAAGTTGTCAGACGAATAAGACTACCATCAGGGTAGCGACATGGCGTTGTCAAAGCCCCCCAAAGTGGGCTACGACATATTGTTGTCAAGGCCCTCCCCCCCCCCCCCAAAAAAAATAGGCCTAGACATACTTTTGTTAGAGCAGTCCAACATCCTTAAGAGAAAACCTAAAGTGGCCCCATGTCTTCAAAACATGTAAGTTTCGAAGACAAACGATAGAAGTAAACCTATTACCATGCAGCGGAAGGTAGACTACACTAGTCAAACCATAGTCAAGTATTCAATGAAGTGAAACCACAAAGACTAATAGCAGATAGGCACTAAGGATCTGGTAGGAAGATATTGTGAAGCCAATCAGAACAAGTAATCACGCAGTGAAGTCAAATGGTGATGCAATCATACAATGACTTCACAAGGACCAACAGTAAGTAAAGGGAAGGAAAGGATGAAACCAGTGACTCGCTGAAGACAATGATTTGTTGGACCAGTTCCAGTTGCTGTGACAACTGTATGTCTGGTTAGGGAGGCTGAGATTCAACTCAGAAGACCTCGTCTTCACCTTATTCCCCTTGAGCTAAGGACACCCAGTCCTCGCCCAATCACTCTGGTAAGTCTTCAAGGTAGACTTCCAAACCTTCACAGACTTCGTTCACCGGCGATCCACAATGACTCTTGGATGCTCAGAACGCGACGCCTAACCGGCTGGAGGATTCACAGTTCTCAAGTGTAATAAGTCTTCAGATCACACAGACAGGAAGACTTAAGTGATGCCTAACACTCTTTGGCTCTGGGTGTTTAGGGCTTTATCTTCGCAAGGAATTCTCTCTCAAAGGCTTCGAGGTGGGTTGCTCTCAAACGACAAAAGCCGTACTTTAACTCTGAGCAGCCAACCGTTTATGGTTGTAGGGGGTGGGCTATTTATAGCCACTAGGCAACCCGACCTGATTTGTCCGAAATGACCCTGGGTCACTAAGGGACTGACACGTGTTCCAACGGTCAGATTTCAAACACACACGGCAACTTTACTTGGGATACAAGCAAAGCTGACTTATCCAACTCTGAACAAGATTCGCTCTCATAGTCTTCACTCGAAGACATAGGATTTTGGTTAAGCATCACTTTAGTCATTCTGACTGGTTCTCTTGGACCCCACTTAACAGTACGGTGGTTCCTATGACTCAACAAAGAAGAAAAAGAACTACGAAAGATCTAAGTCTTCGCGCTCCATAGTCTTCATGCGATGTCTTCTCTTGTCATAGTCTTCAAGGTGAATGTCTTCACATACCACCTTTGACTTCAATGTCTTCATACATTTTTAGGGGTCATCTTTGGTAGGAAAACCGAATCAATGAGGGACTTCTACATGTGTTATCCTGCAATTCTCACAAACACATTAGTCCCTCAACTAGGTTTGTCGTCAATACTCCAAAACCAACTAGGGGTGGCACTAGATGCACTTACAATCTCCCCCATTTTGGTGATTGATGACAAACTAGTTGAAGTTTTCAACGGGGAATATAATATGTGAAATTGAAACGGAATTGTCTTCATAAGTTGCAAGGGCTCCCCCTGAAGATGTGCATATAAGTAATTTTCTTTTGGAATGCAAATGCACATGGTAGGTTGTACTTGTGGAGATCCTCTTCAACTTATGATGACAATTCATCATGCATGAAAAGTATGTGAAGATAATGACATGCATAATGAAAAATGGATGTCTGCAAATGATCTAGGTGCGGAATTTATCGTCGCACATGCGGAATTTATCATCGCATCACAGAATAGCAAATAAGTAGCAGACGACCATCGAGTTTAAGTGTTACAACTCAAAGAACCAAATGTATCAAAACGAGAGTTGTAAACACTAGGCAAAACATAAAGTAACCGCCCATATGGACTCGCTTGAAGACTATCAAACTCATATGCTTCTCTCCCTTTTGTCAGTGAGTGTTGGGGAACGTTGCAGAAAACAAAAATTTTCCTACTCGTTTCACCAAGATCCATCTAGGAGTTCATCTAGCAACGAGTGATTAGATGCATCTACGTACCTTGTAGATCGCGAGCGGAAGCGTTCAAAGAACGGGGATGATGTAGTCGAACACGACGTGATTCAAATCACCGATGATCAAGCACCGAACGGACGGTGCCTCCGCGTTCAACACACGTACGGAACGGATGACGTCTCCTCCTTTCTTGATCCAGCAAGGGGGGAAGAGAGGTTGATGAAGATCCAGCAGCACGACGGCGTGGTGGTGGATGCAGGGCGTCACAGTAGCAGGGCTTCGCCTATACTATGAGAGAGAGACGTAACGGGGAGAGAGGAAGCACCAAAGTCTGAGGTATGAAGTCCTCCCTCTCCTCAACTATATATAGGAGGGCCAAGGGAGGGTGGTGCGCAGCCTAGGAGATCCAATCTCCTAGGTGCGGCTGCCAAGGGGAGGTTTCCCTCCCCCCCAAGGCACCTAGGGGTGCCTTCCACCACTTGGACTCTTCCTTGGTGAAACCCTAGGCGCATGGGCCTATAGGGGGTGGCGCCCCAGCCCACTATGGGCTGGGTTCCCTCCTATTTCAGCCCATGGGGCCCTCCGGGATAGGTGGCCCCACCCGGTGGGCCCCCAGGACCCCTCCGGTGGTCCCGGTACAATACCGATAACCCCGAAACTTGTCCCGATGGCCGAAACAGCACTTTCTATATATAATTCTTTACCTCCGGACCATTCCGGAACTCCTCGTGACGTCCGGGATCTCATCCGGGACTCCGAACAACATTCAGGTTACTGCATACACATATCTTCATAACCCTAGCGTCACCGAACCTTAAGTGTGTAGACCCTACGGGTTCGGGAGACAAGCAGACATGACCGAGACGACTCTCCGGTCAATAACCAACAGCGGGATCTGGATACCCATGATGGCTCCCACATGCTCCACGATGATCTCATCGGATGAACCACGATGTCGAGGATTAATCAACCCCGTATACAATTCCCTTTGTCAATCGGTATGTTACTTGCCCGAGACTCGATCGTCGGTATCCCAATACCTTGTTCAGTCTCGTTACCGGAAAGTCACTTTACTCGTACCGTAATGCATGATCCCGTGATCAACCACTTGGTCACCTTGAGCTCATAATGATGATGCATTACCGAGTGGGCCCAGTGATACCTCTCCGTTATTCAGAGTGACAAATCCCAGTATCGATCCGTGTCAACCCAACAGACACTTTCGGAGATACCTGTAATGCACCTTTATAGTCACCCAGTTACGTTGTGACGTTTGATACACCCAAAGCACTCCTATGGTATCCGGGAGTTACACGATCTCATGGTCAAAGGAAAAGATACTTGACATTGGAAAAGCTCTAGCAAACGAACTACACGATCTTTGTACTATGCTTAGGATTGGGTCTTGTCCATCACATCATTCTCCTAATGATGTGATCCCGTTATCAATGACATCCAATGTCCATAGCCAGGAAATCATGACTATCTGTTGATCAACGAGCTAGCCAACTAGAGGTTTACTAGGGACATATTATGGTCTATGTATTCACACGTGTATTACGATTTCCGGATAATACAGTTATAGCATGAATAAAGACAATTATCATGAACAAAGAAATATAATAATAATGCTTTTATTATTGCCTCTAGGGCATATTTCCAACAGTCTCCCACTTGCACTAGAGTCAATAATCTAGTTACATTGTGATGAATCGAACACCCATGGAATTCTGGTGTTGATCATGTTTTGCCCTAGGGAGAGGTTTAGTCAACGGATCTGCTATATTCAGGTCCGTATGTACTTTACAAATCTCTATGTCTCCATCTTGAACATTTTCACGAATGGAGTTGAAGCGACGCTTGATGTGCCTTGTCTTCTTGTGAAACCTGGGCTCCTTGGCAAGTGCAATAGCTCCAGTGTTGTCACAAAAGAGTTTGATTGGCCCCGACGCATTAGGTATGAATCCTAGGTCGGTGATGAACTCCTTCACCCATATAGCTTCATGTGCTGCCTCCGAGGCTGCCATGTACTCCGCTTCACATGTAGATCCCGCCACGACGCTCTGTTTGCAGCTGCACCAGCTCGCCGCTCCACCATTCAACATATACACGTATCCGGTTTGTGACTTAGAGTCATCCAGATCTGTGTCGAAGCTAGCGTCGACGTAACCCTTTACGACGAGCTCTTCGTCACCTCCATAAATGAGAAACATTTCCTTAGTCCTTTTCAGGTACTTCAGGATATTCTTGACCACTGTCCAGTGTTCCTTGCCGGGATTACTTTGGTACCTTCCTACCAAACTTACGGCAAGGTTTACATCAGGTCTGGTACACAGCATGGCATACATAATAGAACCTATGGCTGAGGCATAGGGGATGACACTCATCTCTTCTATCTCTTCTGCCATGGTCGGACATTGAGCTGTGCTCAATTTCATACCTTGCAAAACAGGCAAGAACCCTTTCTTGGACTGATCCATTTTGAACTTCTTCAAAATCTTATCAAGGTATGTGCTTTGTGAAAGACCTATGAGGCGTCTTGATCTATCTCTGTAGATCTTGATGCCTAATATATAAGCAGCTTCTCCAAGGTCCTTCATTGAAAAACTTTTATTCAAGTAGGCCTTGATGCTGTCCAAGAGTTCTATATCATTTCCCATCAAAAGTATGTCATCTACATATAGTATGAGAAATGCTACAGAGCTCCCACTCACTTTCTTGTAAACGCAGGCTTCTCCATAAGTCTGCGTAAACCCAAACGCTTTGATCATCTCATCAAAGCGAATGTTCCAACTCCGAGATGCTTGCACCAGCCCATAAATCGAGCGTTGGAGCTTGCACACCTTGTTAGCATTCTTAGGATCGACAAAACCTTCCGGCTGCATCATATACAATTCTTCCTTAAGGAAACCATTAAGGAATGCCGTTTTGACGTCCATTTGCCATATTTCATAATCATAGAATGCGGCAATCGCTAACATGATTCGGACGGACTTCAGCTTCGCTACCGGTGAGAAAGTCTCATCGTAGTCAACCCCTTGAACTTGTCGATAACCCTTAGCGACAAGCCTAGCTTTATAGATGGTCACATTACCATCCGCGTCTGTCTTCTTCTTAAAGATCCATTTATTTTCTATGGCTCGCCGTTCAACGGGCAAGTCAGTCAAAGTCCATACTTCGTTTTCATACATGGATCCTATCTCGGATTTCATGGCTTCTAGCCATTTGTCGGAATCCGGGCCCGCCATCGCTTCTTCATAGTTCGAAGGTTCACTGTTGTCTAGCAACATGATTTCCAAGACAGGGTTGCCGTACCATTCTGGTGCGGAACGTGTCCTTGTGGACCTTCGAATTTCAGTAGGAGCTTGATCAGAAGTATCTTGATCATCATCATTAACTTCCTCTCTAGTCAGTGCAGGCACCTCAGGAACATTTTCTTGAGTTGCGCCATTTACCGGTTCAAGAGGTAATACTTCATCGAGCTCTACTTTCCTCCCACTTACTTCTTTCGAGAGAAACTCTTTCTCTAGAAAGGACCCATTCTTGGCAACAAAGATCTTGCCTTCGGATCTGAGGTAGAAGGTATACCCATAAGTTTCTTTAGGGTATCCTATGAAGACGCATTTTTCCGACTTGGGTTCGAGCTTTTCAGGTTGAAGTTTCTTGACATAAGCATCGCATCCCCAAACTTTTAGAAACGACAGCTTAGGTTTCTTCCCAAACCACAATTCATACGGTGTCGTCTCAACGGATTTCGACGGTGCCCTATTTAAAGTGAATGCGGCAGTCTCTAAAGCATAGCCCCAAAAAGATAGCGGTAAATCGGCAAGAGACATCATAGATCGCACCATATCTAATAAAGTGCGATTACGACGTTCGGACACACCATTACGCTGAGGTGTTCCAGGCGGCGTTAGTTGTCAAACTATTCCACATTTTCTTAAGTGTGTGCCAAATTCGTGACTCAAGTATTCTCCTCCACGATCTGATCGTAGAAACTTGATTTTCCTGTCACGTTGATTCTCAACTTCACTTTGAAATTCCTTGAACTTTTCAAAGGTTTCAGACTTGTGTTTCATTAAGTAGACATACCCATATCTACTTAAGTCATCAGTGAGGGTGAGAACATAACGATATCCACCGCGAGCCTCAACACTCATTGGACCGCACACATCAGTATGTATGATTTCCAATAAGCTGGTTGCTCGCTCCATTGTTCCTGAGAACGGAGTCTTGGTCATTTTTCCCATGAGGCATGGTTCGCACGTGTCAAATGATTCGTAATCAAGAGACTCTAAAAGTCCATCTGCATGGAGCTTCTTCATGCGTTTGACACCTATGTGACCAAGGCGGCAATGCCACAAGTATGTGGGACTATCATTATCAACCTTACATCTTTTGGTACTCACACTATGAACATGTGTAGTAATACGCTCGAGATTCATTAAGAATAAACCATTGACTATCGGAGCATGACCATAAAACATATCTCTCATATAAATAGAACAACGATTATTCTCGGATTTAAATGAGTAGCCATCTCGTATTAAACGAGATCCTGATACAATGTTCATGCTCAAACATGGCACTAAATAACAATTATTGAGGTTTATCACTAATCCCGTAGGTAAATGTAGAGGTAGCGTGCCGACGGCGATCACATCGACCTTGGAACCATTCCCGACGCGCATCGTCACCTCGTCCTTCTCCAGTTTTCGTTTATTCCGCAGCTCCTGCGGTGAGTTACAAATATGAGCAACAGCACCGGTATCAAATACCCAGGAGTTACTACGAGTACTGGTAAGGTACACATCAATCACATGTATATCAAATATACCTTTGGTGTTGCCGGTCTTCTTATCCGCTAAGTATTTGGGGCAGTTCCGCTTCCAGTGACCCTTCCCTTTGCAATAAAAGCACTCTGTCTCAGGCTTGGGTCCATTCTTTGACTTCTTCCCGACAGCTTGCTTGCCGGGCGCAGCAACTTCCTTGCCGTCCTTCTTGAAGTTCTTTTTTTTTACCCTTGCCCTTTTGAACTTAGTGGTTTTATTCATCATCAACACTTGATGTTCCTTCTTGACTTCTACCTCTGCTGATTTCAGCATTGCAAATACTTCAGGAATGGTCTTTACCATCCCCTGCATATTGAAGTTCATCACAAAGCTCTTGTAGCTTGGTGGAAGCGACTGGAGGATTCTGTCAATGACCGCGTCATCCGGGAGATTAACTCCCAGCTGAGTCAAGCGGTTATGTAACCCAGACATAGTGAGTATGTGCTCACTGACAGAACTATTTTCCTCCATCTTACAGCTAAAGAACTTATCGGAGACTTCATATCTCTCGATCCGGGCATGAGCTTGAAAAACCATTTTTAGCTCTTCGAACATCTCATATGCTCCATGTCTCTCAAAACGCTTTTGGAGCCCCGGTTCTAAGCTGTAAAGCATGCCGCACTGAACGAGGGAGTAATCATCAGTACGTGTCTGCCAAGCGTTCATAGCGTCTTGGTTTTGTGGGACGGGTGGATCACCTAGCGGTGCTTGTAGGACATAATCTTTCTTGGCAGCTATGAGGATGATCCTCAGGTTCCGGACCCAGTCCGTATAGTTGCTGCCATCGTATTTCAGCTTGGTTTTCTCTAGGAACGCGTTGAAATTGAATACAACGTTGGCCATTTGATCTACAAGACATATTGTAAAGGTTTTAGACTAAGTTCATGATAATTAAGTTCATCTAATCAAATTATTAATGAACTCCCACTCAGATTAGACATCCCTCTAGTCATCTAAGTGTTACACGATCCGAGTCAACTAAGCCGTGTCCGATTAACACGTGAGACGGACTAGTCATCGTCGGTGAACATCTTCATGTTGATCGTATCTTCCATACGACTCGTGTTCGACCTTTCGGTCTCTGTGTTCCGAGGCCATGTCTTCACATGCTAGGCTCGTCAAGTTAACCCTAAGTGTTTTTGCATGTGTAAAACTTCTTACACCCGTTGTATGTGAACGAAAGGATCTATCACACCCGATTAACACGTGGTGCTTCGAAGCGACGAACTTTAGCAACGGTGCACAGTTAGGGGAGAACACTTCTTGAAATTGTTGTAAGGGATCATCTTATTTACTACCATCGTTTTAAGTAAACAAGATGCAAAACATGATAAACATCACATGTAATCAAATAATAATAGTGACATGATATGGCCAATATCACATAGCTCCTTTGATCTCCATCTTGGGGCTCCATGATCATCCTTGTAGATCGTCATACTCATCGACATGTAAGTCGTGATTCCTTGTACAAGAACATGATCAATCTCATACATCACATATATCATTCATCACATCCTTTTGGCCATATCACATCACATAGCATACCCTTGCAAAAACAAGTTAGACGTCCTCTAATTGTTGTTTGCATGTTTTACGTGGCTGCTATGGGTTTCTAGCAAGAACGTTTCTTACCTACGCAATGACCACAACGTGATATGCCAATTGCTATTTACCCTTCATAAGGACCCTTTTCATCGAATCCGATCCGACTAAACTAGGAGAGACAGACACCCGCTAGCCACCTTATGCAACTAGTGCATGTCAGTCGGTGGAACCTGTCTCACGTAAGAGTACGTGTAAGGTCGGTCCGGGCCGCTTCATCCCACGATGCCGCCGAATCAAGATAAGACTAGTAACGACAAGCATATTGAACAAAATCAACGCCCACAACTACTTTGTGTTCTACTCGTGCAAGAGAACTACGCATAGACCTAGCTCATGATGCCACTGTTGGGGAACGTTGCAGAAAACAAAAATTTTCCTACTCGTTTCACCAAGATCCATCTAGGAGTTCATCTAGCAACGAGTGATTAGATGCATCTACGTACCTTGTAGATCGCGAGCGGAAGCGTTCAAAGAACGGGGATGATGTAGTCGAACACGACGTGATTCAAATCACCGATGATCAAGCACCGAACGGACGGCCTCCGCGTTCAACACACGTACGGAACGGATGACTTCTCCTCCTTTCTTGATCCAGCAAGGGGGGAAGAGAGGTTGATGAAGATCCAGCAGCACGACGGCGTGGTGGTGGATGCAGGGCGTCACAGTAGCAGGGCTTCGCCTATACTACGAGAGAGAGACGTAACGGGGAGAGAGGAAGCACCAAAGTCTGAGGTATGAAGTCCTCCCTCTCCTCAACTATATATAGGAGGACCAAGGGGGGGTGGTGCGCAGCCTAGGAGATCCAATCTCCTAGGTGCGGCTGCCAAGGGGAGGTTTCCCTCCCCCCCAAGGCACCTAGGGGTGCCTTCCACCACTTGGACTCTTCCTTGGTGAAACCCTAGGCGCATGGGCCTATAGGGGGTGGCGCCCCAGCCCACTATGGGCTGGGTTCCCTCCTATTTCAGCCCATGGGGCCCTCCGGGATAGGTGGCCCCACCCGGTGGGCCCCCGGGACCCCTCCGGTGGTCCCGGTACAATACCGATAACCCCGAAACTTGTCCCGATGGCCGAAACAGCACTTCCTATATATAATTCTTTACCTCCGGACCATTCCG